>NC_137793.1:56862155-57324655 GCF_963383645.1 Muscardinus avellanarius | reverse complement strand
GCTACTTGCCAGAGCACACTTAATACTTGGTAGAATTGTGGATTTCTGGGATTTGCCATGATTTTCTAGTAAAAATAAAAATAAATTTTATCTTTTTTTTCTTTTCAGTACTGGGGATTAAATCCTAGGGTGTTCTGTCTCTGAGCCAATTACTCCTCCATTTCCCACTATTCCAACCCACAACTCTTTGGTACAAATAAACACTTCCTATTATGCATGATCAACAGATTAGTAACATTAAGTCTTCTGGGCATAAAAGAAACATTCCTTCCACAGTAATGTCAATGACTCCAATATGCCTTTCCATTAGAGAATAAAAAGGAAGAATATTAACTAAAAATTCCAGAAGACTCTTTTTTTTTTTTTTTCCGGGTCTGGGGATGGAACCCAGGGGCATTTGACCTCTGAGCTACACCCCCTGCCCTATTTTTTTATTATTTTGAAACCGGGTCTCACTGAGTTGCAGAGGGCCTCACTAAGTAGCTGAAGCTGTCCGCGAACTGTGATCCTCCAGGTCTCAGCCTCCCGAATGCTGGGATTACAAGCGTGCGCCACCACGCCCGGCCAGAAGACTCTTGTTTTGGACTTAACTCCCATTCTAGGCCCCTATATATCTGACTAAAAATCAATGAAGTCCCCGTGATCAAGCTGAAACTAAGCCTTTATCTGATCTTCCCAGAAATGGTAAGGACAGCCAAATTCCTCAAGCAGGTTTGTTTTATTTGGCTCCCTCTGCCTCATTCCTTAAGTAACATGACATGAACCAGTCAGTTATTTTTCTATGGGTCTCTTTTCCTGTCCCCCCCTTACATGGCAAGCAATTCTGACATCACCAATCCACTTTTTGGTTTTTGTTTCCACTTTTTTCTCTCTATAAAACCAACCTCCTCTGCCCTGCTCACTGGGACACTTACTCTTATGAAAAGAAGTGTTGCTGGGTTCTAGAATAAAAAGGCCAGTTAACAGTTAAGATCATTAAAATCAACTGTTCTGATGTCCTTCAACGAACCTAAAAACCTTAAAGATTCCACTACCCACACATACACACATTTGTTTTCTCCCTGTGAGAATAACAAATTCAATAAAGCTAAGGACAAGGAACAACACACAAGAATCAGTTGCATATTTGATTCTTATTGTCCACTAATATGGAAAATCAGAAAAAGAAAATTTAAAAATTTAAAAATTTATTTATAACAACATAAAAACACATATAAAACCAGCCAGGCATGGTGGCACATGCTTGTAATGCCAGTACTGTAATGCCATTAGGCAGAGCCGAGGATGAAAGGTTTGAGACCATCCTTGGCAACTTAGCAAGATTCTGTTTTAAATAAAAAATTCAAAAGGGCTATGGGTTAGCCAGGCGTCGTGGCGCACGCCTGTAATCCCCGTGCTTGGGAGGCTGAGACAGGAGGATTGCACAGATTCGAAGTCAGCCTCAGCTACTTAGTGAGGCTCTCAGCAACTTAGTGAGACCCTGTTTCCAAATAAAATATAAAATGGGTTTGGGAGTGTAGTCCAGAGGTAGAAAGCCTCTGGGTTCCACCCCCAGTACCACCAAAAAAAAGGGGGCTATGGGTTCAATCCCCAGTACCACCAGAAACAAAAGTAAAAATAAAATAAAAAAAATATTAAGAAAGAAAAAACTGGGACTTAGCCAAGTGAAAGATTTGCATATTGAAAACTATAATCACTGTTAAAGAAGGCAAGGGCTAAGTAAGGCTTCTCATGTTCAGGGAATGGAAGATTTAGTAAAGTTAAAATGCCAATACTGAGCTGGGCACGGTGGGCAGGCTTGTAACCCCAGCATTCACATTCACATTAGGGAGGCTGACACTGAAGCATCATGGTTCAAGGACAGCTTGAGCTACTTAGGCTCAGAGGTTCACTGACAGCCTCAGCTACCTGGCGAGGCCCTTCATAACTCAGTGAGACTGTTTAAAAAAAAAAAAAAATAGGGCTGGCAGTGTTCAGGTACAGTGCCCCTGGATTCCATCCCTGGTGCCGAAAAAAAAAAAAAAAAGAAGAAAAAAAAAAAAAAAAGAAAAGGATAAAAAATAGGCCTAGGGGTGTAGCTCGGAGGTAGAATGCCCTTGGGCTCCATCCCAGTTCGGCAAAAAAAAAAAAAAAAAAAAAAAAAGCCAATACTAACCAAAGTACAGAACACACTGAATAAATCCCTATAAAGAAACTCAACTTTTTTTGTAATAATAAAAAAATACATCCTAAAATTCATATGGAATCTTAATCTTAAGAAACCCAGAATGTAGTCTACGCAATCTTTAAAAACAAAGTCTGAAGCTGCATATGGTAGCAAACTCCTGCAATCCCAGTACTTTGGAGGCCGAGACAGGATGATTGCAGGTTCGAAGACAGTGTCAGCAACCTAGCAAGACACTGTTTCAAAACAAAAAGTAAAATTGGGTTGCGGGTGTAACTCAGAAGTAGAATGCCCCTTGGTTCAATCACCAGCATCACAGAAAAGAGGGGGAAAAAACTGCCAGCTGAGTGTGGTGGGATGTACTCAGAAGGCTGAGACAGGAGGATTGCAGGTTGGAGGACAGTCTCAGCAAAGCAATAAAACCTTCCATAACCTGGAGAGACCTGTTTAAAAAGCAAAACGGTAGTGCAATGCCCATGAGTTTGACCCAGTACCACGAAAAAAAAAAAACAAAACAAAACACAAAACCAAAACCAAATAAACAAAAAAACTCAGAATTACTGCATGAGCCAGCAACTCCACTTCTGGATATATACAATAAGAATTGAAAGCAAAGACTTGATCACAAAATATTTGTAAATCTATGTACACGACAGCATTATTCACAAAAGCCAAAAGGCAGAAGCCATCAAATATCTGTTAATGAATGAACAGACACACAAACCGTGGAATGATCATCCATATAGCCTTATTATATATTCTGTTTTCAAATAGGGGTCTCACTAACTCATGGAGGGCTCACAAGGTTATTGGGGCTGGCCTTGAACCTAAAATCCTCCTGTCTCAGCCTCCCAAGTACTGGAATTACTTGGCATGCGCCACTGTACCCAGCTTCAAAAATAAATTTTTTTCCTTTTTCTAGTACTTGGATTGAACCTATGAGAATCCTACCTCTGAGCTACATCCTTGGCCCTATTTTTAATTTTGAAACAGAATCTCAGAGGCTGGCCACAAACCTGCGATTCCTGTCTCAGCCTCCCACATATTAGGATTACAAGTGTGATCTACCATGTCCAGCTCAAAAAATTTTTAAGAAACTAAAAATACCCCTGTATCTAAAGATTGCTCAAGCTGGGCATGGTGGTACATGCCTGTCATCCCACTACTTGGGAGGCTGAGACAGGAGAATTATAGGTTCAAGGCCAGCCTCAGCAGGTAGCAAGACTCCCAACAACCTAGCTAGACCCCATTTCAAAAATAAAAAGGGACGGGCATGGTGGCACACCCTTGTAATCTTAGTCCTTGGGAGGCTGAGGCAGGAGATTCACAAGTTTAAGGACTGTCTCAGCAACTTAGTGCAACCCCATTTCAAAATAAAAATTAAAACAGGGCTGGGAGTTCAGTTCAGAGGTAGAATGCCCCTATGTTCTATCTTCAGTATCAACAAAAAGAAATAAAAACAAAACAAAACAAAAAGGGCTAGGGGTGTAGAAGGCAAAACATCCCTGTTCAGCCAGGCGTGGTGGTGCAGGCTTGTAATCCCAGCATTCGGGAGGTAGAGACCTGAGGATCCTAGTTCCAGGACAGCTTCAGCTACTTAGCAAGGCCCTTTGCAACTCAGTGACATCCTGTTTCAAAAATAAAAAGACCAAAAAACTAAGGCTGGGGGTTTCGCTCGGAGGCAGAATGCCCCTGAGTTCCATCCTCAGTATTGGGGGGGAAAAAAAATTCCTGTCCCTGTGTTCAATCCCCAGTCCCTCCTTCCCCAAATAAAATCTGTTCTACAATCTTAAACTAGGGTTCGTGGTGCATGCCTGTAAATCTTAGTATGAGAATCTCAGAAAGGAAGATCATAGATTTGAGGCCCGCCCAAGCAACTCAAGACCCTGTTTTGTTTTGTTTTTGTGGGTTTGGAGATGAAACCCAGGGGCATTCAACCTCTGAGCTACACCCCCTGCCCTATTTTTTATTCTTTATTTTGAAACAGGGTCTCATTAAGTTGCGGAGGGCCTCAGTAAGTAGCTGAGGCTGCCTGCCAACTGCGATCCTCTGGTCTCAGCCTCTTGAATGCTGGGGTTATAAATGTGCACCACCACGCCCAGCTAGCAAGACCCTGTTTTAAAAAAAATAAAAAGGGCTGGGGATGTGGCTTGGAGAAGACCTGGGGGTTCAATCCCCAGTACCAAACAAACACTAAATAAATAGCTACTTCCTAATAACCAACCTGGTATTCTTTTTCACTGATAAACATATATAGTTCGATTCGTCCGTATCTATATATAGAATCACAAGCATATATATCGTGGAGAAGTTTCCAAAGTGCATTTCTTTCACCTTTAATTGGGAAGATTCCAATTACTTTTAATGGACTACCTGCAAAAAGATTTTAGGAAAATTCTTAACACTTTTTCCTATAACCATATTTTACAATGCAAACAAAGTGAACAATGTTAATTTTAAACTGATTTAAATGAAAAGCAAGCTCTACTACCTTTCTGTTAGGAAACTTGGTCTTTGAGAAAATTGTGATCTGTACCATGGGAGGGGAATGGCATATTCAACTCAGGAGCAGCTGCTCATGAACTGAACAGCATAACTTGTACATAAATCCAGTAAACAAACCAGGCCTATTGCTAAGCAAGCTGACAAACTATAAGGCACTTGTCTGAGTCAAGGACAAAACTTACCTGTTGACCAAGGAAGTGCTTTTATCCCTAATTTCTTAAAAAGTACTTGTGACTCCATAACAGGTGGTTTTGGTAGTTCACAGTTATCAGGATCCAGTTTAAAAAAGTCACAGTGGAAGACTTCTAGTTGTCTACCTTTATTTTTCCCTAGGGACTAAGGAGACAAAGAGATAAAATGTTATGAAACTTTGGCATTATGTAGACTTGGCCTATATATATATTTTTTTTTGGATCAGGATCTTGTTAAGTTGCTGAGACTGTCCTTGAACTTGTGATCCTCCTGTCTCAGTTTCCCAAACACTGGGATTAGAGGTGAGTGCCACCAGGCCTGGACAGGCAATACATTTTTAATATGCACAGTGATGGGAATTTTTTAGTTTTACCCTGATCAAATCCTGGGCATCACACATGCTAGGGAAGACTTCAGATACCACTGAGCTACATCCCCTACCTTGAGTCACAGCAAAATTTTGTGTATAGAAAATTCTATTGGTATTCACTAGGGTTTAAAACAATATTGCAATTTTAAGTGATAAATTAAAAACCCTAGGCCTAGCCGGGCGTGGTGGCACACACTTGTAATCCTATCATTTTGAAGGCTGAGATAGGAGGATTGTGATTCGAGGACAACCTCAGCTACTACTTAGTGAGGCCCTTTGCAACTCAGTGAGACCTAGTTTCAAAATAAAGAATAAAAAATAGGGCTGGGGGTGTAGCTTGGAGGTAGAATGCCCCTGGGTTCCATCCCTAGTACTGCAAAAACAAAAAACAAACAAAGGCTTTTTCTTTTTTGGTGGCACTGGAGATCGAACCAAGGGGTGTTCTACCTCTGGGCTACACCCTCAACATTATTATTATTATTATTATTATTATTATTATTATTATTATTATTATTATTATCTTTTTGCAGTACCAGGAATTGAACCCAGGAGCATTCTACCTTTGAGTTATACCCCCAGCCCTATTTTTTATTCTTTATTTTGAAACAGGGTCTCTTAAGTAGCAGAGGGCCTCACTAGGTACCTGAGGCTGGCCACAAACCTATGATCCTCCTGTCCCTCCAGAGTACTAGGATTACAAGCATGTGCCACCACACCTGGCCCCCAACCCTATTTTATTTTTTATTTGGAAACAGTGTCTCACTAATTGGTTGAGGGTGGCCTTAAACCTGTGATCCTCCTATCTCAGCCTCCCAAGTACTGGGATTACAAGCTTGTACCATAAAGCAGGCTTTCCCAAGCCCCCCCCCCCTTTTTTAAGGGGAGTAAAAGGTTTATTGGAAGCAGCAGGGAATGGGGCAAGGGTGGCTGCACGCCCCCAAAGGGGCTGGAACTCTGGGTCCAGCAGCTGCCTTCAGGACAATACTTGAGAGTAGCCCAAGCCGAATTGCCTTCAGCTGCAGGCTGCTTTCTTTCGGAGTCCACGTGATCTGCCAGAAGGGAATAGAGAAAAGTGGCCGAACACCCCATAGGGTCGGTCGGAACTCCGGGGTCCAGTAGCTGCCTTCAGGGTCACTACCCGAGTGTTGCCCGAGCCAAGTGCCCATCAGTTGCAAACTACTTTCTCCCAGAGTCCACACGAGCTGCCAGAAAAGAGGTACAGGTCACCCCTAGGGGCTTGGCCAGCCATGATGTCCAGCAGAGGCCTTCAGGTCACTACTCAAGAATCGCCCGAGCCACGTGCCCTCAGATGCACTCTGCCTTCTCTCAGGGCCAACACGACCTGCGAGAGAGAGAACAGCTCCCCAAAAGGGGAGGGGGGTCCCGAGCGGGAAAGTCCCCCTCCCAAGCCCTTTTTATATTGTAATTGAAACAGGGCCCTACTAAATTGCTGAGGTTAGCCTTGAACCCCTGACCCTCAGATCTCAGCCTCCCAAGTATTCAGATTACAGGCATGAGCCACCACTGGCAAGCATTAAATATTTAATGTGCTTTATTCACTAGGGACAACAAGATTCAAGAAATGGTGCTAAAATAATCTTTTATAAAAGTAGCCTACTCAATTCTGTTTCCCTTTACTACTCAAAGTTAGCTGACTTAACAATAAATTATTTTTAGGAACTAAAATATACCTCCAAATGTGGAATATAAGTTTTGTCACTTTCAAGGGCAATTACTTTGGCACCAGTTTTAAGTAATGCCTGAGTCAGGATTCCAGGACCTAGATTAATAGAACAGAAAGTTTATGTACAAAACAAACAACATAATATGTTTTAACATCAGTCGTTATACAAAGCATTATCTAGTTTTAGTTCTTAAAATATCCCCAGGGTAGACATCATTCTTCTTTTCACATATAAGGAAAATGGGAATTGGAACATTATTTTACTCCAACATCCCACCATGGTAAACATACAGCTTGGCTTGAATCTATTTTGTCAGTGACTGAAACACTTGATATATATATATATATATATATATATATATATATATATATATGAGAGAGAGAGAGAGAGAGATATATATATATATATATATATAGAGAGAGAGAGAGAGAGAGGGGTACTGGGGTTCCTGGAAGCCCTTCTACCTCCGGGCTACACTTCCAAACCTATTTTTACATTTTTATTTGGAAACAGGGTCTCCTAAGCGAGCGCACGCAGCTGGCTTCGAACCTGCGTGATTCCTCCTTGTAATCCCAAACGCGGGGATTACAAGCGTGTGCCACCGCCAGGCAACTTTATATATATTTTTTTGAACCAAGGTCAGAGATGCTGAACTTGTGATCCAGTCTGTCTCCCAAATACTGGGATTACAGGCGTGTGCTACCTCGCCCAGGAAAACACTGACACACTTAATCACATGTCACTCTCAGATAGAAAAAAGCAAAAGAAAGGGTCGCCTGAAACCTACCACTCTCTCATAAACTATGTAGATGCTTTAACCATCAAAGTGCTGTCAAACCTAAACAGAACTCACTCTGACAGGAAATGGTGCTCTAAAAAATACTCCTAAAAATGTATAAATCTTGTGGTTTCCACATCTTGCTGCGGGTTACAGGAATTGCACAAGAAGGATAAGATAAGCTTCTTTGACTTTACAATTATTTGGGGAGGTGAAAGCTATAAGCAAATCTTAAAATACTGCATTAAGTGCAAATTGTCACAGGAGTACTTTGTAGCACCATTATTTGTACAAATCATATGCTTATGTTGAGGGCAAGCTCTCCAAATAAGCTGCTTGAAAGGGAAGGGCAGTGCCATAAACAGCAACCAGGACGGTCAAAACAAATTTGTGGAAGGGATCAACGTCCAAGAAAATGCAATCTAATCGACTCACCTGGATTGCATTCCAGAAATAGGTTGCGGAAATTTTTTCCTGTCCCACCCATGACTTGCACCAGGGTCTGGGCCAATCTCCGGCTGGTTACGTAACGCTTGGGATCAAAGCGGGACTTGGACGTATAAAACGCCAATTCCTCCGAATCCGAATCCGGCGACCGCAGAGGGAAGTCGGACAGTTCTCGGCGAGCCGCGGGCGCGTCCTTCCGCGTAGCTGCTCTGGACTTCAAACTGCACAGGCGACCAGCCCCAGCCCAAACGGACAGCGCCAGCCTCGGAGGAAGCTGAGCTGCCGGGCCCAACATCCTTGTCTCGAGGGCCGCCCCAGCGATCGCCGAGGGTCTCCACTTGGGCGAAGCCGGGGCCGAGCATCCCACGTGCAACCTCTAGCCGCCCGACTAGACCAGGCGGAAGTAAGCGCAGCCGCCGGCGCCGGCGTCGGCCGCCCTCTGAGCCTGCGCGCTCCCCTCACTTCCGCTTCCGGCCCGGCCGCCGCCGGAGACTCGCGAGCGCGCGGACGGGCGTGTCCGCACGGCGCTCTATGGTCGCCCGCCCCAGCGCTGCCTCTCTAGCCGCCCGCGCTCTATGCTCCGCGGCCCGGGCCGCCCTCCAGCCAGCCCGGGGGCCGCGCCGCGCCGAGGGAGGCGGGGCCGAGGCCGGAGCGTCCGAGCCGCCCGAGCCGCGGGACGCAGAGCCGGCCGAGTGACAGCTCGGCGGCGCCATGTCAGCGAGCGGGGCTGGGGACGGAGCCGGCGCCCCGCGGTAGCTCTCCTGTGGCCGCGGCTTCCCAGGTGAGCAGCGCGAGCGCGGTCGCCGGCGGGCGGCGGCCAGGGAGCCCCGGGAGCCCCGGGAGCCGGCGAGCAGCCGCCGCGGCTCCTCCGCCTCCAGCCGCTGCGGCTCCGCGGCTCTGCCCCGCGCGCGGCCGCCCTCCCCGAGCCGGCCCTCCGCGCCCGCCCGCCCGCGGGCTTGCCTCCCCGGCCGCGGGGCGGTCAGCTGCCACCGGGGCGCCCGTGCCTCCCTCTGGGCCAACATGTACCTTAACATTTCAGCCTTATTTTTGAAAGTCTTAGTTTCAGATCTGAACATTAAGATTTAAAGGCTTAAGATCTCTTTCTAAGCGTTAAAGGATTAAAGCCTTCGGATGCTTATTTTATTGCCGGTGTAAACTGAAACACCTTGTACTGTGGAGGGCAATTTAAAAGACTGATTCCGCAGACTATAAATAGGATGCTCTAATGGAAATGTTGGCAGTCTGTCGGGCAATGTTAGAAGACCTGAGCCTTTGAGAGTGGTTTCAGTGTTTGAGGTTCATCCTCCTCCTCCGAAAGGGCTTTACCCATTATCCTTTCCACCAATGCAGGAAACTGCAGCTAATCAACGCATCTCCGGAGCTTAAAGCCCTCTCTGCTTACTCTACTGCGAACAACATAATTGAGGTCGGCTGTAAATACACAAAGAAAAGGTGTCTGAGGAATGCACACCTAACAAATAGTACAGAGATTATCTTTAGCTGATAACACTCCAGGGAACAGAATTGACAACCACATACGGCCATTTGGGGATTATTAGTTTTTTTGGAGTAAGTAATCTGTTGAAACACTGAGGATTTGCTCATTTATCTTAATTTCTTAAAGTTTTCTTTCCTTTTTTTTTTCTTCCTTTTTGATTATTGTGGGATTAGGGTAGAATCCAGGGGCTTTCTTTCTTTCTTTCTTTCTTTCTTTCTTTCTTTCTTTCTTTTTGGTGGTACTGGGGTTCCTGGAAGCCCTTCTGCTTCTGGACTACACTCCCAGACCTATTTTTTATACTTTTTTATTTGGAAACAGGGTCTCCTAAGCCAGCCCGCGCGGCTGGCTTCGAACCTGCGCGATCCTCCTGTCTCCGCCTCCCAAGCGCGCGGGGATTACAAGTGTGTGCCACCACGCCCGGCAGAATCCAGGGGCATTCTACCTCTGAGCTACACCCGGGGCCGATTTTATTATTTGGAAACAGGGTCTAAATTGCAAAGGACCTTGCTAAATTGCTCAGGCTGGCTTGAAACTGCCATCCTCCTGTCTCAGCCTCTCAGGTACTGGGCTTACAAATCTGCACCACCACGCCTGGTTTGTTTTCTTTTGTGTGGTTTCCTTATTGAAAAATTTCTGAAGGCGGCTTTGGCATCTGCTGAACACCTGAGAAGACTTTCCCCCCATTTCTTAAAAAAGATTTTCAAGCCTTGCAATGGTGCATATCTTTAAACCCAGTGCTTAGGAGGCTGAGACAAGAGGATTACAGGTTCAAGGCTCGCCTCAGCAATCTAATGAGACCCACCAATTTAGTAAGACCTTGTTTCAAAAAGAAAAAAAAATTAGGGCTGGGGCTGTAGCTTGAAGGTAGAAGTAGAGCCCCTGGTTTCAATCCCCAGTGCCAAAATAAAGACAAAAAAAAAAAATTCACACATTCAGAAAAACTGGTGAAAAACAGTTTTTCGCCAAGAACCCTGGAGCCCTCAATATTGTAAAAGCAAATAAAGCAGAATAGTGTCTTATGGCAGAGGAAGGACGCGATTCACACAGAGAAACATTGTAGAATATCTCACTTAGAATAAATATGCTTTTTAGGGCTGGGGTGTAGACCAGGGGCAGAGAGCACTTGCCTAGCATGCGGGAGGCCCAGGCTCGAACAACAAAAATACCTTTAAAATAACTAAGGAAAAGTACTTGTTTTAATGTATATTTTCTTATTTCATAATCTGTGGACCAAAGGACTAAGTTACTTTACTTGGTCTTAGAGAAACTGAAGTAATTTTTAGATTTTGCTATTGAGTGTGTTACTTAAATTTTGATTTTTGGCCGGGCGTGGTGGCAGATGCTTGTAATCCCAGCATTCGGGAGGCTGAGACCTGAGGATCGCAGTTTGCAGACAACCTCAGCTACTTAGTGAGTCCCTCTGCGACTTAGTGAGACCCTGTTTTAAAATAAAGAATAAAAAATAGGGCAGGAGGTGTAGTTCAGAGGTCGAATGCCCCTGGCTTTCATCCTCAAACCCACAATAAATAAATAAATAAATAAATAAATAAATAAATATAAATTGATTTTTGGAAAGAGAAGTTACAAATCCTGGTGTGATGACACAGGCTTGTAAGTACAGTACTTCAGCGGTTGAAACAGGAGGATCACAGGTTCGAGGCCAGCCACAGAAACTTAGCAAGATTCTCAGCAGCCTAGTGAGGCTCTGTTTCAAAATAAATAAAAGGCCTGGGGTGTAGCTTGGAGGTGGAATACCCCTAGGTTCAATCCTCAATCCTGCAAACAAAACAAAACAAAAAGGGCTGAGGGCTTAGTTTGTAGGTAAAATGCCCCGGGATTCAATTCCAAGTGCTGGGAAAAAAATAAGTTACAAGAATTTGCCTTTTTATAATGTTGATGATTCACTTCTTTATGATTGAAAGTGATTGAATGTTAAAAAAGAATCATATATATGTATTTTTTTCCCTGAAGCCCCAGGTGCTAACAAATGAAAGAAAAATTTATTTCACTTCAGAGATGTTTTTATTATGGTACTTGGCGTGGAACACAGGGGTCTTCTACCTTATTTTTGAAACAGGGTCTCACTAAGTTGTGAAGGGTTTCTCTAAGTAGCTAAAGCTGTCTGCAAACTGCGATTCTCTGATCTCTGTCTCTTGAATGCTGGGATTAGAAGCATGTGCTACGATACCTGGACCTATTTTTTATTTGGAAATGTGGTCTTGCTAAATTGCTGAGAGCCTCACTAAGCTGAGGCTGACTTCGAAGCCTTCTGTCTCAGCTTCCAAAGTACTGGGATTACAGGCATCCACCACCAGGCCCAGCTAGAGATGAATTTTATAATTAGCATTTAGACCTATTTTATTAAGAAAAACTTTATTTTCCATCTCATTTTCTTAAATGGTATGGTTTTGCATCCTGTGCAATTTTTTCCTTTTTGAAGATATCTTTCAAATGACTAAGTGATTCTGCTGAGCATTTTTTTTTTATGATTACTTAAAGGTATTTGTCTAAACTGGGTGTGGGGACCCATGCTTGTAATCCCAGCATTTGAGAGGCTGACACAGGAGGAATGTGGTTCACAGACAGCCTTAGTTACTACTTAGGCCCTTTGCAACTCAGTAAGGCCTTGTTTCAAAAAAAAAAAAAAAAAAAGAGAGAGAAAAAAAGTAGGATTGGGGCTGTAGCTCAAAGGTAGAATACCCCCCCCCCAGGTTCTATCCTCAGTACCGTTTAAAAAAAATAGTAGGAGAATAGGGCTTGAGAATGTCCCTGGGTTCCATCTCCAGTTCCACAGAAATTAATAAGCAAATACATAACAAACATATAGCCAGGCACACCTGTAATCCCAGTACTTGGGAGGCTGACACAGGAGGATCACAGGTTTGTGACCAGCCTCACCTACTTAGTGAGGCCCTCTGCAACTTAATGAGACCTTGTTTCAAAATAAAAAATAAAAACCAGGTGTGGTGGCAGGCGCATGCTTGTAATCCCAGTACTTGGGAGGCCGAGACAGAAGGATCTTGGGTTCTCAGACAGCCTCAGCTACTTATTGAGGTACTCCACAACTTAATGAGACTGTTTCAAAATAAAAAAATAAGGCTAGGGGTGTAGCTTGGAGGTAGAATGCCCCTGGGTTAAATCCCCAGAACCACACATACAAAAAAAGAAATTTTTATTGGCCTTGTATATTATTTCAACATCCAATTGATTAAAATTAAAAATGAGATTTTTTTCATTAACTTACAATAAATTGGCAAATTCTGATGTCTATTTTATACTTATAAACATCTCAATCCAGACTAGCTACATTTTAAGTGCTCAGTAGTCACAGGTGGCTCATGTCAGCTCCATCAGGAGCCTGTCTATGGCTTTGCCATTTGTACAGTGCCTACCTACCTTGATAGTATGATTCTGGAGGTGCAGGCTAAATTACAAGCTCCTTTTCTTGAAGTGCCTGGATTCTCAGAAGATTCTCTACTGGAAGAGCATTCTAAGAAATAAGTCTCCTGTTAATGTTGACTGTATGAACACCGAGTTGCATGTTTCTTCAGTGAGTCCTTGTTTAATGAGGATCATAAGATGAATACAGTGTTCAGTCACTTCCTGGGGTGTCATTGTTACAGTTATTTAAACCTGCATGTCAACAGTGTGTCAAAGCACTGTGTGAGTCTACTAAATCCATTGGCATTTAGTAGGGAGAGCTTGACAACCTTTAAGATTGAACTTTATTGTAAACAGTACTTGTATTTTATGAACCAGGTTCAGGTATGGCCAAGAGTTTGGAAATGTGCTTTTCCTTATCATCATGTTTCTTGTCAAAGGAAAGATCAAAACATTTTTTAGCAAAATTTAGAAAGGAAGAGGTTATGATTCATGGCTCAAGCTCTGGGAAACTGAATTTGTATTTGGTGGGCAGCATGGCAGCCTTAAGTCACTGCTTAGCAGTCTAGGTCCCTGCTGTTTTGCACCAGGCATGGTGATTTGCAGGAGGCCACCTGTGAGTCAGAGCTGGAGTGTAACCCTGAGGCTAGCTGACCTCTGTAAGATCACCAGACCAATCCTTGTCCCTGCCTTGACCCCAGTACTCTAATAAACTATATTAGCTTTAGTGTGTTACAGGTATATTTAATGTAAAATTAGCCTGGAGGCTTAATTAGTATTTGTTGTAATTTAATACAAGAAATATGCCCTCTTCTCCACCTTTATGCAGTGAAAAGTTTTTTAAATGAACTAGTTAGAAACAGACTGTCTCTGTAAAATCTAGTCTTCATAGGCCGTATGGAGAACTAGAGGACCAAGCATAAAATGATGGAAGGAATATAGTGACTGAGCCTTGCTCCTGTCCCAAAGAGACAGGGCACATTCTATAAGATAATAGAGATTTCATTTGCATTTAAAACTCATGGCTGCCAGCCTGGTGTGGTGGTTTAGGCTTGTAATCCCAGCACTTAGGAGGCTGAGACAGGAGGATTGTGATTCTTGGAAGCCTCAGCTACCTAGTGAGGCCTTCTGCAACTCAGTGAGAGACCCTGTTTCAAAGTAAAGAATAAAAAATAGGCCAGGGGGGTGGGGTGGCTCAGGTTCCATCTACAGTACCGCCAAAAAAAAAAAAAAAAAAAAAAAGAAAGAAAGAAAAGAAAGAAAACTAGATGGCTGCCAAGTGCAGCACACCTCTAGTCTAGAGACTCTGGAGGCTGAGGCTGAGGCAAGAAGATACAAGTTCAAGGCCATCTTGGGCAATTTAGCAAGACCCTGTCTCAATAAAAAGAAACAAACAAAAAACTTCACACGTTAAGCATTGTTGAGTGAAATCTCCCAGTACTACAAACAGAACAACAAAAAATGAAAGTAGATGGTTAAGAAACAAAATACAGAGCCAGGGTGGTTTTGCAGGTTTGGGAGGATGAGACAGGAGGATCACAAATTCCTGGCCAGCCTCAGCAATTTGGTGAAGCTCTCTGCAATAAACAAATACTGGTCAAGATTGTGGGGAGGAAATGAGGAGCAGTGGGTGAAAGGATACAAAGAAGCAAAGATGTAAGGCTAAGAGATCAAATGTACAGGGTGAGAAATAGAGTTGACAATAGCGCATTCTGTTCAAGAGCTTTTGCTAAATGAGCAGATGATAGCTGCTCCTGCCACAGGGAGGAAAATGAGTACCATAGGAGATGGTGAGCACGTTCATTTGTTTTACTATAACAACTGTTTATATATGTATGTATGTATGTATATTGTAGCACCATGATACATACCTCAATATAGACAGTATAATTTTGTGTGTGTGTGTGGTACTGGGCGAGCCCAGAGGCATTCTACCTCCGAGCTACACCCCCAGCCCTATTTTTTATTCTTTATTTTAAAAGTGTCTCAATGAGTTGCAAAGGGCATCACTAAGTAGCTGAGGCTGTACCCGAACGTTGATCCTCCTGTCTTAGCCTCCCAAATGCTGGAATTACAAGCATAGCTAGTACAATTTTATTAGATTATTTATTTTATTTATTTTTGTGGCTAGGTATTAAACCTAGGGGAGTTATACTTCTTTACTACACTCCCAGTCAATTTTAGTTTAATTTTTTCATTTTGAAATAAGATCTTACAAGCCAGGTATGGTGGAGCACAGATATAACTCCAGTACTCCGGAGGTTGAGGCAGGAGGATCGCAAGATTTGTGGCCAATCTCAGCAATTTAGGCCTTCTACAACTTAGTGAGACCCTGTTTCAAAATAAAGTAAGGCTGAGGTGTAGCTCAAAGGTAGGATGTTCCTGCTCAATCCCCAGTGAGACATGTGCACGCACACACACACAGTCTTGCTAATTATGGAGTACTGTCAAATCTGTGATTCCCTACTCTCTTAGCCTCTGAAGTACTGCGATTTCAAAATTTTGCCATAGTATTGAACAGTTTATTAAAAAAAAAAGCCAGGTGCCATGGCAGATGCCTGTATGGTCAGTATTTGGGAGGCTGAGACAGGAGGAATGAAGGTTCAAGGTCAGTCTCAGCAAAAGTTAGTGAGTCTCTTAGCAACTTAGTGAGACTCTGTTTCTTTTCCTTTTTTTTTTTTCTTTCTTTTTTTTTTTTTTTTTTGTGGGTCTGGGAATGGAACCCAGGGGCATTTGACCTCCGAGCTACACCCCCTGCCCTATTTTTTTATTCTTTATTTTGAAACCGGGTCTCACTGAGTTGCAAAGGGCCTCACTAATTAGCTGAGGCTGTCCGCGAACCACAATCCTCTGGTCTCAGCCTCCCAAATGCTGGGATTACAAACGAATGCTGGGATTACAAACGTGTGCCACCACACCCGGCTTTTTTTTTTTTTTTTTTTAAACAGGGTTTCATTAAGTTGCTGAGGCTGGCTTTGAACCAACCTTGGATCTTGTCTCAGCCTCCCAAGTATTAGGATTACAGGTGTGCACCGCCATGCCCAGCAAGACCCTGTTTCAAAATAAATAAGAGATCTGGGGGTATAACCTATAGGTACAGCACCCCTGGGTTCAATCCTTAGCACACCCCCAGATTGGCATACTGGCTCATGTCTGTATTATCAGCTAATTCGGAGGCTGAAGCAGGAGGATTGTTTGAGCTCAGGAGTTTCAGACCAATCTGGGAAGCATAGCAAGATCAAAATAAAGAATAAAAAATAGGGAAGGGAGTGTAGCTCGGAGGTCGAAAGCCCCTGGGTTCCATCCCCAGACCTGCCCCCCCCCCGCCAAAAAAAAAAAAGCCAGGTGTGGTGACAAATGCTTGTAATCCCAGTACATGGAAGGCTCAGATGGGAGGATTATAGGTTCTCTGCTGACCTCAGCAATTTAGTGAGGCCCTCCACAACTTAGTTAAAAAAAAAATAACATGAGGCTGGGGTGTAGCTCAGTAGAATTTACTTAGTTATTTGAAGAAGAATAGCTGGTAGTTTGGCTTCTTTATTTTCTTTCATAGATCTATCTATCTATCATCCATCCATCCATCTATCATCTTCTATTTTGCCATACTGAGGATTGCATTCCCCCACCATTTTTGTGTTTTATTTGAGACAGTCTTGCTAAGTTGCCTAGGGTGGCCTCAAACTTGCGATCCTCCTGTCTCAGCCTCCCTAGTGTTTGGGATTACAGGTATGTATCATTGTGCCCCATGCCATTTTCAATTTTTTATAGAAAGCTCTTATAAGATTTAAGTAGATTCCAAAATGATTGTGTCTTTATTGAGAACTTAGTATGTATGTCTTAGGGCTGGGGATTATAGCTTAGTGGTACAAAGCTTGCCTGGTGTGTATAAGATCCATCACTGGAGAGGAGGAGTAAGAGATGATAAATATATGTATATCTTGATTGAGGAGGAGAAGATGATAAATATGTATGTGTCTGGGTTCTGCTTATAACATTCTTTTCAGTTTAAGGTGTTCAAGATTTCCCTTTATTTCAGAATTATTCCCATGGAAATTATATTTTTTTTCAACTAGGAAATACTTTGGTTTTTCTAAACAATTGAAATAATTCAGTAATATTGTTCAAAAATATATCACTTAGCTGGGCGTGGTGGCGCACGCTTGTAATCCCCGCGCTTGGGAGGCAGAGACAGGAGGATCGCGCAGGTTCGAAGCCAGCCGCACGCGCTGGCTTAGGAGACCCTGTTTCCAAATAAAAATGTAAAAATAGGTCTGGGAGTGTAGCCTGTAGGTAGAAGGGCTTCCAGGAACCCCAGTACCACCAAATGTGTGTGTGTGTGTGTGTGTGTGTGTGTGTGTGTGTGTGTGTATAAATATATATATGTATATATATATATCACTTAAAAATTCTGAAGTCTTATGATAGCTTGAGATTTCTGAAATTGCTTTAGTCTTAGATGTGTGTGTGTGTGTGTGTGTGTGTGTGTGTGTGTACTGAGAGGTATTCTACCTCCAAGCTATACCCCTAGCCCTATTTTATTTTTATTTTGAAACAGGGTGTCTTAGGTTGATGAGAGTCTCACTACTTGCTGAGGCTTTCCTGTGATCCTTCTGTCTCCACCTCCCAAGTACTGAGATTACCACCAAGCCCAGCTCAGTTGAGTTGTTTTTTTTTGTTTTTTGTTTTGTTTTGTTTTTTGTTTATTTTTTGCAGTACTGGGGGTGGAACCCAGGGGCATTGTACCTCTGAGCTATACCCCAGTCCTATTTTGTTAGTCTTTTTATTTCTGAAACAGGGTTTCACTGAGTTTGCAAATGGCCTAAGTAGCTGGGGCTGTCTGCAAACCGCGATCCTCCCGTCTCTGCCTCCCGAATACTGGGATCACAAGCATGCACCACCATGCCCAGCACAATTTAATCTTAATTAAAATTTGGGGATGAATTAAAAATCATTTTGTAAGATTTTTTAAGAAAATTCATTGTTGTGAAAATGTTTAATTACTTTTTGTGGTATTAGGGTTTGAACCAACGGGCCTTCTAACTTTGGGCTCCATCTCTAGCCTTATTTTTATTTTGAAACAGGGTCTCATTAGGTTGATGAGAATCTCACTACTTGTCAAGTAAACCTGTGATCCTCCTGTTTCGGCCTCCCGAGTACTGGGATTACAGGAGTGTATCACCACCTCCTACGTTTTTATTGAATTCTAGTGGAGGCTGGGTATGGTGGCGCATGCTTGTAATCCCAGCATTTAGAAGAAGGCTGAGACAGGATCATGGTTCATGGACAGCCCTCTGCAACTCAGTGAAACTGTTTCAAAATAAAGAATAAAACGTAGGGCTGGGGGTATAGCTTAGAAAGAAAAGAAAAAAAACCTAGTGTAATTCAGGGGTCGTGGGACATACCTATAATCCCAGTACTTGGAAGGCTGAAAGAATAGGATTGCAGGTTCAAGACCAGTTTCAGCAATTTAGCGATACCCCCAGGAACGTAGACCATGTTTCAAAATAAAATTATAGAAAAGACTGAGAGCATAGCACAGAGGTAGAATGCTTCTGAGTTTAATCCCCAATACCATAAATAAATAAACAAATAAATAGGAAGGAAGAAAAACCTAATGAAATTATTTTTACTTTGCAAAGCCATTAAAATTAGAAAAAATAACCCCTAGATCATTTTTCTCCCTCAGTGTTGGGGATCAGACCCATAGCCTGTGAATGCTAGGTGACTGCTCCACCACTGAGCTACACTGCCCACCGTTTTTTCTCCAGCTTTTGGATTTGTCGTGGAGTTCTTTGCCTTGTCAATTAGAGCTGTACATAAAGCATTGGGTAAATACTGTAAAAAGACAAAATCAGAAATAGTGTCATGTGTCTTCCCTATTTTAGTCATATAGTAAATGGCTTGTGACTAAGAGATGGTTTTCTCATTAGTATTACTATTGTTTAAAAATTCATCTCATAGAGCCGGGCGTGGTGGCGCACGCTTGTATTCTCAGCATTCAGGAGGCTGAGATCAAAGGATTGTGGTTCGCAGACGGCCCCAGCTACTTAGCAAGACCCTTCACAACTCAGTGAGACCCTGTTCAAAAATAAAAAGACTAAAAAAATAGGGCTGGGGATGTAGTTCAGAGGTACAGTGCTCCTGGGTTCCATCCCCAGTACCACACACACACAAAAAATTATCTCATAGGTCTTATATTAATCAAAGCTCATCTTCTCACTAGCCAGAGATCTATTTCAACATAACCTGAAGTTAGAAAAAAAAGTAATTTAACCAAGAGGCCACCTCATAGACAGTTTCTTGCATTTTGAAGCCTATGAGCTTTCCCCCTTGCCCTCCTCAGCTGAGTTTTGGGAAAACCCAGAGACTGCCTATAAGCCCCTCAGATCTCTCTCAGATATCTATCTATCTCTCTATCTCTCTCTCTCTCTCTCTCTCTCTCTCTCTCTCTCTCTCTCTCTCTTTTGAGGCTTTCAAGAGCATACTTTTTGCAAAAAAAAAAAATCTATGAGAAAAATTCTGCTCCAGGAACACTTGATGTAGCCTGAGGAAAGACAGGCTCCATGTACTTGTCTAGTACTTAACTGTGTACTTTGCATAGACTTTACTGAATAGTTTTCATTTTGCTCTGGCTTTTCAGAGTACTTGAAAAGAGATCTAGAATACCCATGTAGGTTGAACCCAGGTACACCTCTGAGCTATATCCCCAGCCCATTTATTTATTTATTTATTTGTTTATTTGGTACTGGGGTTTCTGGAAACCCTTTTACCTCCGGGCTACACTCCCAGACCTATTTTATATATAATTTTTTAAATTTGGCAACAGGGTCTCTTAAGCCAGTGCACCTGGCTTCGAACCTGCACGGTCCTCCTGTCTCCTCCTCCCAAGTGCAGGGATTACAAGTGTGCGCCACCACACCCAGCTATTTTTTATTTTTAAACAGGGTCTCACTAGGTTAATGAGAGTCTCACTGCCAGGTGTGGTGGCGCACGCTTGTAATCCCAGGATTTGGGAGGCTGAGACAGGAGGATCTTGGTTCTCAGACAGTCTCAGCTACTTAGTGAGGCCCTCTGCAATTTAGTGAGACCTCGTTTAAAAAAAAAAAAATAGGGCCGGGGGTGAAGCTTGGAGGTAGAATGCCTCTGGGGTCCATCCCCAGTACTGAAAACAACAACAACAGACAGTCGCACTACTGGCTGGAACTTTCCTTGAACTGGTAATCCGCTTGTCTCAGCCTCCCAAATCCTGGGATTACAGGCATGGTGGTACACATTTGTAATCCCAGTACTTGGAAAGCTGAGACAGTAGGATTGCAGGTTCATGGCCAGCCTCAACAACATACTGATGCCCTCTACAATTTAGTCAGATCCTGTTTCAAAACAAACAAACAAACAAAAACACACAATAGGACTAGGTCTGTAGCTCGGAGGTAGAATGTCCCTTGTTTCACCCCGTGTTTGTGTGTGTGTATGTGTGTTTGTGTTTCTGGCCCCCCCCACACACACACTCTTAAGATATCTTCCTTTATATATTTTATGCATTTAGGAATCATTTTTTTACTTCCTTAGAACCTTGCAGGTCACTCTGCCCTCTGCATCTTTTTAGGAATGGCCCACAGATAGGTGTGATTATATAGACATGATGTGTGATATAACTGAAGGGTGCAGGTGAAAAGGTCACCCTTGAACAACAGGTAGAGACATTTTACTCAGATAAGAAGGGAAAATACTGCTTACCAACTAATCTTCGGTAACCTCTTTTGTGGTCTAGTGGAGACTGTCCATTGAGTAGGAACAGGCAGGACCTGGAGCCTGGTGATGAAGGTTTAGAGTTGGTTGGAGAGATATCTGGTCCTGGAAGCTCTACCAGGAAGGATAGTTAGTCAGCATTGAGGCTCCAGCTAAAATTGCATGGACAGTATACTTAGTTGTGACTTTATAGATTTTTAGTTTTAGGGTTTGTTGTTGTTGTTGTTGTTGCCATACTGGGATTAAACCCAGGGGCATTCTATCTTTGAGCTACAGCCCCAGCCCAATTTTTTATTCTTAATTTTGAAACAGGGTCTTAGTGAGTTGCAAAGGGCCTAAGTAGCTGAGGCTGTCCTTGAACCATGATACTCTTGGCTCAGCCTCCCAAATGCTGGGATTAAAAGTGTGTGTCACCATGCCATGCTAGTTTTTATTTATTTATTTATTTTCATTTATTAATTTATTTACTTTTGGTGGTACTGGGGTTCCTGGAAGCCCTTCTACCTCCGGGCTACACTCCCAGACCTATTTTATTTTTGAGAGTCTCTTAAGCCAGCGCGGCTGGCTTCGAACCTACGCGATCCTCCTGACTCCGCCTCCGAAGCGCGGGGATTACAAGCGTGCGCCACCACGCCGGGTGGGGGGGGGTTAAATTGAACCAATGGGTCATTCTACCTCAGAGCTACACCCCTGTTTGTCTCTCTGTCTATCATCTACCTAGTTACCTACCCACCTATCTGTCTATGTGGTACTAGGGATTGAACCCAGGGGCATTTTACCTCTGAGCTACACTCTTAGTCCTATTTTATTTTTTAGTTTTGAAATAGGGCCCTGAGTTACTAGAGCTTTGCTAAATTGCTGAAGCTGGCCACCAACCTGCAATCCTCCTGTTTTGGCCTCCCTTGTACTGGGATTAGAGGTATGCTCTACCATGCCCAAGACCAACTTTTTTTTTTTTTTTTTTTTTTTTTTGTGGCAGTACCAAGGATTGAACCCAGGGGTTTTCGACCACCGAGTTATATCCCCAGCCATATTTTTTTTTTTATTCTTTGAAACAGGGTCTCACTGAGTTGCAAAGGGCCTCACTAAGTATCTGAGGCAATTTGCAAACCTGAGATCCTCTTGTCTCAGCTTCTCAAGTACTGGGATTACAAGTTTGTGCCAACACACCTGCTAGACCAACATCTTAAACAACTTTCTGCTATAGGACTTTAATGCCCAAGTTTGCATTTCTGTTTACAAAGATGGTGGTAAACTTAATAAATTATACCTTTGGGGCAACATCATAGTATGCTTTGGAAACAGAGTTTTAGTAATCGGTAGAGAAAGGTGGTAGGATGATTGGGTCTTACTGTGCCCACTGTAAATCAGGTGCTGAGCTGGCAAGAACCTGTGCAGTCAGTGTCTGCCATGCTCAACTTGTGAACAGAGCTGTGAGTTTTACAGCGCTCATTATGTCGAGTTAATGTTATTTTAATTTTATTGATGTTTTTATTATATTAATCTATAAATTTGTTTCAGTTTAATAGTTGTGTTAGAGCTGGGTGTGGTGGTGCACGCTTGCAATCCCAGCATTCGAGAGGCTAAGAACAGAGGTGGATCACAGTTCTAGGACAGCCTTAGCTACTTAGTGAGGCCCTTTGCAACTCAATGAGACCCTGTTTCAAAATAAAGAATAAAAAATAGGGCTGGGGGCGTAGCTCAGAAGTAAAATGCCTCTGGGTTCCATCTCCAGGACCGCAAAAAAAAAAAAAAAAAAAAAAAAAAGTGTTAGAGTAATAAGCACATAAGAATTCTGTTTTTACTTTTTTACATGCGAATTAGTATGTCATTGAATAAGGACCATCATAATTATTTATTTTAGCAGAGCCCCTCCTATCTCAGCCTCCCAAGTACTAGGCTCACATGCCTGGCTGAAATTATACTTCTTAATCTTCTTCATGTCTGTCTTCCCTCCCTCAAGGTACACTGCAGTGAACCTGGTAGTGTGCACTTAGCAGGCATTTACTGAATGCTCAGTAAAGGACATTCATTTTGCCTTTAGAAGTCCATGGAAACTTTAAAGTTTTGATTTATTTTCCCTTTTCCCAGTATTGGAAATTGAACTTAGGGCCTCAAGCATGCTAGGCAAGCACAGAGCTACACCCCAGCCCTAGAGGTCCATGGAAACTTGGCTTTCAGAATTCAGGCAAGTGCCAGAATGGAAACACTTGGAAGTCTTGTTCTAACATGTTTTTTACTTTTAAAAGTTTTAGTTATCAGATTAGATTTTTATGTTTTTAGAAACCAGCCTGCCCTCCTTTTTTTGTTTTTTTGACAGAATATTGCCAAGCTGGAGCTTTTTGGAAGATAACTAAGGTGGTTATGTTCCTTTGTAGCAAGGAAAAGCACATGTACTAGGAAATCTTTCCGATGGAAATGCTTTGGGGTTAAAAACCCACAGGATTGGTATTTCTTATGAAATGAAAGTTAAACAGCACAGCCAAATCCTATTACACTTTATGAATTTTTTTTTTTTTGCAGTACTGGGAATGGAACCCAGGAGTATCTTACCTCCAAACCTCACCCCCAGCCCTATTTCAAACAGGGTCTCACTGAGTTTCAAAAGGCCTCACTAAGTAGCTGAGGCTGTCCGTGAACTGAGATCCTCTTGTCTCAGCCTCCTAAATGCTGGGATTACAAGTGTGCGCCTCCATGCCCGGCTATTTTATGCTTTTTGTTCTTCCCTGCCTCAGTTACATCCACCATATTAGTCCCTCAGACAGTCCCCAGCCTGCTTCACAGCTGTGTTACAATGCCACCTCCTTGTTCAGCTCCTATCTCTGGACTCTTCATCATCCTAAGTTTGCTTTTGAACTGAATGTTGGATTAAAGTTACTTCTGAAACTAAGTAGTACAGATGAAATCTTCATCCTCAGGTTCTCAAGTATGTCTCTCCTTTCACTTGGCCATCCCAACGTACTCTATAGGACCATTCTATTGGTAAAATATTTTAATTTCTATAAGGGTGGTCATCATTCTGACTAGAACTAGTTTTATTCCATTTATATTTTAGGCTTTCATTTTGCTTTTGTCATGGGACTGGAATTATCTTTCATGCTTTTTGTATTGAAGAAACCCAGTTAGGAATATGAGAAACCAAGCGTGGTGGCGCACACCTGTAATCCCAGTACTTGGGAGGTGGAGTCAGGAGAAGCGCAGGTTTGAAACTGGTCTCAGCAACTTATCAAGATCCTGTTTCAAGATTTAAAATTTAAAAAGGGGGGAGGTAGCTAGGGTATATGGCTCAGAGGTAGAATGCCTCTGGGTTATATCCCAGTGCTAAGAAAGAAATGGGATGTGAGAAGGTAAACTTTTAAGTGAAATTATATTTGAAGAAACAGAAATGGAAAAGCTAGGTTAAAACAAATTTTACCTTGGTTTAATTCCATTTGTCTGATCTCCATTTTAGAAAATAATTTAAGACAGTTTCTCCATATTTTCTTTCAAATTTTAAACTTAGTCTTTTAATTGTCATAACACAAGCAGTAAGAAGCAGTAAGAAATTATAATTAGATTCACAATTTTCTCATATTGCTGTGTCAGAAAACAAGAGTGACTGCATTAATTCATTTACTGTTTGTTTTTCTTTGGATTTTTTTTTTTTTGTTTTATGTTGTTTTTGGTACTGGGGATTGAACACAGGGGAATTCTACCCCTGAGCCACACCCCCAGCTATTTTTATGTTTCGTTTTGAAATGGCCTTACTAGAGCTGGGCATGGTGGTGCACCCTTGTAATCGCAGTACTTGGGAGGCTGAGACAGGAGGATCACAGGTTTGAAGCAAGCCTTGACGATTTAGTGAGGCCCTTGGCAATTAGTGAGACCCAGTTTCCAAATAATAGAATAAAAAAGGCTGGGGACGTAGCTTGGAGGTAGAGTACCTCAGGGTTCAATCCCCAGAACCAAAGTGGGGGAGAAATGGCCTTCCTAGATTGTTTAGAGTCTAGCTACTCTGCTGAGCCTGTCCTTGAATCTACAATCTTCCTGTCTCAGCCTCCCCAATACAGGCATGCACCACCATGCTCATTTTACTTTTTTTTTTTCTTAGCTAATTCATGCTGCTTTTTTTGGAATTTGATGACTTGTGTTTACCACATTTAATCTTTCACTGACAAAAATACTCTCAGTAGTTCTGGTTTTATCTATATTTCTGTTTCCTGCCAGATAATATTTGTGGCTTTTTAAAAATAAATTTAAAACATTACTATAAGTGATACAAACTTTTTTGTGTTTTTGTGTGTGGTATGATGGATTGAATGCAGGGGCAGTCTACCTCTGAGCTACACCCCTAGTCCAATTTTCTTATTTTTTTAGTTTGAAACAGAATCTTACTAAGTTGCTGAAGGCCTCACTGTTTCTGAGGCTGGCTGTGAACCTCCTGTCTCAGCTTCCCAAGTACTGAGATTACATGCATGTGCCACCATGCCCAAGTTGATACAAACATATTTTCTAAATCTATATCCTTAGGTGAAAGGTGGAGAAAGAGAAAATTTGGTATTGTAGTCCAAGTAGACAAGTACTTAGTAAGCATTTTTTGACGTGCAGAGTTGTGCTCCAGTCCATTCTCTTCCAGTTCTTAAATTCAAGCTGGGAAGAGAAGTACACATGCATGGAGTGACTTGAAATAACTCTCAAGCAATACACAGGCAAATGGAGGCAATGTGATTTTTTCACTTAAGAAAATGGGTCTTTGGAAAAGTTCAAGTGCAGCTCTTATACCAGTGACTGTCTCACATATGACTGGGCTACTCGTAAGCATCTTGCAGCAAGCTCCTGCTTCTGCCACCTTGGCTAAGCCCTTCAGCACCTCACGAGTGTTCCATGTTCTTGGAGTCTGCTCTGAGGGGAGCACAGGGTTTGGAACTGCTCTGCCTGAGAACTGTTTGATCTTAGAGGGGTTGGTTGCTTTAACGTGTTAGCACCTCTGTTTCTTATTCATAAGGATACAGTGCTATTAATAGTTACCTAACAGGATTATTTAAGAATAAATGGGTGTTACGTGCATGATACAGAGTAGGCACCATATAAACATTTATTGTTATCTCATTGTCATGAGAATAATAAGGATTATTATGGTTATTCTTCACATTAGACCCAAGTATTTCCAGAATGCCATTTATTTGAACCTAAATATTTTTTCTATTTTTTATGATACTGGAGGTAGAACCCAGGGGCATTTTACCTCCAAGCCACACCCTCAGCCCTATTTTTTAATTTTTTATTTTGAAACAGGGTCTTACTGAGTTGCAAGGGCCTCACCAAGTAGCTGAGGCTGTCCACGAAACAGGACCCTCCGGTCTCAGCCTCCCAAATGCTGGAATTATAAGTGTGTGCCACCACGTCCGGCTTATTTTTTATATTTAGATTTATAGCATCTTTTTGTTTCAACATAAAATTAGTATATGTTTTCCCATACGACTTTTGGAATAAATTAACATTATCAGAAAATATGCATTTATTTTCCTGCAGCTTTGCAGATCTCTGATCAACTTTTACTCTTATTTTTATTTATTTATTTATTTAGTACTGGGGATTGAATCCAGAGTTGTTCTACCTGAGCTACACTCACAGCCCTTCTTATTTTTGTCTTCAAACAGCCTCACCAAGTTTCTAAGGCTGGCCTCACACCTGTGACCCTCCTGTCTCAGCCACCCGGTCCTAGGATTACAGGCCTGGGCCGTCCCACCTGGCTTCTAGCCCTGCAGCAGTTATTTCCATCACGCAGTACTCGCTGTGAGCACTCTACTCTGTAGTCTGACTACTCAGTGCTGCTCACCCCCTGCTTGCTCACCTTCTGACTTTGTTTCTATTGGTTTCTTCTCTTAACTTGCCTCCACAGGCATTTAGGGAGGGTGCAAACAGCAGGGAAGGCGCATCTCCACCTCAGCAGGTGACACTGTACTTTGTCCTGCCCTCTCTTTGCATATGGCCCTCCCCAGCTGCTGGTTTGGACCCAAATGGAGGGTGAACTGGGTGTTAAACAAACTAAGGGTGCCTTAGCTAGTACTCAGGTGTTCACTGAGAGAGGGCAGGGACGTTCCCCCGTGAGCACAGGGCGGGGACAGCCATGAGTGTCATCTGTTTTTTGGGCAAAGGGCATGGAGGTCTAAAAGTGGATGTTGCCAATGGTGGCTTATTTAATACCTCAATATCAGTGCCTTCATGAGTATTTGATGTCTCCCATATGGTTTCAGGAATACTTGGTCTCTTTATTTCTTCCTGTGTCTAGCACAAGCAGCTACAGTACTTATTTTCATTTCCCTTACACATTTCTTTTATTTTCTATTGTTGAATTAATTGGATATTCAGTCTCATTGCTGATTGAACCCAGAGACACTTAGTCCCTGAGCTATACCCCCAACTATTTTTACTTTTTTATTTTGAGACAGGATCTCACCATGTTGCCCAGCTGGCCTTGAACTTGCAATTCACCTGCCTCAGCTTCCGGTGTGGTTGGGATTATAGGCTTGTGCCCATTTTTGAATTGTACATTCTTAAATGTCCAGATATTACTGTTCCTCCGCAAGTAAAAGTAACCTTCCTCTGCCTCTCAAAGAACTTACCTGTCCTTTATCATATTATTTTTTGTGGCAAAGTTTTTTTGTTTTTGTTTTGTTTTTGGTGGGGAGAAGGAAGGTTAAGGAGGGTACGGACATTTATCTTACATTTCATTTTCCATTGGAGTATAAAGCTTTGCATTAGCTAGTTTTTCAGTACATTATGAGCTCTTAAGGGCAGGTGGAATCTCATCTATCTCTTCTCCCCACTGTAGTTAGGAAACCTATTTTGTAAGTCATAGACAGTTACAGTTGGTTGCATGACGTCTGCTTAGCTCAGTTTGAAACACTCATCTTCCGAGATCAAAGTTCAGTCTCCAAGTGGAGGCGGATTGCTTTGTTTCCTTTTGTTTTCTCATATTAAACCTTTAAATGCTAACCTGGTGTGTGCTTTAGTTTAAAAAAAAAAGCACCTGCGTTATGTGACCAATTCAGACCAGTATTATCCTAGATTTGGAGTAGGAGCAGCATGTTCACACACTCAGAGGGCACGGCTTTATCACTGTTTCTTAAGAAAAGGAAAGGTAGACCTTGAGTGTGGCAAAGAATTGTGGATTTGACTGTAAAAAGATGACCTCCCCCCCCCCTCCTTCTCTAGTCTCCTTTCCTTTATTTTGTGATCCAGGGGCATTCTACCTAGGACCCAATTTTGTTCTCTATTTTGAAACAGTTGTTAGGTTTCTGAGGCTGGCCTCACTGGGGTTGCAGTATGTACCACCAGACTTAGCCCTGCAGCAATACTTCTAATGAAAGTAACAAGTGATTGCAGTTCACCCTGTGAAGTAAAAAGTGATATTTGTTTTAGATTTGAAGTTTTGCAAATGACAGATGACAGAAAACTTGTGAACTAAATTGGAATCA
This sequence comes from Muscardinus avellanarius, assembly GCF_963383645.1. NCBI lineage: Eukaryota > Metazoa > Chordata > Mammalia > Rodentia > Gliridae > Muscardinus > Muscardinus avellanarius. Next base: position 57,296,426 of record NC_137793.1, on the reverse strand, counting down.
TCAAGTGTTAAAGTTTGTAGGAGTCAGCGGGGCATGGTGGCACAGCGCTTGGGAGGCTGAGACAGGAGGATCGCACAAGTTCAAAGCCAGCCTCAGCTACTTAGTGAGGCTCTCAGCAACTTAGTGAGACCCTGTTTCCAAATAAAGTATAAAATAGGTCTGGAAGTATATAGCCTGAAGGTAGAAAGCCCCTGGGTTCCACACCCAATACCATAAAAAAAAAGTTTGTAGGAGTCTTAGATCCCAAGAGAAGAGGTAACATCAGAACTCAATTTCTGAATCTTTAGGTTAGTGTGTTGACCTCCTTACATAGGTTCAAGAACTCAGTCTTGTATCTATGTTAGAAAAGCCCTAAATTGCCTGGTGTGGTAGAACACACTTAGTAATCCTAATACTTGGGAGGCTGAGGCAGGAGGATCGCAGTTTCATAGCTATTTAGTGAGCATGGTGGTGCATGCTTGTAATCCTAGCATTTGGAGGCCACACACACAAAAAAGAACTGCATTTTTTTTTTTTTTTTTTTTTTTGCAGGTCTGGGGATGGAACCCAGGGGCATTCCACCTCCGAGCACCCCCTGCCCTATTTTTATTTTTTATTTTGAAACAGGGTCTCATTAAGTTGCAGAGGGTCTCATTGAGTAGCTGAGGCTGTCCGCGAATCGGGATTCTCCAGTCACAGCCTCCCGAATGCTTGGATTACAAGCGTGCACCACCAGGCCCGGCTAAGAACTGCATTTTAAAACAAAATGCATAATTTTATGTATGTATGTAACGATTATAGGTATATTACTTTATCTCTAGTTGCATAGCAAAATGCTTTGGGGTTAAAAATGAGTAAGATAGTGGCTGGGGATATAGCTCAGTATTAACATTCATGCTTGGCCTGTGCAGGGCCCTGGGTTTGATCCCCAGCACCTTGTGTGTAGTGGTGCACAGCTGTCATCCCAGCTACTTAGCTGGCTGAGACAGGAGGACCATTTGAGCCCAGAAGTTTCAGGCCAGCCTGGACAACATGGGGAGACCCTGTTTCAAAACAAAACCAAAAATTAGTAAGTTTCCATGAGGCTATATTAACAAAAAACATTATTTTTGCTTTTTTTTTTTTTAAAGGATGGTTATGGTCTGAACCAAGAAATATTTACAAGTCTTCCATTCTGTTGGTTGTAGTTTTGAAATACGATTACAGTATTGTATAACAAAATGGCATTGCAATTCAAACAAACACAACATGTGTGACTTAGGGAAATTACTTCTTTCCCTAAACTGACTCCTTCTCTCTGATAACTCTTTGAAACTAAAGAAAATTCTTGTGTGGCTACTGATAACTTCATATGCCATGGTTTGCCCACTCTCTTTTTTGTGTGTTTGTGGTACTGGGGGTAGGACCCAGGGGAATTCTACCTCCAAGCTGCACCCCCAGCCTTATTTTTTTTTTTTATTCTTTATTTTGAAACAGGGTATCACTGAGTTGCAGAGGGCCTCACTAAGTAGCTGAGGCTGGCCGCAAATCACAATCCTCCTGTCTCAGCCTTCCAAATGCTGGGATTACAAGCCTGCACCACTATGCCCAGCTTGCCCACCCTTTCATCTTCAAGTAAATAGACATTGTAAATATCTAGGAACGTTTTGAAGCATAAAGTCAATCACCTTGGAAGTAGGCAAAATTTCAAGTTAATATTTGTTAATTTAAAGCACATTATTAGAAATTCTCAAGATTGCATGTTTTGGAGCTGAGACAGGAGGATTGCAAGTTTGAGGCCATCCTGGACAGCCTAGGGAGACCCTGTCTCAAGCCAGACACATGATGTACCCTTCCTATAGTCCCAGTACTTAAAAGGCCACGACAAGAGGATTGCAGGTTTAAGGCCAGTCTCAGCAATTTAGTGAGATCTTCAACAACTTAGCAAGACCCTGACTAGAAAATTTAAAAGAGGGCTAAAGGTGTGGAGGTGGAATTCCTCTGGATTCAATATCCAGTATCCAGTTAATTGACTAATCAACTAAAAAGGGTTGGGGATGGAGCTCAGTGAGAGTCCTTGGGTTTGTTCCTCAGAATAACCAAAATGAAAAAAAAAAAGTGTTTCTGAATGCCTTGATGTTTTTGAATATACCATTTTAACCATTTGCTTCTGTTTTGTTTCTTTTAGAACGTGTGGGGGGGGGCGAGGGGGAGGGAGGAGGAGGATGGCTCTGTTGGCAGTGGGGCTCTTGAGCCGCCATTCCCATTGAGGTGGTGGACCAGGAGCTGCAGCACTGTGATGAAAGAGGAGCGGAAGATTATGCTGCCTTTCATTCCACTCTCCGCCCCAGGTCATTTTGGGCACATGAGGTGCATAGTTTCAGTTAACTCCTTCATATTGTGTGTGTGTGTGTGTGTGTGTGTGTGTGTGTGTGTGTGTTTCTGGGGGTGGAACCCAGGGGTTTTCTACCTCCGGGCTAGACTCCCAGACCTATTTATACTTTATTTGGAAACAGGGTCTCACTAAGTTGCTGAGAGCCTCATTCAGTAGCTGAAGCTGGCTTTGAACTTGTGCCATCCTTCTGTCTCAGCCGCCCAAGCGCTGGGATGACAAGTGTGCGCCACCACACGCGGCAACTCCTTTATATTCTTGAGTCTTTTCTCTGCTTAAATGAGAGCCCATTTGATGCTTTCTCCTTTAGAACTGCTGCCTTCCATCTTTTTTTCTTTTTATATTCCTGCATTTTTTGTGTGTTTTGACTCATTTTTACCCTTCGTGCTTGTCTTACAGAATAAATCTTTTCTATGACCTTTTATTCCCCTATATTAAGAACTGATTTCTGCTGGATGTGGTGGTGCAAGTCTGGAATCCCAGTACTTGGGAAGCTGAGACAGAGTATCGCAGGATCGAGGTCGGCCTCAGCAATGCAGTGAGATTCTCAGCAACCTAATAAGACCCAGTTTAAAAATAAAATGTAAAAAAGGGAGCCGAGCATGGTGGCATAGTACTTGAGAGGCTGAGACAGGAGGAAGATCACAGGTTCGACTACAGCCCCAGCAACATAGCAAGATTCTTAGCAATTTAGCTAGACCCGATTGCCAAACAAATAATGAAATAAAACTGAGGGATGTAACTCAGAAGTAGAATATCCCTGTTTTCAATCCTGTACACACAAAAGAACTAAATTCCTTGTTATGAAATGCATTTCATTCTTAATAAAGAAATATTAAACAATCTGATATTCTCTCTCTCTCCTTCTTTCTCTGTCTCTGTCTCTGTCTCTCTCTTTTGTAGTACTGGGGATGGAACCCAGGAACGTTCTACCTCTGAGCTACACCCCCAGCCCTAGCTTTGTTCTTTATTTTTAAATAGGGTCTCACTGAGTTGTAAAGGGCCTCACTAAGTAGCTGAGACTGTCCTCAAACCGTGATCCTCCTGTCTCAGCCTCCCAAATGCTGGGATTACAAGTGTACGCCACTACACCTGGCCCTTTTTTTTTTTTTTTGCTTTTTGCAATGCTGGAGTTTGAATCCAAGGGCCACCAGCATGCTCAGGAAGCTTTACTTTTATAATGTACTATTAAATAGGGATCCAAGTATTTAGGAAGGTTACTGAAAGGCTATCTTACTAGTTACAATTACTATTCAACTTTTTTTTTTTTTTTGGTGGTACTGAGGGTGGAACCCAGGGGCCTTCTACCTCCAGGCTATAATCCCAGACCTATTTTATACTTTATTTGGAAACAGGGTCTCACTAAGTTGCTGAGAGCCTCACTAAGTAGCTGAGGCTGGCTTCGAACCTGTGCCATCCTCCTGTCTCAGCCTCCCAAGTGTGGGGATTACAAGCGTGCGCCACCATGCCCAGCTCTTTATTTACCATTATTTTTTTTTTGTTGCTAGGGGTTGAATCTAGGGGCATTCTGTCTCTAAACTACACCTTAACCTTATTTATTATTTATTTACTTTTGAAATAGGGAGGGTCTTGCTAAGTTTCCAAAAGCCTCACTATATTGCTGAGGCTGCCTTCAAACCTGTGTTCCTCCTGTCTCAGCCTACCAAGTACTGAGATTACAGGTGATTGCCACCATGCCTGGTTATTTTTTATTTTGAAACAGGGTCTCGCTAAATTGCTGAGACTAGCATCAGACCTACTGTCCTTCAATCTCAACCTCCTAAGTGCTCGGATTACAGGCATGTGCCACCACACTTGGCACCTGTAGCTCCTTGAAATTAATTTTAATAATATTTTGTTTAACTCATTAATATATTAACGTATGACCAACATTTAAAGTTATTGAGCTCTTTATGTTCATTTTATTTGTACTAATTCATTGAGCTTTGGTGTAAATCAGGTCTCAATTTGGGCACAATTTTCATTGGAGATACTCGATGTGGTTTTTTTTTTTTTTTTTTTTTTGGTGGTACTGGGGAGCCCATCTACCTCCGGGCTACACTCCCAGACCTATTTTATATTTTTATTTATTTATTTTTCTTTTAACAATTTTTTATTGAAAATAAATAGTATACATTTTTAAGTCTAACTACCTTTTATTTTTTTCTTTTAACAAATTTTTTATTGAACATAAATAGTATACATTTAAACTATATTTGGTGCCCTCTCCCCCCCCCCCGTTTTTCCTTCCCCCCTCCCACCAATGGTTGTCCAGGTTAACCATGTCATATTCATAATTTTACACATGTTCAGATGTAGACCCTCATTAATCAAGATCAGCCTTCCTCCTCTCCTATCTTTCCATTCAAACTTTGCTGATATTTCCCCTCCATTATCTGGAGTCCCACTGGTATCCTCTGTGTTTCCTAGTTTGGGCATATTAGAGGAAACATATTCCTTCTGTGCTTGGCTGATCTCACTTAACATAATGTTCTCCAGGGCTTTCCATCTTCTTGCAAATGATATAATTTTGTTCTTCTTTATGGCTGAATAGAATTCCATTGTGTGTATTTCCCACAGTTTTGCTATCCATTCTTCTGTTGATAGAGATCTGGGTTGGTTCCATATTTTGGCTATTACAAATTGTGCTGCTATGAACATAGGTATGCATATGTTGCTGTATTTCTCTGAATTCAACCCTTTTGGAAAGATACCCAGGAGTGGTATAGCTGGATCGTATGGTGGATCTATTCCCACCTTTCTTAGGAATCTCCACACAGATCCCCATAGTGGCTGAACTAGTTTGCACTCCCACCAACAGTGTAAAAGAGTTCCTCTTTCCCCACATCCTCACCAGCATTTGTTGTTGTTTGATTTCTTTATGCTTGCCACTCTGACTGGGGTTAGATGGAATCTCAGTGTAGTTTTGATTTGCATCTCCCTGATGGCCAGTGATGAAGAACATCTTTTCATGTATCTATTGGCCCTTTGTATCTCTTCTTTTGTGAAGTGTCTGTTTAGTTCATTTGCCCATTTCTTGATTTGGTTATTTGTTTTGCTAGTGCAGAGGCTTTTGAGCTCTTTGTATATTCTGGATATTAGCCCCCTGTCAGAATGGTGCCTGGTAAAGATCCTTTCCCATTCTGTAGGCTTCCTCTTTAAGTTATTGATAGTATCCTTTGATGAGAGGAAACTTTTTAGTTTGATGCTATCCCACTTGTTTATTCTTGCTTTAATTTCCTGAGCTTTGGAGGTTTTGTTGAGAAAGTTACTGCCTGTGCCAATATGTTGTAGTGTTGAACCTATGCTCTCCTCTACTAACTTCACAGTCTCAGGTCTAATTTCTAAGTCTTTGATCCATCTTGAGTTGATTCCTGTGTTTGGTGAGATATAGGGGTTTAGATTCATCTTTTTACAAATGGTTAGCCAGTTTTCCCAGCACCACTTGTTGAAAAGGCTGTCTTTTCTCCAGCATATGTGTTTGGCCCCTTTGTCAAAGATTAATTGACTAAAGATGTGTGGGTTTGTTTCTGTATCTTCTGTTCTAATCCACTGGTCAGTATATCTGTTATTGTGCCAGTACCATGCTGTTTTTACTACTATTGCTCTATAGTATAGTTTGAAGTCTGGGATTGTAATGCCTCCTGCATGTTTCTTATTGTTGAGAATTGCTTTGGCTATTCTAGGTCTTTTCTTTCTCCATATGAAGTTCATGATTGATTTTTCTAGGTCTCTGAAGAATGTCGCTGGTATTTTAATGGGAATTGCATTGAACCTATAGATCAGTTTTGGCAGAATGGCCATTTTGATGATATTTATTCTGCCTATCCATGAGCACGGGAGATCTTTCCATCTTCCAAGGTCTTCTTCAATTTCTTTCTTTAATGTTTTATAGTTTTTGTTGTAGAGGTCTTTTACATCTTGTCTCAGGTTTATTCCTAGGTATTTTATTGGTTTTGAGGTTATAGTGAATGGAATAGTTTTCTTTGTTTCTTTCATTGTGGATTTGTTGTTGGCATAAAGAAAAGCCACTGATTTCTTTAGGTTGATTTTGTAACCTGTGACTTTGCTGAATTTGTCAATCAGCTCCAGAAGTCTTTTAGTTGAGTTCTTTGGGTCTTGCAGATAAAGGATCATGTCATCTGCGAATAAGGATAATTTAAATTCCTCTCTTTCTATGTGAATTCTATTGATTTCCTTCTCTTGTCTGATTGCTGCAGCAAGAGTCTCAAGGACTATATTGAAAAGGAGTGGTGATAGTGGGCATCCTTGTCTTGTTCTTGACTTTAGCGGAAATTCTTGCAGTTTTTCCCCATTCAATATAATGTTGGCTTTGGGTTTACAGTATATTGCCTTAATGATGTTGAAGTACTTTCCTTCTATCCCAATTTTTTGCAGTGTTTTTAACATAAATGGGTATTGGATTTTGTCAAATGCTTTTTCAACATCTATTGCTATGATGATGTGGTTTTTGTTCTTGGTTCTATTTATGTGGTGAATAACATGTATTGATTTGTGTATGTTGAACCAGCCTTGTTTTTCTGGGATGAAACCGACTTGGTCATGATGTATTATTCTCTTGATATAGTTTTGAATGCGTAAAGCTAGTATTTTGTTTAGAATTTTTGCATCTATGTTCATTAAGGATATTGGTCTGTAGTTTTCCTTTCTTGAGGTATCTTTATTTGTTTTGGGGATTAATGTGATACTGGACTCATAGAAGGAATTTGGGAGAGTTCCATCTCTTTCGGGTTCCAGAACAAGTTATGAAGTATTGGTATTAGTTGTTCACTGAAGGTTTTGTAGAATTCAGCTGGGAACCCATCTGGGCCTGGGCTTTTCTTTGGTGGAAGAATCTTTATTGCTGTTTCTATTTCTTTGGTTGTTATTGGTTGGTTTAGGCTTGCTATGTCCTCTTGGTTGAGTGTAGGAAGGTTAACTGTGCTTAGAAATCTATCAATTTCTTCCATGTTTTCAAATCTATTGGAGTATAAATTTTTAAAGTAGTTTCTGATAATATTCTGAATTTCTTCACTATCTGTGGTGATATCTCCTTTTTCATTTCTAATTTTGATAATTTGAGTTGATTCTCTTTTTCTTTTGGTTAGGTTGGCCAGGGGTTTATCAATTCTATTAATCTTTTCAAAGAACCAACTTTTTTGTTTTATTGATTCTTTGAATTTTTTTTGTTCTCTATTTTATTTATTTCTGCTCTAATTTTAATGATTTCTTGCCTTCTGCTGGCTTTGGGAATAGACTGTTGCAGAGTTTCTAGGTCCTTGAGTTGTGTCATTAGGTTCTTGGTGGTTCTCTGTCCTTCTTATGTGGGCCCTCAATGCAATAAACTTTCCTCTTAATACTGCCTTCATGGTGTCCCATAGATTTTGGTAGGTTGTATCTCTGTTTTCATTTGTTTCCATAAATTTCTTTATTTCTTCCCTAATTTCTGCTCTTACCCATTCATCATTCAATAGTGTATCATTCATTCTCCATGAATTTGAATACTTTCTTTCGAGTTTCCTGTTGTTGATTTCTACTTTTATTCCATTGTGGTCTGAAAAGATGGAAGGAATTATATTACATCTTTTGAATTTGCTTGTATTTTCTTTGTGTTCCAGGATGTGGTCTATTTTGGAGAAGGTTCCATGGGCTGCTGAGAAGTATGTGTATTCTGTTGTTCCTGGTTGAAATAATCTGAAAATGTCTATTAGGTCCATTTGGTTTATGGTTTCCTTTAGTTCTAAAGCATCTTTACTCATCTTTTGCCTCGAAGATCGATCCAGTGGTGTGAGAGGCGTATTAAAGTCTCCCAGAATTATTGTATTTGGGTCTACTTGGGATCTTATGTCCAGAAGGGTTTGTTTTACAAATGTGGTTGCACCCACATTTGGGGCATAAATATTTACTATCATTATATCTTCTTAGTGTATTGTTCCTTTTAATAAAAGGAAGTGCCCTGATTTGTCTCTTGATGTTTTTTAGTTTAAAGTCTGTTTTGTTGGATATCAGGGTTGCTACCCCTGCTCTTTTTTGGTCACCATTGGCATGGTATATTTTTTCCCATCCTTTCACTTTCAGTCTGTGAATGTCTTTGGCTGTAAGGTGAGTTTCTTGCAGACAGCATATATTTGGATTATGTTTTCTAATCCCCATTGCCAGTCTATGTCTTTTAATTAGTGAATTACGTCCTTTGACATTAAGAGATATTATTGAAATATGATTCTTGTTTTCTGCCATTTTGTGTTCTGTCTACTCTTGGGTGGTGTGATCTTTCTTCTTTACTTAAATGGCCCACTTATTAACTTCCTCTCTTCTCTGATTCTGAAGTCTGCTTCTTCTTTCTTCCTTATGTTTTATTTCTTTAAGAATTTTCTCTAGTGTTGGCTTTGAATTCATGAATTTTTTGAGATTCTGTTTATCTGGAAATACGTTGGTTTCACCATTGATCTTGAATAGTAGTTTTGCTGAATAAATGAGCTTTGGTTTGAAGTTATTTTCTTCCAGGGTCTGAATCATGTCGTACCAGTCTCTCCTAGCATTCATGACCTGGGTTGTATAGTCTGGGGTGATTCTTATTGTTTTGCCTCTATATGTCACCCGTCCTTTTGTTCTCACTGCTTTTAAGATTCCTTCCTTGGCCTCTATGTTGGTTATTTTGGTTATTATGTGGCGTGGAGTGGTGTTTCTTTGGTCCTGTCTCAGTGGAGTTCTGTATGCCTCCTGGACATGAAGGTCCAAGTCTCTTCCATATTTGGAAAATTCTCTGAGATTATTTCCTTGAAGATATTACAGATGCCCTTGGTCTGTACCTCTATCCCTTCTTCAATGCCTGTTATCCCTAAGTTAGGACTCTTCATATTATCCCATATTTGCTGGATGTTTAGGTTTTGTTGCTGTAAAGATTTCTGTATATCACTGACTGTGTTTTTGGTTTGGGATGTACTGTCTTCTAATATTGATATTGTGTTTTCCATTTCATCTAATCTTCCAGAATTTCTTTCTATTGCTGTTTTCATTTCACTTATTGCCTCTTTCATTTCATTCCAGACCTCTTTCTGATTCTTTTTTAGTGTTTCTAATTCACCTTTAACCTCCTCTATACTTGTTTTAAATCCTTTCATCATATTGTTCATCAAGATTCTGAACTCTCCTTCTTGTATTTCTAGTAGGTCAGTATTCATGATTTCTGCTGTCTCTTCATAATTTCTGGTTCTCATATTTATAGCGTTCTCTGTCCTGTTTTTCTGATTTCTACCCATCGTTTGTGGGTATTATGCTTAGTCCAATCTTAATATTAGGAGTTTAGGGGTATCGGCAAGTCAGCAGAGCTTTTCCTGTGTTGAGGGTGGGTGATGTGGGAGGAGCTGGGGTGATGGGTAAAGGAGTCAGATTAGGTAAAGGATATGTTTAGGTTGAGAAAGACTTTAAGTATGATAAGGTAATATCTTGCTGAGAATGATAGAGAGTTAACTAGTAGGACTTTTGTTAGTAGAGTAAGTATGGAGATATGAAATACGTTGAGTATTAAACAAGGAAGTATATTATGGGGAAAAGTTTTGGGGGAGAAGAGTATATAGGTTAGTGTGGGGAAGTTTGTAAGAGGGGTGATGGAAGGAGCAGACAAACAAAAAAAATCCACACAAGGTACCAAGACTATTATGTAATCCAAGAAAAAGAAAGAAAAAACCAATCAAAGGAGGAGAACGAAAAAAGGAAGGAAAGAGGAAGAAAGAGGTAAAAAGAACAAGAATAAAATAAAAGGAACTAGCAGCTGTGTGAAATCAGAAAATAAGGCAAACTATCAATATATATATATATATATATATATATATATATATATATATATATATATATATGTATGCAAGTTAAAGTAAAAGAAGGATACCAAAACAAAAGCACTGTAAAAGCAAAACAAAACAAAACATCCACAATAAAAGTAAAAAAAAAACAGTCCTACTTATTTACGAATATGGGGTCAGGTCCGTATAATATTTGCGTATCTGATTGCTTTGGTAGCTTTCAGAATATAATCCAATGTCTCTTAGTTTTATTTGTACTCTATTTTTATCTTCTTAGGTCACTCTGGGTGTTTGCACACCTTTCTTTCCTTTAACTGCTTTGAGTTTATGTGTCGGGATGTCTGGTATCACTGTTATTAGATTCTGTACAATTCCCAGGTTCTGCGTAATTCCAACCTGTAGTCAGCACCTCTGCACTCACCACCCTAGACTCTGGCCTGTGCTTCCCTACAGTAGGAGTGGAGGATGTCCAAAGTAGACTTGGAACCTCCCGCTGAGGTCCTGTGCAGATATTGTGTCTCGATGGATTTTCCTGTGTCTCTGGAAATTCCAGCTGGGCTAGCAGGTGTGGTCCCAAGATGTACCCTGGGCAAAGGGATGCTGGTTCCTGGATGCCCACACTTACTGCCAGAGCTCTGTCTATTCCGAGAGTGCAGGCTGGGTGTGCTGCTATTACTGGACCCAGGTGTGAGTGGGTGCAGCTGCCTAGTGCCTGCTGCTATGCTCCTCCAAGGTACATTGAGCTGTGCTCTAGCCTAGAACTGAGTATCAGGCTACCGGGTGGGCGGGCACTCCCAGCGGTGGGCCAGGGGCGCGGGATAGGTGCACAAGGGTCCGAGGGCACAGGCGCTGTGCGGTGTCCAGCAATGATCTCTGCCTCCCGCGGGGCATAGAAGCTGGGGGCCCGAGGAGATTTCACGGGCGCACAGAGCTTTTGCCGCCTGGAAAGCAGGCCTCCGGCAAGGTGGGTGTCTAGGTTCCAGTGGGGGGCAGGGGCTAGGCACACAAGGTAAACTCCGATTTAAGGGGTGGCGCTGACTACTAGCAGGGGTCTGGGGCGCAGACAGGGTACGTGAGGACAGTGCTGGGTTCTGAGGCGTGGGACAGATGCCCCGGGCCAGTGCTGGGCCTGGGGCTCACGCTAGGACCCGTACTTTCCCTGGACGCACTCAGGTACCTGGCTTCCTTGGTCCAGGAGTCCGTGGGAATCTCTGTGCTGTTGTGATCCAGTCGCTGGTGAGCACACAGAATTCTGACGTGTGTGCTGCTCGCTGCTTAAGATGAGGCCCTATGTCCGTTTTCAGTCCCGGATTATCTTGCCGCGGTGATTTCAGTCAGGGCTCGGGAGTGCAGTTTGGGCAGGCAGGCAGCCCGCGCAGGCAGCCTGCTGGCGGGCATCCCCATTGTATCTGCAGCAGGTCTGGTGTCCGATCTTTGTTCTTCTTCTTCTTCGAGTTCAGGGTTTCCGCCAAGGTACCTGGATCTGTTTTGGTTCCTGGGACGTATTTATTTTGTTGATTAAGACACTGCTTTCTAAGTAGTTGAACTTTATTTGTTTCAGCTACTGAGAAGTGCTCCCTATTTTATATTTTTGTTTTTTTTAATTATTTTTTATTTTTTTTATTTTTTTTGGTGGTACTGGGGGTGGAACCCAGGGACTTTCTACCTCTAGGCTATACTCCCAGACCTATTTTATGTTTTATTTGGAAACAGGGTCTCACTGAGTTGTCGAGAGCCTCACTAAGTAGCTGAGGCTGGCTTCGAACTCATGCGATCCTCCTGTCTCAGCCTCCCAAGCGCTGGGATTACAAGCGTGTGCTACCACACCCGGCTTATTTTATATTTTTGAAACAGGGTCTCTTACGCCAGCGCGGTGGCTGGCTTCGAACCTGCGCAATCCTGCTGTCTCCGCCTCCCAACCGCCAGGATTACAACCGTGCGTCACCACGCCCGGGCGATACTCAATGTTTTTTAATATAATTTTGCAGCTGGGCGTGATGGCACACGCTTGTTATCCCTGTGCTTGGGAGGCGTTGACAGGAGGATCGCGCAGGTTCGAAGCCAGCCTCGCTGGCTTAAAATACCCTGTTTCCAAAAATAAAAAATTATAAAATAGGTCTGGGAGTGTAGCCCGAGGTACAAGGGCTTCCAGGAACCCCAGTACCACCAAAAATAAATAAATAAATAAATAAATAAATAAATAAATAAATAATATTGCTATGTTTCCCAGATTGGTTAATTTCCTCAATGTGAGTTTTTTATTTCAGTTCCTTAGTAGCTGTATATGATTAGTGGTTACCATGTTAGATATCTTAGTTGGAGAAGATAGTTGATATTTGAATTTGTTAGCTAAGGAACCCTGAATCCAGAGTACCTCCAATTTTTTTTAGTACTGGGGATAGAACCCAGGGGCATTCTAACTTCAAGCTGTACCCCCAGCCCTATTTTTTAATTCTTTATTTTAAAATAGGGTCTCACTGAGTTGCAAAGGGCCTCAGTAAGTATAGCTAAGGCTGTCTGCGAACTGCAATCCTCTTGTCTCAGCCTCCCAAATGCTGGGATTACAAGCGTGGGCCACCACACCCAGTTGAGAGTAGTATTTTAACTATATTCTAAACTGAGAGGCAAAAATAAATAAATAAATAAATAAATAAATAAATAAATTGTAATCCTAGTACTTGGGAACCTGAGACAGGAGGATTGCAGGTTTGAGGCCAGCCTCAGCAACTTAGTGAGGCCCTCTGCAATGTAGGGAGAATCTCAGCCACCTAGTGAGACCCTATTTCAAATAAAAAATAAGCCTGACATGGTGGTGCATGCTTGTAATCCCAGTCCTTGGGAGGCTGAGACAGGAGGATTGCAGGTTCGCAGCCAGCCTCAGCTACTTAGTGAGGCCTTCTGCAACTTAGTGAGACCCTGTTTCAAAATAAAGAATAAAAAAATATGGCTGGGGGTGTAACTCAGAGGTAGAATGCCCCTGGGTTCCATCCCCAGTACTGCCAAAAATAAAAATGAAAATAAAAAATAAAAATCTTGTTGGGGGTATAGCTCACAGGTAGAATGCTCCTGGATTCAACCTCAAGTAAAGAAAGATTGGGAGAAAAAGGGAGGGATGGACAGAGGGATAGAGAAAAGAAAAGAAAAATCTTCTTTTTAAAGCATAGTATTTACATGAATTACAGGAAAATGATACCCTTAGTCTGGTGAAACCTTTCAGTAAAATAAAGAAATAGTTATTGCTTAACTATTCCTATAAGTAAATTTTTAGAATTTCAATGACACCTGATGTTTAATCTCACAACACATCCACTGAAATGTGTGCAAAATAAGTCAAATCCTATTTGGGATTGAGACTATGCTCTCAACAAATTTCAGATTTTTCTTGTCTCTTCACATAAATTAATTTACTAATATTTCTTCCTCAGAGGTCTGTGGGTTTTTATGTTTTGTGCAATTCTCACCGGGCTATATTTGCTTTGCATTCTTCAGCTGTAAAGTCAACGTGTCAAATGACTTTTATACAGTGCACATATTTGGAATGCTATTTTGCTACAAGAGTCTGGAAACATGGACATTACTCACTATGGTGCTTTTTAAAGGCAAAATATGTAAGAGTTTTGTAGCTGTGATTGCAGTGGGCCACCCTCTTTGGTGAGGAATGGTGTAGAGGTAGAGACTCTTACGGAATAGCCACATTGTGTAGACAGAGCAAATCAGTGTGAATCCAGGTTCTTCCTGTGTCTATACCCCAGGTCCCATGCAGTGCTGGCACATGAAGTGCTGCTACTTAACTGGCCTTTTTCTCCTGTGACTTTTTCATTTAGTGAGATCTAGTTGTGCTGGAGGACCAGCCTGTCAGATGCTCAAGGTGAGGAATGAGGAAATAAAGACAAGTATTTTTTCCTCTTTATTTATTCCATAAAGCAGTAGTACTCTACTGGTTAGAAATGGCATTTTTAATCAGTAAAGTACTACTGGAAGTTTATCTAGAAGTTTGTCCTAGCCAGGTGTGGTGGCACACACTTCTTTTATTATTATTTATTTATGTTTTGTGGTGCTGGGGATTGATCCCCAGGTTATTCTACCTCTGGGCTACACCCCCGACCCTTTTTGTTTTAAAACAGAAACTTATAGGTTGCTGAAGCTATCCTCAAATTTGTAGTCCTCCTATCTCAGCCTCCAAGTCCTAGGATTACAAGTATGTACCACCACCCCTGGTTTGTCACGTACGTCTAATCCCAGCAATGCATGAGGTTGAGGCAGGAGGAGCACAAGTTGGGAGGCCAGCCTGGAAAGTTAGTGAGACCCTGTCTCAAAAAACTCATTTTTATTTTTAGTTTTGTTTTGGTAATGGGGATTGAATCCAGGGGCATTCTGCCTCTGAGCTATACTCCCCACCCTTTTTTCTTTATTTTGAGACAGGATCTCACTGAGTTGCAGAGGGTCTTGCTAGGTTCCTGAGGCAAGATGCAAACCTGCAATATTCCTCTATCAGCCTCCCAAGTACTAAGGTTACAGGTATATACCACCACACCCAGTTTTAAAAACGTTTAAAAAGGGCTTAGGGATATAGCTCAGTGGTAGAGTACTTACCTAGCACATGTGAAACCCTGTTCAATTCCCAGTACTAACAACAAAACAAGAAGGAGTTTATCCTAATTTTATGTGTGGTGGTGTGCTCCTGTAGTCCCAGCTGAAGCCAGAGGATCATTTGAGTTCAGGAGTTGAGACCAGCTTGGGCAAGACTTTGTATTTATTTTTTATTTTTTTATTTTTATTTTTTGGTGGTACTGGGGTTACCTCCGGACTACACTCCCAGACCTATTTTTACATTTTTATTTTGGAAACAGGGTCTCCTAAGCCAGCCCGCACAGCTGGCTTCGAACCTGCACGATCCTCCTGTCTCTGCCTCCCA
This sequence comes from Muscardinus avellanarius, assembly GCF_963383645.1. NCBI lineage: Eukaryota > Metazoa > Chordata > Mammalia > Rodentia > Gliridae > Muscardinus > Muscardinus avellanarius. Next base: position 57,281,362 of record NC_137793.1, on the reverse strand, counting down.
AACGTGGGGATTACAAGCGTGCGCCACCACGCCCAGCTAAGACTTTGTATTAAAAAAAAAAAAAAGGAGCCTGGCATGGTAGAGCATGCTTGTAATCTAAGCATTCGGAAGGCTGAGACAGTAGGATCACAGTTCACAGACAGCTTCAGATACTTAGTGAGGCCCTCTGCAACTTAGTGAGACCCTGTTTCAAAATAAAAAATAAAAAATAGCCGGGCGTGGTGGCGCATGCTTGTAATCCCCGCGCTTGGGAGGCGCTCGGAGGTCGAATGCTCCTCGATTCCATCCCCAGACCCGAAAAAAAAAAAAGAAAGAAAATTTATCCTCTTACTTAAATTAAGGTATTTTAATGCCGGGCGTGGTGGTGCACGTTTGTAATCCCCGCGCTTGGGAGGCAGAGATAGGAGGATTGCGCAGGTTCGAAGCCAGCCACGAGCTCTGGTTTAGGAGACCCTGTTTCCAAATAAACATGTAAAAATAGGTCTGGGAGTGTATCCCGGAGGTAGAAGGGCTTCCAGGAACCCCAGTACCACCCCCCCCAAAAAATTAATGTATTTTAATGAAATGTGTTAGGAATGCCAATAGAAGCCAAATATTGTGTGCTAGGCCCCTTACCCTCAGAGCAAGAGCAGGAGTGCTAAAGGGATCTGTGTGTCTAACTTCCTCTCTTTGGTAGGAAACAATAGGGAACTGTTCTCTTATTTCTTCGTGTGTCTAATAAACACAAAAGCCAGAGCTAGACATAGAGAAGAGTAAAATTTGTCACTGCCTATGAGTTTTCAAGTAAATCTACTAACACATATGCAAAGATAATGTGAGCAGTATTTGGGAGGACTCTGATATACAGAGCTGGATGTGCGGGTCCTGGGAGTGGGGAAAGTAAACTGGAGTAAATGACTTTTGAGCCAGGTCTTGATGCACTAGTAAATGTCTTGCAGAAAAAGTTATACACAGTCACACCTTAGAAAAATATGAAAATCATAAGCTGGGCGTGGTGGTGCACACTTGTAATCCCAGCATTTGGGAGGCTGAGACAGGAGGATCGCAGCTCACAGATAGCCTCAGCTACTTACTGAGGCTCTTTGCAACTCAGTGAGACCCTACTTCAAAATAAAGAACAAAAAATTGGACTAGGGGTGTAGCTCAGAAATAGTATGTTCCTGGGTTCCATCTTAGTACCAAGAAAGAAAGGAAGAAAGAGAACAAAAGAAAGAAAGGAAAAAACATGGAAATTCATGAGAGTTTAACTAATTATCTCATCACAAAAGAGTTAACTGCAAAGTATTTTGAGGCCCAAAGGAAGGAGCACCTACTCCCTGGGGATAGCTCAGTCACTCAAGTCGTATGTACCCTTTGTCCAAACCACCAGCAGCAAGGGTTCTCAGCCGAAGGTGAGCTGCATAGGAAACAGGCTTCTGTGTGGATCCAGCACTTTCCTGGGAAAGAGAGACGCACCTGCAAGTACTTGAACTTTTTGGACATTAGTGAGTCCTCTGCCGTAGGGTTGATGCTTGATTGAGGCACAGCACAGCTGGAGTGAAATATTCTTTCAGCTACTCTGTTCCCCATTGTCAACAGAGCATAAAGATAGAAGTGGGCTAGGCACAATGGTACATCCATGCAATCCCAGTACTTGGGAGGCTGAGAGAGGAAGATCGTTGGCTCTTGGCCAGCCTCAACAACATGGGGTCCTCTGCAATTTAGTGAGACCCTATTAAAAAAAATATAGCTGAGAGGTAAAATGCCCTTGGCATTCAGTCCCCAGTAACACACACACACACACGCACGCACGCACGCACGCACGCACACACACACACACACACACACACACAAACACACACACAGTCCAAATTTCATTCCTAAACTTACTTGAGTGACTTGACACAATAGGAGTCTTGGTTTCATCACTGTAATGGGACTGCAGTTACCTGTCTACTAGGGCAATTGTGAGAATTAAGTAAGACTGTTGGCTTGAATGGTTTAATCAGGACCTAGTATCTGATACTCAACAAAGCTGTAATTTTATACACACCAAGAAGCCTAATCACTTACTCCTAAACATTTTAGTAATCTGAAACAGCGTTCTTAGAACAGGCACGGGAGCATCCCAAGAGCTGGGTGACCTAGTCCTAATAAATTCAACATTCTCAAGTTATAGCCAGTCATGGTGGTGCATACTTGTAATCCCAGTATTTGGGAGGCTAAGATAGGAGGATCACAGGTTTAAGGACAGCCTCAGCAAGTAATGAGAGCTTCATCAACCTAATGAGAGCCTGTTTAAAAATAAAAATAAAATAGGGCTGGGGGAGTAGCTCAGAGGTAGATTGCCCCTGGGTTCAATCTCCAGTACTACAAAAATAACAAAACATTCTCAAGTAATGTTGGTTAACATCAGTCTGTCATTAAAGGCCTGGCCATTTTTGGGTTTTTGGAAAGCTATCTCTATGGGCCCACTCAATTAAACTCACCAGTGCTTAATGCCAACCTGAGAGATTTCTTGGGAAGTAATAACATTTATTGTACATTTACTAGAGGTCAGGTACTCCACTAATCTGCACCAAAAATGACACCTAGAGGTAGGTTTTACAATTCATAAGTTTTGTAAATGAGGCAGCTGAGGCTTGCAGATACTGAGTAACTTGCCTACGGTTGCACACACGCTATTAAATGGCAGATTTAGAATTTGAACCTTTGCTCTTGGCCATTGCACTGAACTGGGTAGGCTCTGAAATCAAGACCTGGTTTTCAGATCCACTCCCTCCAGGAATATGACCTTGAGTCATTTTGTAAAAGTATCTCCAAGTCTTGGGTTTTCATATAAAACACAGTATGAATTCTCCCAGGGGAGGCCTGTTTTGAGGGCTGAAATCAGGTCAGAAGTGCCTGTCCCAGGTGCTGGCACATGACAGACTCAGCGCAGGAGGCTGTAACTGTCTGTGTACTCTGGTCTGCTCTCTGCTTCTGTTGTGGATGCCCCGTGGCAGTGACCTTTGAACTGTAGATACATGTTAGAGTACCTCTTTTTAATTAGCTGAAGATATTTCCAATTTCATAGCCTAAATAGAGCCATGTGGTATATATTTTAAGGAAAATATCTAGGTGATACCAGCTAGATTTAGATATTTTTGTGTTTGCTAAGCAATACTTTATGCCTAAAATAGAATAAAATATTTCAGTTGCAAAATGTTTCAAAAACATGTTTTATACTTTGTTTTCTTGTTTTTAAAAGAATTGTACTTTAGCCAGGTGTGATGTGCACACTTCTAATCCCATTATTTGGGAAACTGAGATAGGATCATAGTTTCAAGAACAACCTCAGCAACTTAGGCCTCCACAACTTAGTGAGACCCTGTTTCAAAATAAAAAATAAAGAAATAGGGCTGGGGTATATGTCAGGTATAGAATACCCCTGGATTCAATCCCCAATACCACCAAAAAATGATTACACACACACACACACACACACACACACACACACACACACACACACGTATGTATGATATGTTTGAAGTTAAGAGATAAAGGATGATTGCAGTATTTTGTAGATCTTTATGTTTGTTTTTTAAAAACAGAGTATATGTTGCCCAGGCTGATTTAGACTCTTGGCCTCAGGTGATCCTTCTGCTTCAGCCTCCTGAATAACTGGGACTACTTTTTAGATCTTTAAAATGAGACAGAACAATGTCTGGTGTTGTGGCGCATGCTTGTAATCCCTGGGCTTGGGAGGCGGAGACAGGAGGATCACACAGGTTCGAAGCCAGCTGCGCTGGCTTAAAAGACCCTGTTTCCAAAATACAAAAATATAAAAAAAAAAAAATAGGTCTGGGAGTGTAGGCCAGAGGTAGAAGGGGTTCCAGAAACCCCAGTACCAACAAAAAACTTAAAAATAAAATGAGACAGAAAGATTACAGGTTCTAGGCCAGCCTCAGCAATTTATTGAGACCCTCAGTCTCAATGAGCCTCAGTCTCTCAATGAGACCCTGTTCAAAAAATTAAAAAGGCTGGTGGTATATCTTAGAGGTAGAATGCCCCTGGGTTCAATGCCCTGTACTCCCTCTTCCCCCAAAATGTCCTTGAAGCTGCCGGGCGTGGTGGCGCACGCTTGTAATCCCCGCGCTTGGGAGGCAGAGACAGGAGGATCGCGCAGGTTCGAAGCCAGCCGCGCGCGCTGGCTTAGGAGACCCTGTTTCCAAATAAAAATGTAAGAATAGGTCTGGGAGTGTAGCCCCGAGGTAGAAGGGCTTCCAGGAACCCCAGTACCACAAAAAAAAAAAAAAAAAAAAAATGTCCTTGAAGTTGCTTTGGTTTTTCCAGATATTATGTGTCTGATAGCCTAGGGTTAAATGTGGCCCTCTTTTTTTATATAATTGTTTTAAAGGATTTTGTTAATACTTCTAAGATACTTCTGAGTGCCTTATTTAGGAAGTAAAAGAATGAGACTGTAGAATAAATATATATGATGTGAATTTTTCCCACTTGCTTTTCTTAAAAAATTATGATGCAGCAAATTTAATTTTTATTTGCAAATATTCTACTGTTTATTGACAGAAGGACTTATATGACTAGCTTTTACTTTTGTGGTAAATATCTAGGGTTAATATGAGGGATTGATTTTAGCAGATGTCCTTTTTAGCCAGTAACTTCTTTCATTAAGTCCCAACTTGGTGCACAATAGAATGACCTGAGAACTTGATTTTTGTTTTGCACTCTGTGTGTTTAGTCTTTAGAGATTCTGATGTAGTGGGTCTAGAGTAAGAATTTGGGTCTCCACCTCATGTAATTTTGAGGATCAGCCATGGTTGAGCACCATTGTACTGAAGCAAGAAGTGAGTGAGATGTAGTGGTACTGTGAGCAGGGAAAAGGAAATAACAATAAACCGGAGTCATTTCCTTCTCTTCTTATGCATAGTGAACAGCCCAGGGGAGAGGAAGACCAAAGACCACCTGGAATCCCTAGGGGTTAGGGAATGAAGGAGCTGGGGAGGGGGAGGCAATCCTGTAATCCCAGCACTGGGGAGGCTGGGACCAGAGAATCCCAAGTTTGAGACTGGCTAGCCTGAGTAACTTAGACCCTATCCCCCCCCCCAAAAAAAAAAAAAAAAAATGAAGGGAAGCCATGCGGGATGGTGCACAGCTGTAATCAGTACTTGGGAGATGGAGGAGGATTGCAGGTTCAATGACAGCCTCAACAACATAGTGAGACTCTCAGCTACCGAGTAAGATACTGTTTCAGAACAAAACGTAAGAAGAGCTGGGGGTCTACCTCAGAGTTTTGTCCCTGAGTTCTATCTCCAGTACTGCCAAAAATAAAAAATAAAAAAAGTGAAAGAGTTTTTTTTTCTATCTTTGTAGACATGGAAGGACGTTAAACTTTGAGCAGTTCCACAAAGGATGCGCTAATGGATGACAGCAATACTCCTGTATCTAATCTGCAATTAGAACCACAAGATGGGCATCATCCTGGTGACAGCGTGCAAGGGGGAGTAACGCGCTTGCCTTCTGTGTCTGATGAAAATGAAAATCAGGTTGATGGGGTGGGGCCTGAGCGGCTGACCAGCAGTGACAGTGCCATGGGAAAGACGGAAGTGTCAGAGCAGGACAGTCTCAACAATAACGAGAGCTTCCTGGCTGGTGGCCAGGTAGCTGCGGCTGCAGGAGAGAGCTGGGAGAGCGCCCCGCGGGAGAGCCCTGGCTCCTTGGAAAGAGAGAGGACAGGACCTGGAAACAGAATTACGAGGACCAGAAAAGGCACCGTTAAGAAGACCCCACCAGGTATTTTTTAAAGTTATTTATAGCGTGGTGGCGCAGGCTTGTAATCTCCCCCCACCCACCCCTCCATCCCTGCTTGGGAGGCAGAGACAGGAGGCTTGCGAAGGTTCAAAGCCAGCCTCGCTGGCTTAAGAGACCCTGTTTTCAAATTTAAAAAAAATATAAAATAGGTCTGGGAGTGTAGCCCGGAGGTAGAAGGGTTTCCTTGAGCCCCAGTACCACACACACACACACACACAAAAGTTATTTATAGTATTCTTTAAAATCAGCCGCCTTCCCATCCCATACTGTGTCTTGCATCTTGATTTTCCTCTCTTGCTGTACTAGTTTCACAGCAGCGCACACAGGTCCATCCTGCTGTGGAGTAGTCCATGCATGTGATGCATCTCCATGGAGTTCCATTGGCTAGTCGTGCCATATTTTATTTACTTTCTTCCTTATGCTTGTGCCTAGTTTTACTATAATAGGCAGTGATGAAGTTGACATTCTATGGACCTGTTTTTGCAATAGGTATTTGAAATATATATGTCTCCTTCCTTTATAAATAATGCCATTTTCTACAAATACCAGCCTTAAAATTTTTCTTCTGCCAGTACTATGGCTTTGATGTCTCTAATCTAATCTGTAAATTGATGTGCTAGTAAGCCCCTTTATGGTATCTTTCCCACTCTGTAGGTGATGTGTATGTATGTGTGTGTGTGTGTGTGTGTGTGTATGTGTGTGTGTATATATATATATATTTCCTTTCTTTTACTTCTTTTTCTTTTTTTATTTTTAAATTTTGATACTAGAGATTGAACCCAGGGGGTATTCTACTGCCAAGCCTCTGTAGCCTCCCATCTTTTTTTTTTTTTTTTTTTTTTTTCTGTACTGAGGATTGAACCCAGGGACATTTTATCTCCGAGCTACATCTCCAGCCCTATTTTAAAAATTTGTTTGTTTGTTTGTTTATTGTGGTACTGGGAATGGAACCTAAGGTCATTCTACTTTCAAGCTATACCCCCAGTCCTATTTTTTATTCTTTATTTTGAAACAGTGTCTCACTGAGTTGCAAAGGGGCTCATTAAATAGCTGAGGCTGTCTGCAAACCAGGATCCTCCTATCTCAGCCTTCCAAATGCTGGGATTACAAGTGTGTGCCACCACACCCAACCTATTCTTTAATTTTTAAAACAGGGTTGACTAAGTTGTGGAGGGTCTCACTAAGTAGCTGAGGATGGCTGTGAACTTGCAATCTTTCTATCTCAGCCTCCCTAGTACTGGCTTTACAAGCATGTGCCACCATGCCCAGCTATCTGCAGCCCTTTTAATTTTTATTGTTTATTTATATACTTATTTATTTTTATTGGTACATTGTAGTCATACATCTTAATGGAATACAAGATAGTAAAGGCATCCATGCACACATCACTCATTTAGCCCTACTCCAATTCCCACCTCGTTTTCTCTCCCCTCCCTCCTTCTCATGTTTGGCTTAGTGATGGACTTTTGATATGTTGGTGAATATACATCATGTACATTAGGGAATTTCTGTCTTCCTCTCTCCCATCCCCCTGATGTCGCCTTATCTACTCATCTATAGTATCCCCTTCTTTGTCTAGAGTTCCTCCTATGACCCTTTTTCTCCCTACCTCCCACATAGTAGGGAGAATATCCGATTTCTTACTTTTTGTGACTGATTAGTCTCTTAGCATAATATTCTCCAGTTCTATCCAATTCCCTGCAGATAATATAATTTTGTTCTTCTTTATGTCTAAGTAAAATTCCATTGTATACATATTCCATAGTTTTGTAATCCATTCATCTGTTGATGATCTGTTTAAACAGGCCTATTTTTATTGTATTTTTTTTTTTTTTTGGCAGTACCAGGGATAGAACTCAAGGGCATTCTACCTCCAAGCTATACCCCCAGTCCTATTTTTTACTCTTTATTTTGAAACAAGGTCTCACTGAGTTGCAAAGAGCCTCACAAAGTAGCTGCGGCTGTCAATGTACCGTAATCCTCCTGTCTCAGCCTCCCAAATACTGGGATTACAAGTGTGCACCACCACACCCATCTTATTTTATTAATTTTATTTTTTTGTTTTTGTTTTGTTTTGGTGGTACTGGGGGTGGAATCCAGAGGCTTTCTACCCTGGGCTATACTCCCAGACCTTTTTTATATTTTATTTGGAAACAGGGTCTCACTAAGTTGCTGAAAGCCTCACTAAGTAGCTGAGGCTGGCTTCGAACCTGTGCGATCCTCCTGTCTCAGCCTCCCAAGCGCGGGGATTACAAGCATGGGCCACCACACCCGGCTTATTTTATTAATTTTAAACAGGGTCTCACTAAGTTGGAGAGGACTTCATGAAGTAGCTGAGACTGGCCGTGCACCTGTGATCCTCCTGTCTCAGACTCCCAAGTACTGGGATTACAAGCGTGCGCCACCATACCTGGCCCGTTTTTTTGTATTTTTTTCAACTTTTTTTTTCTTGGTGGTACTGGGGTTTCTGGAAACCCTTCTACCTCTGAGCTACACTCCCAGACCTATTTTATATTTTTATTTGGAAACAGGGTCTCTTAAGCCAGCCGCGCGATCCTCCTGTCTCCGCCTCCCAAGCGCGGGGATTACAAGTATGCGCCACCACGCCCAGCTTTTTTGTATTTTTTAAAAAATATATGATATTCTCTGGGCTTGGGAGGTAGAAGGGTTTCCAGGAACCCCAGTACCATAAATATATATATATATGTATATATATATATATTTATATATATTCATATATAAATATATTTATATATTATATTTATATATATAAATATATTTGATATTCTATTTTTAACCAAAAAATTTTTTTTTGGTAGTTAAGGGTTCTTACAACACTTTTGTTTAAAATACAAATTTATTTGCTCTATGCTTCCTCAGTGTAATTTGTAGTAATTTTTTATGTGTCCAAAGCCTAGAACTAGAAAAAAATATAGGCCAATAATACTAGGAGACATGTCTCTAAGGTTTTCTGGAGGCAGTATTTACACAGATCAGCTAATGTCTTGAACTTAGCCCCGGAGCAGTTCAGTGGTCATTATTGTAGGCCTCTCCCCCAAAAGAGAATTGAATTTTCTCAATACAGCCATTCAAGCAAGGTTTCAAGCTGTGTTACATCTAGTTTTCACTGTAGTTAAAGCTGACACCTTAGGTAAAATATTATCTTAAGAAGGAATGGAAATTAGCCTATGAATTTTTAACAGCTTTATTGAAGTATAGTTCACGTGTATATTTGCATTTTACGTGTCTGGCTTTGACTGTAGTAGAACTTGTCTAAATGGCCTCCAAACTCACATGCTGAGTGGAGTTGGTCAGTAGCCTCTGTCTTGACAGCTGTGGCCTGGACTGAGGTCATTGGGTTAAAGAGGACTTGGTGAATAGGCGTTTGCCTGCCTTGCCTCTTGCATTCAAATATAAACATGTGCTACACTGGATAAGGCCCAGTAAGAGGGATGACAGGAGCTGGGGTTGATGCTCTGGAACTGGAATCCATTCTGTTCACTAGGTAAGTGAATGAACAGTTTTACTTCAGTATAGTCCATATACTTACAACATTCTAAAGTCTGGCTTACTTTATCTCAGCGTCTAGTAGATTTCCATCTCTTTTAAACTATAATATCTTTGGACAGTGACGTGAGAAACAATAGTCTTCTCTTTTTACTCTTTCCTTTTCAAGGACCTGATCAATGCAGATAGGCCATATCTCTTCTGAAAGGTAGCCATTTCCTGGGTAAGAATAGAATAAAAGTGTCCCTGATTCATAGAGAATCAAAATGATTTTATAACCAGAAGAAACTTTAAGGCTACTAGTCCAAACTCCTTTAAGGGCAAAAGAAAAAAAAATAGCCAAATTTAAAAAAATTGTTTTCTTTCGCTGCCATCACAAGTTACCAGAAATGTAGTGGCTTAAAACAAGACAATTTTGTTCTTATAACTCTGAACATCAAGAATTGAGCACCATTCTCATTGGCTTAAAATTAGCTGTCAAGGGGTTTGGGGGAGAGAAGAGGAGACTGTTGATTGAACCCATGGAAATTCTGTCTCTGAGCTATACCCCAGCCCTATTTTATTTTATTTATTTATTTTTTGAAACAGGGTCTCACTAAGTTTCTGAGGACCTCACTAAGTTGTTGATGCTGTCCTTAGACCTACATCCTCCTGTCTCAGCCACTGAAGTACCGAGATTACAGGCATGCACCAGTACACACAGCTCATTTTCTTTATTAAAGTTCTACTGATTAGTAATCTTAGCTCCATTTGTTACCTTAATTTTCCTTTGCAGCTGCAATATAACATATAGTTCTAAGAATTGGAAAGCCATCATCTTTTTTTTAATTTTTATTGTTGCATTGTAATCATACATCACATTGGAATATAAGACTTGAGAGGATATACAAGCACACATCATCCAATTAGCCCTCATCCAGCCCCCATCCCATTCCCTCCCCCTCCCTCAATCCCATGCTTGTTTGGTGATTAACTTTGATACATATGTTTATGTACCTCCTGCTTTTTAAAGAGGCTCCATCCTCCCCTATTCCATACCCTCTGATTGGTCACCTTAATTGCCTCACTATAGGGCCCTTTCTATAGCTCAACCACTTCCTGTTGCTCGATTCCTCCTAGTTATTGCTGATTAGGGGAAGCATCTGGTTTTAATTTTCTGCGATATTTCTCTGTGCATGCCGCATTGCAAATACCGATCCCACTCTTGACGGCCCCAGTTGTGGCCTGGCTACCCGGTGGACTGATCAGACCTCGCTGGCTCAAGCAGCAGCCTTGCCTCATGGGAGGCCCTGGTTCTGGCCTCGCTGGCCCCGACACTGGCCTAACCCCTCAGCTGGCTCCGATCCCGGCCTTGGAGGCCCCAGCACCGGCCTTGCCTCATGGCAGGCTCCTATGTTAGCCGATGGCCCCGGCACCGGCCTAACCCCTCAGCAGGCTCTGATCCAGGCCTCAGAGGCCCCAGCATCGGCCTTGCCTCGCAGCAGGCTCCGATCCCGGCCTTGCTGGCCCCAGCACCGGCCTAACCCCTCGGTAGGCTCCGATCCCGGCCTCGGAGGCCTCAATAACAGCCTTGCCTCACGGAAGGCTCCGATGCCAGCCGTTGGCCCCAGCACCGGCCTAACCCCTTGGCAGGCTCTGATCCCGGCCTCGGAGGCCCCAGCACCGTCCTTGCCTCACGGCAGGCTCCGATCCCGGCCACGCTGGCCCTGGCACCGGCCTGACCCCTCGCAGGCTCCGATCCCAGCCTCGGAGGCCCCAGCACCGGCCTTGCCTCATGGCAGGCTCCGATCCCGGCCACGCTGGCCCCGGCACCAGCCTGACCCCTCAGCAGGCTCCGATCCCGGCCTCAGAGGTCCCAGCACCGGCCTTGCCTCACAGCAGGCTCCGAACCCGGCCTCATTGGCCCCGGCACCAGCCTAACCCCTCAGCAGGCTCTGATCCCAGCCTCGGAGGCCCCAACACCGGCCTTACCTTGCAGCAGGCTCCGATCCCGGCCTCGCTGTCCCCAGTAACCGGCCTAACCCCTCGGCAGGCTCTGATCCCGGCCTCGGAGGCCTCAATAATGGCCTTGCCTCATGGAAGGCTCTGATCCTGGCCTTGGAGGCCCCAGCACCAGCCTTGCCTCACGGCAGGCTCCCATCCCGGCCTCGCTGGCCCCATCTCCGGCCTAACCCCTCAGCAGGCTCCAATCCCGGCCTCGCTGGCCCCAGCACCAGCCTAACCTCTCGGCAGGCTCCGATCCCAGCCTCAGAGGCCTCAATAGCAGGTTTGCCTCACGGAAGGCTCCGATGCCGGGCCAGTGGCCCCGGCACTGGCCTAACCCCTCAGCAGGCTCTGATCCCGGCCTCAGAAGCCCCAGCATCGGCCTCGCCTCGCGGCAGGCACCGATCCCGGCCTCGCTGGCCCTAGCACTGGCCTAACCCCTCGGCAGGCTCCGATCCCAGCCTCGGAGGCCCCGCACCAGCCTTCCCTCATGGCAGGCTCAGATCCCGGCCTCGCTGGCCCTGGCACCAGCCTACCCCCTCGGCAGGCTCTGATTCCAGCCTCGATGGCCCCAGCACTGGCCTAACCCCTCGGCAGGCTCCAATCCTGGCCTCAGAGGCCTCAATAACGGCTTTGCCTCATGGAAGGCTCCAATGCTGGCCAGTGGCCCCGATACCGGCCTAACCCCTCAGCAGGCTCTGATCCTGGCCTTGGAGGCCCCAGCATCGGCCTTGCCTCGCGGCAGGTTCCAATCCTGGCCTCGCTGGCCCCAGCACCGGCCTAACCCCTCGGCAGGCTCCAATCCTGGCCTCGGAGGCCTCAATAATAGCCTTGACTCACGGAAGGCTCCAATGCCGGCCGTTGGCCCCAGCACCGGCCTAACCCCTCAGCAGCCTCCGTTCCAGGCCTCGGAGGCCCCAGCACCATCTTTGCCTCATGGTAGGCTCCGATCCCGGCCATGCTGGCCCTGGCACCGGCCTGACCCCTCGGCAGGCTCTGATCCCGGCCTCAGAGGCCCCAGCACCGGCCTTGCCTCACGGCAGGCTCCTATCCCGGCCTCATTGGAAAGCCATCATCTTTGAGAGCTATTATCTGCCCACCAGAAAACAGTTTTAATTGAGGTAAACTAATGATGACTTTTACAACAGAATTTACTTTACACAATCTCTTGGTACATTATTTTGTACACTATGCAGGGTTTCTTCGTGGACAGGTATTTGCTGAGCATGGTATACCAGACATGTATTGGTGGGCCTGCTTCTCAGGGCGCTGGCGAGCGCAGTCTACAAGATGAGAGTCTTGATAGGGATGAGCAAGCACATGGTTGTGGAAACTGTCCTGAGAGTGGTACAGAAAGCTTCCAGGAGGAATTGATAGCCAGGCTCAGATGAGACAAATAAGAAGTAGTCAAGTAAAGAAGATGGGGATAAAGACGGAGGTCTTTAGGGGTCACAGGACTAAAGATCATCTGATGTTTTGCAACTGTCAATATTCACTTTGGCTAGAAGGGAATAAAAGGAAAGGAAAATACAAGGAAAGAGAGTAGATCTGTTAGAGAGGTTGAGATGCAGGAAATTAACAAGGTCTTGATTATAAATTATTTTTCATATTATAGTTGCCAGTTTAGGCCTTATCAGTAGGTTCAAGCATGACATTGAATAGTGACGTGCATTGCAGTTTTTAGGATGATTGCTCAGTCTGTGGTATAAAATAGGTTGGAGCAGTGCAAGATGAGAGTCGAAATGAGCTGCTGAGCTGCTGCAGTTACCTGTGCACTGGAGTGGCTGGCCCCTGGCTGGCTGTCTTAGAGATTGCTCCACAGTTGTCCAGGAGAATAGCAATGTCTCAGTTAGCAGCAGGGTTCATTGAGGGTCACAGCAGTTCTACTCGCAGGTCTTTGATGTTTTATTTTATTTTATTTTTCTTTCAGTGTCTTGCTCTGTGGTTGCTGGTAGGTCCTAGTCTATGTGATGGCCGGTGAGGCAGGCAGTTGTTTTTTTTGTAACTCTTTCTCTAATTATTTTATTTGTGATTTCAGTCATGCCCTTAAAATACAGTATCTATAAAGACATAGGTTAAAAATATAAAAGAATCCAGGCATGGTGGCTCACACTTGTAATCTCAGTACTTAGGATGCTGAGACAAGAGGATTGAGGTTCGAGGTCAGCCTCAGCAATAAGTGGGACTCATTATCCTAGTGAGAGCCTATTTCAGAAATAAAAATAAAATAGGGCTGGGGGTGTAGCTTGGAGGTGGAATCCTCCTCGGTTCAATCCTCAGGACCATACAAAAAATAAAGAGTAAAAAAGAGAGCTATTGTCAAGTAAGCCATTCAAATTCTGTCCTGAAACAGCAATCTCCCATCAGTTCTCAGTAATAGGATGTACGTTTTTAAAGTATTATGATATTATGTATGAGGAAAAATTAAAAATTTACATCTCATCCTCATACATTGGCACATACCTGTAAATGCCAACTTCTCAGGAGGTTGAGGCAGGAAGATTGGAAGTTCAAAGATTATGGGCAAGATAGTGAGACCCTGTCTCAAACTAGAAAATGGGCTGGGGATATAGCTCAGCGGCAGAACCTGATCATTAGCAAGGCCCGAGTTCAACCCCCAGTACCACCAAAGAAAGAAAATTGCATCTCCAGGTTTATGTAAGTATTTATCTAATTACCTATAAACATAGATAAATAAAGGACTTTTTAAGACAAGAATATTTTATAGAGTATACTTAAGAATTTACACACACACAAACACACATATACACATACACAGAGTGGTACTGGAGGATTGAACTGGGGCAGGGAGAAAAGGGTTTTATCTTCTATCTCTGAGCTACACCCCCATCCCTAATTAATTTTTTTTATTTGAAAACAGGGTCTTTCTTGTTAGTCTTAAGCCTGTGATCCTCTTTTCTCAGCCTCCTATGGGCCACTGCACCTGGTTTAAGAATATGTTGTTATTGATTTCATAGGACTCAGGTTAATGAGAACTTAAGAGAAGCATGCATTGAGATAGGGTGTTTAGGGAATTTGACTTTGCCCAGTCCTTTATTGTTAAAGTCAAACTTAGCAAACTCACTACTTGTCCAAGCAGTCTCCTTTCTGTTTTTCTTTCTGCTCCAACTTTTTACTACATTGTGTTTCCTACAAAAAGTTAACATATGGGGCTGGGCGTGGTGGCGCACGCTTGTAATCCCAGTGCTTGGGAGGCTGAGGATCACACAAGTTTGTAACCAGCCTCAGCTACTGAGTGAGGCTCTCAGTGACTTAGTGAGACCCTGTTTCCAAATAAAGTATAAAAATAGGTCTGCGAGTATAGTCCGGAGGTAGAAAGCCCCTGGGTTCTACCCCCAGTACTACACACACACACACACACACACACACACACACACACACACACACACACAAAGTTAACATTATCTTTTTTGTTTAAAGTAATTATCATTATTTTTATTATTTCTCGAGTACTGGGGATTGAATCCAAGGGCATTCTACTTCCAAGCTACACTCCATCACTATTTTATTTTATTTTATTTATTTTGAAATGATCTCATTAAGTTGTGGAGGGCCTTTCTAAGTAGCTGAGGCCAGCCAAGAACCTGTGATCCTTCTGTATCAGCCTCCTAATAAGTACTGGGATTACAAGGATACTGGAAGTAGTGTGTGTGTGTGTGTGTGTGTGTGTGTGTGTGTGTGTGTGTGTTAGTTACTGGGGATGGAACCTAGGGACATGCTACCTCCGAGCCACACTCCCAGCCCTAATTTTTATTCTTTAGTTGGGAACAGGGTCTCACTGAGTTGCTGAGAGCCTCAGTAAGTAGCTGAGGCTGGCTTCGAACCTACACAATTCTCCTGTCTCAGCCTCCCAAGTACTGGGATTATAAGTGTGCGCCACCACGCCCAGCAAAAGTAATTATTTTTAAATATCACTTGGAAGGTCAGAACCACAATTGATTAAGTCTTTTATTTGTTTTTGTGGTACTGGAAAATGAACCTAGGGGCATTCTATCTCTAAGCTATACCCTCGACCTTTTTATTATTTGTTTTGAAACAGAGTTTCACTAGGTTGCTATGAGCTACTTGCTGAGGCTGTCCTTGAACCTACCATCTTCCAATCTCAGCCTCCCACATGCCCCCTTTGGTACTGGAGGTTGAACCAGTACAAAATGTGAAAGAAGTCATATATACATATTAGATATCCAGAATAGGCACATTCATATAAATAGAAGTAGACTAGTGGCTTCCTAAGGGCTGGGGATGTTGGAGGAGAGCAAAAGGATACAAGCTTGCTTTTGGGAACAATTAAAACACTCTAAAATTGTTTGTGATGGTTGTATAGACTAAATGTATACACTAAAGCTGTTAAATTAGATGTTCTTTTGAGAGCAGTGAATCATAGGTCCTATGAATTTTATCTCGGTAGAACTGTTAAAAGAAAAAAAAAAAAACAACTCAAGCCGGGTATGGTGGTGTGTGCTTGTAATCCCAGTATTTGGGAGGCTGAGACAGGAGGATTGCGCAGGTTCAAAGCCAGCCTCAGCTATTAGTGAGGCTCTCAGCAATTTAGTGAGACCCTGTTCCCAAATAAAATAGAAAACCGGGTGTAGTGGTGCGTTCTTATAATCCCAGTGCTTGGGAGGTTGAGACTGGAGGATCGCACAGGTTCAAAGCCAGCCTCAGCTACTTAGACTCTCAGCAACTTAGTGAGACCCTGTTTCCAAATAAAGTATAAAATAGGTCTGGGAGTGTAGCCCAGAGGTAGAAAGCCTCAGGGCATATGGTGGTGATTGGTTTGGTAATATGAAGGAACAGGATATAGAGCTTCGCTTCTACAAAATTTAAAGATTACCCCTTTAACAAATTTGATGTAACATAATTTTCAATAAATTTGATAATAAATTGCCATAAAGTATATTCCTCTTTGCTTTTTCTTTTAAGTCATTGAAAGTTCAGAATTGACTCCTGATTTTCTATATTTCCTTTCTCATATGATTTCATTAATTTAAAGAAAATCTCTCATGTTAGGTTTTAGAGGATTTTAGAATATCAAAGAGGGGAATTCCTTTTAATGAAAATTCCCCCCTTTTTTGTAGTACTAGAAGTTGAACACAGAGGCATTCTACCAATACTGAGCTGTACTCTCAACCTTTTAATATATTTTTTTGTTTTGGGGCCGGGTTTGGTGGCACACACTTATAATCCCAGCATTTGGGAGGCTGAGAGTGGAGGATCGTGGTTCACAGACAGCCTCAGCTATGTAGCGAAGCCCTTCGCAACTCAGTGAGAGCCTGTTTCAAAAAAATAAAAAGACTAAGCTGGGCGTGGTGGCACACGCTTGTAATCCCAGCATTCGGGAAGCTGAGACTGGAGGACCACAGTTCGCAGACAGCCTCAGCTACCTAGTGAGGCCCTCTGCAACTCAGTGAGACCCGGTTTCAAAATAAAGAATAAAAAATAGGGCAGGAGTTGTAGCTCGGAGGTCGAATGCCCCTGGGTTCCACCCCCAGACCCATAAATACATACATACATACATACATACATACATACATACATACTAAACAATAGGACTGGGGTTGTAGCTCGGAGGTACAGTGCCACTGAGTTCCATCCCCAATACTGCAAAAAAAAAAAAAATAGAATTTTTTGTTGTTGTTGTTTGAAATAGTGTCTCACTAGGTTGTTGAAGCTGTGATCTCCTTTCTTGGCCTCCCAAGTACTAAGATTATAGATATGCACAAAATTTCACATCTTGATTTCCTTTGGCTATTAGACTCTACCCCTTCTTCCACAAATAGATGTTATTTTTATATTTTTACTTTAAATATATGCCCTTTATATTCATTAGGGAAACAATATGTGTATTTTCAGACATAAATATAGCCTTTATCATAAGTTTATATAAATTTTGAGGATTTTATTTATCTTAACTTTTCCCAGAGAACCAAGAAATAAGTTATATTTGATAACTATGAATTTAGTATTCGTGGAATGAACTAGAAAAGCTGGTGAAATTTAGCCATTTTGGTAATTAGCAAAGTTAGTGTACTTCTAATTGAAGAACACTGTATTAGCCAGGCTGGTGGCGTATGCTTGCTGTCCCAATACTTGGGAGGCTGAAACAAGAGAATCGCAGGTTTTCATCCAGCCTCAGTTACTTAGTTAAAAAAAAATAAAGAATAAGAAAAATAAAGAATAAGTAAATAAGAATAAAATAAAATAAGAATAAAGTAAGAATAAGAAAAATAATAAGAAATAAGAATAAAGAAATAAAAAAAGAATAAAATAAAATAAGAAAAATAAAGAATAAGAAATAGGGCTGGGAGCATATCTCAGAGGTAGAATGCCCCTGGGTTCAATCTCCAATACTGAAAAAAAAGAGAGAGAGAGAGAGAGAAGAACACTGTATTAATTTTATTTGAAGCTTTGGTGCTTATGTTATTTGTGGACCTGGGCAAGAATTAGCATAACTAATTGCATGCTTGGGCAAGTCCCTTGCATATTTTTAGCTTTAATAAAATATAGTTAAGTGTAAATCAGCTTCAAGGAGGAAAGTTAGGGAATGTAAATATTGGTGCTAATTAGCATGTTCTACATAATTTAGAGTATAAATCTCAGCAATATTTATTTATTGTGTCTTGAATACAAAATGAAAATAGCCTGGAGCAAGCTCTAGAAAGTGTTAAAACTGGAGGGAATAGTTGGAAGTAATGTGATTAAAAAAAAAAAAAATACTGCCCCAGGGATTACCTGCTTTTAAAGTCTTGTGGCCCAGAGATACTAGACTCTGGCCTTAGACTGTGGGGGCTTTCAGCAACACACATTTGTTAAGTTCTCTTTCAGTTTCCTGAAGTTTATTTTTTTAATGTTTTTTTCAAATCCACTGTGAAATCTGTAAAAGCTAAATACTTAGTTTAGAATACAAGTGTGTCTGTCTAACTTAATGTGCCTTTTATTTGAAAGGAAAGTAAGGTTGTTGGGTTCAAGATAGTCTGGCTGTAGGCGGAGGTGCTTAAACACTAAGGTAGGCCTGTAGATCTAGGCAGTGATTCCTTCTGGTCCCTTCAAGTTTCCTATGAGTAGTCAGAGCTCTACC
This sequence comes from Muscardinus avellanarius, assembly GCF_963383645.1. Taxonomy (NCBI): domain Eukaryota; kingdom Metazoa; phylum Chordata; class Mammalia; order Rodentia; family Gliridae; genus Muscardinus; species Muscardinus avellanarius. The sequence continues at coordinate 57,262,983 of NC_137793.1, read as the reverse complement.
CCTTTAAGAGTGCAGCAAAGCAAATGAGCTATAAAAGGACTTGCGTCTTCCACTCAAGAAGCAGTATCTACCAGAGGAAAATAAGAATATTCCATTTAAGGTTTACATGTTGCTGCTGCGAGTCGGCTGTGACAGCACTTAGAACTTAGGGAACTTGGCTACGGGGAGTGTGGTCTGCAGCCTTGCACTGCACCTAAAATCAAGTCAGTGGCTGTAGCTTCCACATACAGAGAGCAGTGCTGCTACTTTGAGTGCCTGTCACGTTCTATTTTTGCCATTAATTCACAAGGAGGTACTTTGAGAGTCAGGCGATTACCTCAGGTTAATAGGCAGCTGGAGTCCAACCCTTTCTCTTTTTTCCTCCTTCTTTCAGTACTGGGGATGGAACCCAAGCACATTCTACCTCTGAGCTGCACCTCTAGCCCTATTTTTTATTCTTTCTTTTGAAACAGGGTCTCACTAAGTTGCAGAGAGCCTCACAAGTTGCTGAGGCTTTTGGAGAACCTTCAGTCCTCCGGTCTCAGCCTCTCAAGTACTGGGATTTACAAGCATGTGTCACCACGCCTGGCCAGCCGTAGCTCCTAACCACAGCCCTGCACTGCGCCCTTTGAAAGTGGAGGTTGCTGCCAGAGGGCAAGGAGGAAAAATGCCATGTGGTGCAAATGGTGATTATGCCATAATTACATAATGCACCCCTCTGACCCTGACCCTGGGCAGGTCAGAAGGACAAGGGCTCATTTTCTGATTTAGTTCCCTCATAATACTAGTGTCTAGTGTGGAGAAGGAAGGGCTGTTTCCTTTTTGCCACATCATTGTGCTTAGACAAAGATTGGAGATATTAAACAGTAAGCAGGCATTTTGCTCTCTGTTTTTATGACATTAACTAGGACCTTAGAGAGGAAATGTGGGGGGAAATGATCAAGGCAAAGAGTCTAGTACAGGAACTTTGCAGACCACGTGCTAAGGTTTACATCTGATTGTCTTCCAAATTTTGGCTAGGACATACAAAAGCATTATGGTCAAGGTAGTTTGGAGAATTCAGTTTTGCAGTGATTCAAAGAATCGTAATATAAGGCCACAGAACTGAGGTTTACTTTCTTTTATAATTTTTTCTTTTATGATTTTTTGTTGCACTGAAAGATATATTACCTAAATTTGCCATTCTGACCATTTCATTTTATGATTCAGTGGCATTAATTACATAATGTGGAGCCACCACCACTACTTCCAAAACCTTTACCTTTCAGAATCTCTAATCCTGTTAGACTAATTCACCATTTCTTTTCATAATTTTCATCTCTTTTATCAACATTTTCATTTTGTTCATACATTGTTTTCCTGATCTCCTTTAGTGCTTTGCTCATATTTCCCTTTAGCTGTTTGAGCATATTTAAGACAAGTTATTTACATTCTTTGGTAAGTCCAATGTTAAGGCATCCTCAGGGACAATTTCTATAATATTTTCTTTCCTCAGATGGCTATCCTATATTATTTCTTTGTATGCTTTGTGAGTTATTCTGTTTTATTTTTGATGCTGGGGATTGAACTCGGGGGCATTCTACCCTAACTACACTCCCAGCCATATTTTATTTTTATTTTGAAACTGGGTCTAAGTTGTGGAGGGCATCACTAAGTAGCTGATGCTGGCCATGAACCTGTGATCTTCCTTTTGGCTAAGGAAAGGTATGGTCTTTAGCCTTATGCTGCACCTAAAAGAACATATTCCTTTTATATGATCTTCTTAGAATAGTCAAATTGCTAGACACAGGGTAGAACAGAGGTCTCGGGGGCTGGGGTGGGCAATCAGGGTACATTTTGTTTGGATCTGGGATGTTGGAAGCAGTGTAGTCAATGACTGGATCATGTGGGCTCTGACCCAGCAGTGGATTCATCCTTTGATAGATTAATTCATTGACGACTGGATGGACTACTAGGAGGCAGGACCTGGTCACTGGGAAATAGGTCACTGGGAGCATGTCCTAGAAGAGGTTATCTTGCCCCTGGCCACCGCCTCTTTTTCTGCTTCCCCGGTGCCATGAGCTGTCATTTCTCTGTCACAGCCTTCCACCCTGATGCTCTGCCTCATCTTAGGCCCAGAATGATGGATCTTGGCCAACCTTGGACTGACTCCTCTGAGACCACAAACCAAAATCTTTCTTCCTCTAAGTTCTTATGAGAGATTTAGTCAAAGCTATTAAAAACTGGCACAGTGTTTAGTGGATACAAAGTTGGATACAAAGTTTCTGTTTGGGTTCACCAAAAAGTTAGGGACTGGCAGAGCTTAATTTTATTGTAGTTTGTTGAGTTTAAAAAATTCTTAGCCAGGCGTGGTGGTGCACACTTGTAATCCCAGCATTCAGGAGGCAGAGACAGGAGGATCAAGGTTCACAGACAGACTCAGCTACTTAGTGAGGCCCTTTGCAACTCAGTGAGACCCTGTTTCAAAATAAAGAATAAAAAATAGTGCTGGGGGTGTAGCTCAGAGGTAGAATACCCCTGGGTTCCATCTCCAGTACCACCAAACAAAACAACAAACCCACAAATTCTTGAGCATTTTTTTACTGTAGGTCACCATTATAATAGGCAAGGAAATTAGGAACTTGCCCTGTGTTACATTAGTAATAGTGGACACTGAGGATTCAGTCTCAGGCAGTGATTAAAGACTCGAGTCCAGTTGTTACACCATACTCTCACTCTTGCTGAAATTAAAATGTGTGTTTAAAGTCATTCTGTTTTCTATTTGACTTGCCACAATTTGCCACAGAATCAGCACGTGCCTTCTGAGTGTGTTGATAGCTGTGTTTCTGCAAAAACAACTCCTGCCTGCCAGCTTCAGCAAGATAAAACATGACCAGAGAAAGGTGGACGGTTCACTCTTTTTTTTTTTTTTTGTAGTGGGAATTGAACCCAGAGGCATTCTACCTCTGAGCTATACCACCAGCCATAGTATATTTTTTATTTTGAAACAGGGTCTCAATAGATTGCTGAGAGTTTCACTACTTTGCCGAGTCTGTCCTTGTACCTGTGATCCTCTTTTCTCAGCCTCCCAAGTACTGAGATCACAGTGGGATTACAAACATGTGCCACCACACCCGGCAGTGGTTCATTCTTAAGGATGTGATTAAGTTTGATTTGTTTCAGTAATTATCTTTCAGTGATGGTGTAACTTTCTCTCAGATTCTAAGGATTTGATCTAGCTTCAGTTCATTGAAAGGGACCTTTAACAAAGAAAGCATTACTCTAAAAGCAGTAAGTGGAGCTGGGCATGCTGGTGCATCCCCTGTATTCTCATCAACCTAATGAGACCCTGTTTCCAAATAAGGAATAAAATTGGGCTAGGGGGTGTAGCTCAAAGGTAGAGTGTCTCTGGGTTCAATCCCCAGTAACACAAACAAAAGCAGTAAATGTAGTTTTGTTTCCTGATACCTTTCTTTCAAAATCTTGGTGATTATATTTGAAAGAAGACATGTGAATAGGTAGGAGAGCCTCCTGCTTTATTTCTTATTAATTAATTATTTATTTAGGTACTGGGGATTGAGCCCAGGAGCAGTCTACTTCCAGACTACACCCCCAGCCCTTTTTATTTTTTTGGAAACGGGGTTTCACTAGGTTGATGAGTCTTACTACTTGTTGAGTCCTTCCTCAAACCTATAATCTTCCTGTTTCAGCCTCCTAAGAATTGGGATTACAAACATTTGCCACCACGCTCAATTTTACTTTTTATGTGTAAATGTGATTTCGTACCAGAGTCGACATGATAATAAATCAGTTATAAATAAATCAGATAATAAATAAAGATACTGACTTTCCCAAAGTCATAGTGCTAGAAAGCAGTAAATATTTTTTCAAGTGCTGGGGTTTAACCTAGGGCCTTGTGTATTCTAGTCAAGTGCTGTCCACTGAGCTATACCCACAGCCTGTTATTTATTTATTTATTTATTTATTTATTTATTTATTTTTATTCCAGCCTTATTTTGTTGTTGTTGTTTTTTGAAACAGGGTCTGGCAAAGTTGCTGGGGCTGGGTTCAAACCTATGATCCTTGTCTTAGCCTTCCAAGTATTGGGATTACAGGTGTGTACCACTATGTCTATCTTCACTAGCCCTTTTAAAATTTTTGTTTTGAAGCCAGTCTTGGTGGCTCATGCCTGTAATCCTAGTACTTGGGAAGCCAAGACAGGAGGATCTCAAGTTCAAAGCTGTCCTCATCAACTTGGAGAGGCTCTCAGCAACCTTGTAAGACCCTGTTTCCAAATAAGAAATTAAAAATAGGGCCGGGGTGGGGGGACTGTAGCTGGGGGGTAGAGTGCCTCTGTGTTCAATTCTCAGTACCACAGAAATGAAGGAGTGAATGAATAAATGAATATTTCATTTGTGACATTTCACTAAATTGCCAGGCTAGCCTGGAGTCTGTGATCGTCCTCCCCCAGCCTCCCTTGTAGCAGGGGTCGCAGGTGCACACTGCTACACTGGGTTTCATGTGTAAGCCCAGCAACTTGACTTCAGAGCCCAGGTTCTCTATCTTTTGAATTTCAGTTTCTTGCATAATTTCTACTATTTCCCTGAGAATCAGATGACACAGTGGGAATGGACTTGTAGTACATACACCTTGTGATACATAATAATAACATTTCCCAAGAAATACTTGAGCACAAGCCTTACTAAATCCTGAGGCTGTACTGGTGGCTCCTACACCTGCTCTGCTCTGTAAGGGGACATTCCGGGCAGGGCCACCGCAGGAAGTAAATGAATCTGTGTACAAGATGGTGCTCTCATGCTTTGAGTTGTAGGGCGCAGCATCTGAAGTGTATTAGCCCTTTACATAACCCTCTCCCTATGCCCAGACAACCTCATCAGATTAGCTTATCATAAGTGCAGTCATTTGCCGCTCTCCTGACCAAGCCTTGATAGTGTCCGTATAACATCTTTCAAACTACAATTTTATCTGTGATAATTTCTGATAATACCAAACTTCCCAATTACATTATGATAAATCTCTTTCCTTTGATTACTTATTACCTAAAGTACAAGCTGTGAGTTTTGCCTTTAAATCATCTAGTCGCATCATTCTTGCTATCATGAAGAGAGTCCTATCTCTTAGTTACATTCACAGATGGCAAAATAGCGCTAAATTACTCAAGGGAACATGAGCATCAGGGAGCATCCCTAGTGTTTCTAGGTAAAGGTCATTAAGGGCTACTACCACTTTCTTCCATAGTATGCCTCTTGACTACTCCCAGGGAGAGCTTCTAAGCTGAATGGATTAGCTTTGTGTCAAAACTAATGGAATTCAGGTGATATATAATAAATTGAATAAAATATCTTAGTCAAGGTCATTTCTCCAGGCTCTGGCCTAAGGATGTTATGAATAATTTCTCTAAGCTGGGTGTGGTGGCACATGCTTGTAACCACAGCATTCGGGAGCCTGAGACCTGGAGGATCGCGGTTCGCGGACAGCCTCAGCTACTTAGTGAGGCCCTCTGCAACTCAGTGAGACCTGGTTTCAAAATAAAGAATAAAAAATAGGTCAGGAGGTGTAGCTCAGAGGTCAAATGCCCCTGGGTTCCATCCCCAGACCCGCAAAAAAAAAAAAAAAAAATTTTTTTCCTCTAAATAAATAAAAACCTCAGGTAGAAGATACATGTATACTGCTTCCATTTTAGAACTTGATGAATTGACAGGTGCTAAGTTAAATTAGGACCTGTGAATTTGCCTGTCACTGTCTATAGGTACTTAGCATCACCATGATACTTAATAGGTAGTTTTAACTAGAACTTGTTTGGCTTCCACAGATGAAGGTAAATAAAATATTTTTGTTTCTGTCTGGCTGTATGGATTTTCATGTGGTAAATAGCTTCATTTATATTGAAAGGGACTATCATGAAGGGGAAGTTATATGTGGTAGTTTGTTTTTATTTGTTTTTTCCTTAACTATAAATATATTTTAACAGAAAACCTTTGTATATCAGAAGGAATTTCAGTACTAACTCATAAAATATAATTAGATTTGCTTTTTAGGCAAAACATTTGTATGACTCATGTGCATCAAAAGTAAGAACATCAAAATTATTTTGAAATCCACATGGAAAAATATTGAAGCTTCCTGTTATATTATGGATGCTGTATTAATATATTTTACAGTATTTTAGCATATTATACAGGTATCATTTCTAAGTCATGACTGTGCAAGTATTTATTTTCTTTCTCTTTACACTTATTAAACACAAGTTCATGGAATATAACTCAGTGCTAAAAACAAATGAGTTTTTGAAAAGACACCAAGGAAACGTAAATGCATATTACCAATAAAAGAAGCCAGCCTGAAAAGGATGCATATTCTGTTACTGGGTGGAAAGAAAATAACACCAAAACAGCTAGCTCTGTCCTATTCAAACAGACAGTATCATTAAGAAATTTTAACTAAGCATTTTAATATTCCAACATCATTCTTACAGTTGCTTTTGTTCCTGTAACTTTAGGGCTATAAGCTTTATTAGCATTATTTACCTTTGCCACTGGATGTTTTTCTTCGAATTTAAAACAAATGGACTGTATCAGAAGTGTTTTACAAATCCTGTGACATTTATTCTTCCAGTAGCAGTGAAACGTCTGTTCAGGTGAGGGTTGGGAGCATACCTTTCTGTGCATACCGTCTCATTTAATCCTTGTAGTAATCTTCTAAAGTAGATGTTATTTTTCCATGCTATGGAGAGAAAAACTAGGGGATCAAAGAGATTAATTTGCCAAAGATACAAAAGTAAGTAGTAAAAGCAGGCTACTCTGGTTTACACTTTTCTTCTAACTCTTTGGCAATACATAATTTTTCAATATGAATTCTTTTTATCTTATTAATTTTGTAAAACTTTAATAAGGCCATATTTCTAGATCACTATTTTTGTGAGTGGCTAAATGTCCTAATTTCATATGTACCTAAGATAAAGTTATATTTAATAAGATGGAAAAACAATTGATTATTTAAGCCATGATAGAATTCTTAAAGCCTCGGCACAGCTAGAAGCAGAAAACTACTCTTTGGTATGGAATATTGTGAAACTCTTCTTGCAAGATTATTCATTTAATTTTCTTGCTCGAAAAATCTAATATCCCACTGTTTATGCAATCCACATTCTAGGCAAAGGAGAGGAGGAACAGTAGTTATATAGTCTGTGTGTATGTAGAAAAACAGATACTTGTTTTAGGGAGGTAAACTTAGCTTCAGGTTTTTGTTTCTGTTTTGTTATTTGTGTGTGTGTGTGTGTGTGTGTGTATTTTAGGCATTAGAGATGGAACCCAGAGGCATTCTATATCTGAATCACATCACTATCGCCGGCTCTTTTATTTTTTATTTTGAAATAGGGTCCTGCTATGTTGCTGAAGGTCTCACTGTGTTGCTGAGGCAGCTTTTTTTTTTTTTTTTTTTTTTTTTGTGGTACTGGGGGTGGAACCCAGAGGCTTTCTACCTCCAGGCTATATTCCCAGACTTTTTTTATATTTTATTTGGAAACAGGGTCTCACTAAGTTGCTGGAAGCCTCACTGAGTAGCTGAGGCTGGCTTCGAACCCGTGCGATCCTCCTGTCTCAGCCTCCCAAGCGCAGGGATTACAAGCGTGTGCCACCACGCCCGGCTCTGAGGCTGCTTTTGAACCTTAGATCCTCCTGTCTCATTCTCCCAAGTGCTGTGGGCTTACAGGCATGTGGCACTGTGCCCAGCTCCAGTTTTATTAAATAATTGTTCAATTTTGTGTACAACTATAGTCTGTATTTCTTTCTTTCCCCTCCCCTCCCTTCCTTATGGTGCGGAGAGTGGAACCCAGGGCTTCAAACATGCTAGGCAAGCACTCTACTACTGAGCTATGCCCCTAGCCCCTTATATTTCTTAATTTCCAAAATCTCCATGGGGATTTTGAGTGTTTCAGAGGGTTGTATATAGGAGGGACTTGAAAGCTCATGTGGTCAGTCCCTTCATGTAGATAAGGACACTGTAACACAGCAAGTAACATGTCTAATCCAAAGTCACTTGGAAAAATAACAGCAGAACTGAGGTCCATGGCTCCTCTTCTGGTGCACTTCCATTATATTATATACTGTGTCCCACCAAGGAACGTTACCTTAGGGGGCAAGAGGGTATTGTAGTTCACTTAACTCTGCAGCTCATGACCTTTAAACCCTGGCAGATAGTCCTTTTGTAGCATGAAAAATGCAGTATAAGTGCTGCTGACCTCTTGATCTATCTGGAGTGTCCCATCTGAGCCTAGTGAAGGTCATATCTCCTTCTCTTCTCTACACTTGGCATATTCTAATTGCCCATCTTTACCTTCTATTGCTCTCAGAATCCTTAGATTCCTTCCTGTATGTTTTGTGAACTTCTGTTGTTTATATTTTATAATTAACAGTTTTCGTCATGTTGAAATTTCTTACCATTACTTACCAATAAGTATTGCTCGTTTTAAGTTGAGTCACAATAACATTGATTATTAAAATAATTTAGAGAAAACATGCTTCTAGCTAGAAACTTGACCATTATTAATCAAAACTGTCTAGATACCTGAGATAATCACAATGCATGTTTATTCAGGATTTTTTTTCTTCTTTTTTTTCTTCTTCCAGAAAAGGGAGACATTGATTATCTCCTTTTTCCTTAGTGTGTGGTCCTTTTTCCAGAGGGAAAAAAAGAGAGGGGAGGGGGAGAGAGAGAGAGAGAGAGAGAGAGAGAGAGAGAGAGAATGAAAATGAATGAATGAATAAGTGAGTGTTACTGAGGATTGAACCCAGAGACATTCTCCCTTTGAACTACAACCCCAGCTCTGTTTATTTTATTTTGTTTTATTTTATTTTATTTTTTTGCGGGTCTGGGGATGGAACCCAGGGGCATTTGACCTCCAAGCTACACCCCCTGCCCTATTGTTTATTCTTTATTTTGAAGCAGGGTCTCACTAAGTTGCGGAGGGCCTCACTAAGTAGCTGAGGCTGTCCGTGAACCGCGATCCTCTGGTCTGTCTCCCGAATGCTGGGATTACAAGTGTGCACCACCACGCCCGGCTTCTGTTTAAATTTAAATTTTTTTATTTTTATTTTTGGTGCTGGGGATGGAACCCAGGGGATTTTACCCCCCAGCCCTATTTTTCTGTCTTTTTAATTTTGAAACAGGATCTCACTGAGTTGCAAAGGGCCTCACTAAGTAGCTGAGGTTGTCTGTGAACTGTTTTCCTTCAGTCTCGGCCTCCTGAATGCTGGGATTACAAGCATGCGCTACCACACCCGGCTCTGATTTTTTATTTTGAAACAGGATCTTGCTGAGTTGAGGAGGCTAGCTTTGAACCTGTGATCCTCCTTCCTTACGCTCTTTTCCCTTACCTTTAAAGGTTTTTTTTTTATATTATTTAACTTCTTTTTTATAAAAATTCAGCCTTTATTTCACAAGGAAAAGTGGGATAATATTTTGATAACTATATAGGCCAGTTTGTGTGTGTGTGTGTGTGTGTGTGTGTGCGCGCGCGCGCTGGGGATTGAACCCAGGAGCTTTCTGCCTCCAAGCCACAACCCTAATGTATTTTGTTTTTTATTTAGAAATAGAGCCTTACTAAGTTGTGGAGGGCCTAAGTTGCTGAGGCTGGTGGCGAACCTGTATTCCTCCTGTCTCAGCCTTCCAAGTGCTGGGATTACAGGTATGCGTTCAGGATGAGCATGAATGTCTTAGTCTAGCACAGTGGCTGGAAAGGGGAAAGCACACCAAAAATCCCAGTTCCATTGCAGTTTACTCTAGAAAACTCCTGTTCCCACATTGTTAATCTTTGGTTTCTAATTGGAAGAGTGGCAATTAGAAGTAAAAAAAACCATATGTGTTTCTATAAATAATCTTTTCTACAAAATGGCAAACCACCGCTGGGCCTAAATATATCCAGAGGCCAACTGACATGCACTTTGTAGAAAAGAAGTCTCTAAAATATAAGTAATCACTGTAGGTGATTTTTCACTTTTAAGAAATCCAACACTTGAAATTTTAGTGCTGAAAGATGCTGTTCTGGATGTAATTAGGATGGCATTATATATAGATTAATCCCTGCATGGGGATTCTGATCTAATAAGGCTTTATATCAGTAACTGTAGTTAATGCAACCCCATATAATCCATATGCACAGTTCAGAGGAAAAGAAATTACTTTCAGGCTCCTGTTATAGGGAAGGGCACAAAGTTTGTTGGGGGAAGAACATAAATAGGCATAGATGGGAGGGGGATACTCTAGCTTTAGAATCTGTATGCTCAGAACAGTATGGATTATTTTATTAGTGAAATGAAAAATAAGCCTATCTGGCAAGAACACTGGGTTTATTAGAAGAGAGAAGGTGACAGGTTTTGGGTGCTGTGTCTGTAGAGGGAGGTTAGCCTCCCTCACACGTATACACTGTGCTGCTGAGTAAGACCCTTTCTGAAGCAGACTAGGGGAAGGTGCACAGGCAGACAGTCTCTTTAATCTAAACAGGAAAATTAGGACTGATACTGAAATTTTGATAAATGGCGAATTTATAATAAGAGTAAATTTTTTAATTTTTGAAATTTTTGTGCACTTAAGGAGCTGTGGGTCTAGCATTTATTTTTTAGTGAGTTTGAAAAGTTTTTGTTATTTAACATCACTTGTGTATTTGTGTGTGTGTGTGTGTGTGTGTGTTTGTGTGTGTGTGTGTGTGTGTGTGTGTGTGTGTGTTTGCGGTACTGGGGATGGAACTCAGGGGCATTCTACCTCCGAGATACATTCCCAGCCCTATTTTTTATTCTTTATTTTGAAACAGGGTCTCACTGAGTTGCAAAGAGTCTCATTCAGTAGCTGAGGCTGACTGTGAACCCAGATCCTCCTGTCTCAGCCTCCCCAATTCTGGGATTACAAGCATGCGCCACCACGCTCAGCTTTCTGTGTGTTTTTGTGGTACTTGGGATTTAATTCAATGGCATTCTACCTCTGAGCTATAACACCAGCCCTATTTTTAAGTTTTGAAATGGTATCGCACCAAGTTGCATAGGGCCTTACTAAATTGCTGAGGCTGGCCTTGAACCTGCAGTCTTTCTGTCTCAGCCTCCCAAGTACTGGGATTATATAAACATATACCACCATGCCCAGCAACTTCTTTTATTTTGGAGAAACATTTCACTGGTCACTGGCTCTGGCATCTGGATTCCCACCACTTTCCTGGGTTCCAGAAGTAGTTCTGATGTTGTCAGACCAGAATTGAAGGAGGAGGGCTCACCATCTTTATTTTTCTGTTATTGGATAGCACACTTACTTCACTATTCAGCTCTGTTTTACTTTGGGCAAGCCAGCACTTCTAATGGCAGCTGCACTGGTTTTCCTTTGGGAGAATCCATGTTTGGGTCAGTGTTAACCTGCATATCTTCTTTGGATCTCTTTTTATTAATACCCTTAATTATAAATCTGTAAAATGATTTATATGTATGTTAATAGCAGCAGTAAGATGTTAGTGCAATCTTAATTTAATGAGGGCAATAACATGATTTCTGAGGGTTTCATATGATTCATTTCATTTTAAAAGTTTTATGGTTGATAATGTAATTGTTTTTAAACATTCCGCAGTGGTGGGAATTTATGGTAACACTGGCTTTTTTGTTCCACTATATATTGGTGATGCTGTCTTTTCTTCTGTGAAAGGTGTTGTAAGTGCAGCAGGTGATGAAGAGGCTGCTGAAGTAAATGCCAATGACCAGTCAGAAGCTCTGAGGCCCCTTCTACACTCGCTCTTCTCCCTTCTCCAAGGGGACGTTGAACAGTTGGATTCAAGGACACTCCCCCTTTGTCTTCATCAGGTACTACATTCAGACCTCACTTTCACCCTTGCCAAAATTCTGGTCGCAGTATTTGAAATCATCTAAATCCAATTCTCTGTCATTGATTCTGTCCCACCCATTGTTGGTTAGACCAGAGGAAGATGACACTGGACCAGTTGCTGGTGGGAATTTTGGCATATTACTGACTGGTGACCACACTTCTACCTTGGGCACTTTATAGTTTGGACAGTGGCTAAATCCTTTTATTCAATAATTTAACTGTGTACAAATAGGAATCAGTATAGCCAGGGCCTAGAAAGCACCAACTCGGTGCCCAAACCCTTGCTAGACACTGAGGAAACAAAGACGTCTTTGAGTGTATGTCCTTAAGAGCCATGTAGAAAGGGAGAAACGGTTATGTAGAATCCTGAGTGTGGAATTCTGTACTGTCAGAGTGCACAGTTAAGGTTCAGTGGCACAAAATGGGTTATTAGCTTTGTTAATTACATGCACATTTATGTGCACCCCTGCCCTCTCCCATTTTCCACTGAAATATATTTATATATATATATATATATATATATATATATATATATATATTTTTTTTTTTTTTTTGGTGGTACTGGGGTTCCTGGAAGCCCTTCTACCTCCGGGCTACACTCCCAGACCTATTTTTGCATTTTTATTTGGAAACAGGGTCTCCTAAGCCAGCGCGTGGGGCTAGCTTCGAACCTGCGCGATCCTTCTGTCTCTGCCTCCCAAGTGCGGGGATTACAAGCGTGCGCCACCACGCCCGGCCTGAAATATTTTAAAGTAACCTGCAGGCATTGTGTCTCTTCACCCCTGAATACTTGCACATATATGTGCAAGGCTGGGTTTTGATCCCCAGCAGCCACCCCATTCTTGTTCTTTGGTGTGAGTAATCTTATACACTGTGTTAGTTAATACAGCTGTAAGTTAGCTTTAAGTATATAATTGAGGTCATATACTTGGAAACTTTTGTATAATAGTAAACAGAAAAACATAAAACTCTGTGCTCTTATGTCTCATGACCTCATACTGGACTTATTAGACTCAGGCAAGAAATGGATCCACTGGGATCCTCGAAGCCACTCTTTAAGATTGTAGCAAAAGATTCACCTTCTGTCTTGGTCTGTTGGGGCTGCTGTTGCAAAAATACTACAGATTGTAATTTACAAATAATAGAAATGTGCTGCTCACAGTTCTGGAGTCAGGGAGCCAAAAGCCAGGGAGCGGTGCCCTGTGCTTCCATAGATGGCCCCTGCATGCTGTGTCTTCACTTGTTGGCAGGCAAGCAGGCTCTCTCAGGCTCCTCCCATGAGGGCATCAACCTGTGGTATCTTTATGTCACCTCCCAAAAGGCACACCTCTTAATACCATCACAATGGGGATTAGATTTCTGTCTGAAAAACACAATATTCAGACCCTAGTACCTTCCTACTTTCTTTTTTCTTTCTTTCTTTTTTTTTTTTAGGTTGCTGATAAATAAAAGAAGCCTGAAACTAGGATAACCTTGAAATCAGTGCTTTCCCAAATGATTTTCTGTGTGTGTATGTGGTACTTAGGGATGGAACCCAGAGGTATTATACTGGAAATATGGGGAAAATTGTTCTTTTCATTTTATTTGTGTGTGCATGTGTATAGGGATTGAGCCCAGGGTGCTCTGCCCCTCATCTATATCCCAGTGCCCCCTTTTTTTTATTTGGAAATAGGGTCCGGCTGAGTTGCCAAGATTGTCCTCAAACCTGTGATCTTCCTGCCTCAGTTTTCCAAGTACTAGGATTATAGGTGTATACCACCTAACCCAGCTAAGCCATTTCTTTATATTGCTAGCTTATGGGTTCACCAAGTACTTATAGTGATATATAAATGGAATAACTTTTAACTAGAGGCCTAAAAAAATCACTGGAAATGGTTTTAAACATATAAAATACTTATGTGGACTATTATGACAGATATTTTAGGGAATACTTTTGTGTGTGTGTGGCACTGAGGATTGAACCCAGAGGTATTCTATCTCTAAATTAAGCCTCCTGCCTGACTTTATATTTTTATTTGGAAAGAGGGTCTCACTAAGTTGCGAAGGGCCTTGCTAAGTTGTCAATGCTGGCTTTGAACCTGGGATCCTCCTGTCTCAGCCTCCCAAGTACTGAGATTACAAGCATTTGCCACCATGTCTGGTTTAGTGAATACTTTAATGACTAAAAAATATTTTTAAAATCTCCAAAGTTTTAGAAACAAATATATTTTTTTAAGTGAGGAATCTTTCTATATTGTTCCTGCACTTTTGGAACTTCTGGGCTCAAGCCATCCTTCTACCTCAGCCTTCCAAGTATCTGTGACTATAACATGTACCACTGCACCTGGCTCAAAGAATTTTTAAATTTAAAGATCTCTTAGAGCCAAGTGTGATGATGCATACTTGTAATCCCAGCACTTGGGAGGCTGAGACAGGAGGATCCCAGGTTCAAAGCCAGCAATGACAATTTAGCAAGGCCCTTCACAACTTAGTGAGGCCTTGTTTTAAAATAAAGAATAAGATAGGACTAGGGGTGAAGCTTGGAGGTAGAATGCCCTAGAGTTCAATCCTCAGTACCAGGAAGAAAAAAAAAAAAAGCCTTAGAATGTGAGAATGTGCCTCATCGGTGGAAAACCTTGCCTAGGACTGGCTGCTGATCTTCGGTACTCTTTACAGAGTGTTCTATATAATGTGCAGCATTCAGGGCTTATTCCAAACATCACTACTCAATTGGTAGCACTTGGTCTAACCTTTCTCTCTCCCCCCCCCTTTTTTTTTTTTGGTGGTACTGGGGTCCCTGGAAACCCTTCTCCGGGCTACACTCCCAGACCTGTTTTTATATTTTTTTTTATTTGGAAACAGGGTCTCTTAAGCCAGCGCAGCTGGCTTCCAACCTGCGCGATCCTCCTGTCTCTGCCTCTCAAGTGCGGGTATTACAAGTGTGCGCCACCACGGCTGGCTTGGTCTAACCTTTCTTAAATGTCAAAACAGAACCAGTTAGTGTCCTATGAAGTCTTTGGCTGGTGGTTTGTGAAATAGAAATGAAATAAATGAAGCACAAAGGTCTCTCATGACATATTTCTGCTTTTTAATTTACAGTAAACAATAATCTTTTTATTCATATTAATTTTTGATAAGCTCCTGTGATATTTTTGTCCTGAGGGAACTTTGCTGATCCTGGAAAGAACATGGTCGTGTAAAGTCAGAAGCCAGTGCTTGCTCAGCCTGAAGCTTGTTAGATTTCAGAATTGTGTCCTGTGCTGCAGAGTTCTGAACTGGTGCATGTAATTCAAATGTCATCCTAGTCTCATGTTAAAAACATCCAGAGTTCAGGATTTCATTTCTTCCAAATTTGGTCTTTTACCTGAATAGTAATTTAATTTAATCTATTTTTTTTAACAGATAGCAGAGTCCTATTACCAGGAAGAAGATTGTATCCTTTTCTTACAGAAAGAGTTCATCTTCTTTTTAAAATGGAGCGCTGTACAATGAAAGGTCTATATATTAGGTGGTTTTAGTGGGTTTGTCAGTTGTATGTGCCCATGTTACCTCAGAAGGCAAGATGCAGGATACATCTGTCACTCGAGAGAATTTTCTGGAGTCACCCAAACTTTATCTTTCATGAATAAGCCTTAATTTTACCAAAATTAAATATTTATATTCAGGAAGGAGGAAAAGCATGTGTTGCTAGAAAATAAAATTTAAAGATTCATTGGATTTTCTTCTTTTTAAATTTATCAGAAATGCAAGCCAAGTAATACTCACATGGCAGAGCATATTGGGCATGTGCACCTCACAGATATCCATAGCAGCCACAGCTGCACGTTGTCTCGTGAGGGAGATGTGTTCTGAGAATTGTGTTTTTAGATGGTTTTCTCACTCTGCAAACATCATACTAGGATGGACACTGTGTTGTTAGGCCATTGTTGACCAAAACATTGCTATGGAGTGCATGACTGCTGCAAATAAAAGGTTTTTTCTTTACGAGTAATAGGCAGAATAAAAGTGGCCTTTCCTCTGAGGAGATGGCTAGCTTTCACTCTCTAGACAGAATGTCTTCTAAGCATTGGTCTCTCCCCTCTATAGTCATTAACTTTCTTCTTAACTTTATTGACTTTTTTTTTTTTTTTGGTGGTACTGGGGATGGAACCCAAGGGGCCTTCTGCCTCCGGGCTACACTCCCAGACCTATTTTATATTTTATTTTGAAACAGGGTCTCTTAAGCCAGCTGAGGCCGGCTTCAAACCTGTGTGATCCTCCTGTCTCAGCCTCCTAAGCGCTCGGATTACAAGCGTGCACCACCACACCCGACAGCCTTGTTGACTTTTACCACAATCCTGAACAGATTGAGGATAAATGGTTCCTGCCCTGTACCCTGTCAGTGAACTGAGGTACAACCTCAGACAGTGGCAGTTGCTCCCTAAGTATGTTGGACATCTAATTATCTGGTGGAAATGCAGAAGGAACTCACCCAACAGAGTGCAGAAGGCCTTCCTGCCGTCTTCATGGAAATGCAAGTCCATGGACCTCAGAATCAGAGCTTCTTGGGTCTGACTCATGATTCTGTCTTTTAACAAGGTTTTCAGATAATTTTTATGTTCAGTGAAGTTTGAGAGACACTAGCATATTTAAGTCTTAGGAGAATGAAGATATTGTTGTTGTTTTTCCTGAGCCTGTTTTATGACTCAGGGGATGTTTTTAAGACTACAGATGAGGGGAGAACTGGACCTCTGAGTCTTTGTGGGAAGCTAAGCTATGAGGTTTTTGTTTCCCTTTTTCTGGGTCAACATTTAAGACATTTCCCAGAGGAAGGTAGATAGTTGGAAAATCTATTTTGACCTCCTAAGACACAAATATTCATGATACAGATGGGAAGACAAAAGTTTGAATCACATGCCAACTATGAAGATCACTGTGGTGAGTTAATTAAATTTTTTAGAAAAGATTCGTGTCTATCATTGTCCAGTCAAATAGTCTTTTCATCTTGTGAGAGAAAGGCATTCAATGGGAAATAAGCAAAGTATCAAGGTGAGTTAAAACCAGAAACAAACACTTACTTAGAGGGTACTTAAAAGAAAGTCATTTAAGGAAAGAAAGAAAACAGGAAAATGCATGGACTCCAAGATTCCATATGGGTCCTATTTCCAATTAAGTAATGTTTTAATTGACTCTGCTAGAAATATATTAGCAAGCAGACTTCCTTGAGCATTAAAGCCCTTTAAATGTCTGCTATTTGGTGTTAGTATAGAACCCACATAGCTACTGTATAATATGCTACCATAAAAAGTATCTACTTCAGAACCAAAAAACATTACTTTAAAAATGTTTAAAGATATCTTGAATCTTCTCAGTTTCTGATTAGATGGAGACTCCTCACTATCTATAGAATTTTTTTTTCAAATATGGGTTTTCATGTAAATGGTCTGGGTTTCTATTTTCCTCAAATTTTGTGTTCAGATGAGAAGGCCATGAAGTTCATTCAGCTTGAACGACTGTATCATGAACAATTGCTTGCGAATCTCTCTGCCATTCAAGAACAGTGGGGTGAGTACCAGCACAGAATGTGGGAAACCAGTAATCCCAAAGGTCAGTGTCTAGAAAGGTACCAGGGCAAATGTTTGCCCTGGTTTATAAGTCAGAAAATAGAGATTTCCACAGTCAAGTGATATTGTGAAGGGAGGCACTAGAGAGGGATGGCCCAGTGGTAGAACATTTGCCTGGCGTGTGCAAGGCACTGGGTTTGATTGGTCCCAGCATTGCAAAACAAAGATATTGCAAAAAATATAGCATTTTTACCACATGCCTGTTTCACTGTGAGAAATTCTTCCTTTGTATCAGTGCCAGGAACAGAATGCTTGCAGCTACTTGTGTTTTCCCTGTCCTGCTGCATGCCCTGCTGGCTAATGTAGTCTCTAGAATGGTGTTGACTTGGTTGTTTCTAACCGTGTTAACTATGAGGTGGTTTGAGAAGAGAATTTTGCGTATTAATTTTTATCAACGGTGCCAGTTAACATTTTTTTCTCCTAAATATGTTTTGTAAGAGCCAGTGACTTATAAATATTTTAAATTTAGAAACAAAATGGAAAACGGTACCACGTACAGTTACACCTGTAAGGAATTCAGAAAAAGGATTTAATGGTGAAGATTTTGAACGGCTTGCTAAATTTTGCACAACACATCAAGAGTAAGTATGTCAGAATTTAGCTACAATGAGTTGGAGTAGAATATTGAAGCAGCATTGTATCAAGTATTAAAATATAAGAACCATTTCTTTGTTTTGTCGGTGTTTTAACTGGAGAAATTAAAATGGGTATAGTAAAATTATTAGGTTCCTTTCTCGGCTTATCTATTTCTTACACTGAATTCACTCTGGTTTGTCAACTTTACAGAGGTTCAAAGGATCTTTCTAATTGGAAAATTTTAAACATAACTTCTAATTTTGATAACTTTTTGGTAAAGAGGTTAGGCAATTCATGTGGACTAAACTGTTAAACTATGCATTAAAACCTTTATATTCTAGCTTTTTGCCAGTGTTTGTGTGTTGTAGAAAAAAAATTCCTATTTTTAAGAATAGTCTGATGCTAAGAAACAAATATAGTATTTGACCAAAATATTGCAGAAGGAAAACTACATTAGTCAGGTAATTTTCAATTTATTATTTTATATCAAGGAGTTGTTTTCAAACCAAGTTGGAACAATAATAAATACATTAATTATTTATATATTTATTATTATTATTATTTTTGCAGTACTGGAGATTGAACTCAGGGGCATTCTGAGTTACAACCCCAGCCCTATTTTTATTCTTCTTCTTCTTTTTTTTTTTTTTTTTTTTTTTTTTTGGTGGCACTGAACCCAGAGGTATTCTACCTCTAAGCTAAACCCCCAGCCTGATTTTCTTATTTCTCAATAAATTGCGGAGGACCTCACTAAGTTTTCAAGGCTAGACGCAAACCTGCAATCCTTTTGTCTCAGCCTTCAAAGTACTGGGATTACAAGCATACGCCACCACACCTGGCTTTATTCTTTATTTTGAAACAGAATCTCACTGTGCGGAGGGCCTCACTAAGTAGCTGAGACTGGCCTGTGAGCCTCCTGTCTCAGCCTCCCAAGGACTGGGATTACAAGTGTGTGCCACCATGCCTGGCTTAACTACTTTTTTAAAAAGTTCTTTCCTTGCAAATGCAGGTTTCTGGATATAGGGGCTTGCTAGGATGTAGATTTCTGGGCTTAGGACATGAGCCCTCAGTATGAAGGTTAGAAGACCTTTTATTCTGTCAATGGCCTTTTCTCTCAGAATCAGGAGGAGCAAACTGAAGTTCTCGTTGCTGATAAAGAAGCGGTCAGTGGTTTGTGTTCGGCTCATTGTTGCTCAGTTTATGCAGAAGATAGAGAAGTTGCTGGGACTTGATGGCTGTGGAACCAGCCTGTGGATGACGCCTAGGTTCAGAATGGATGCCCTTCACCTCTCACAATGATAGTTTTTTTTGCCATAGTCAATTTGAACCTTTGAAAGTATTTTCAGAGACTTTCAGTTATAACCTTATCTCTTAGCAAGTTTAAATAGGTTAAATTTCAGCCTCATAATTTAGAATAATAGAATATTTTAAAGATCACTTTTTTTTTTTTTACTTTCAGAATACTCAGTATTAATACCTCCTGTTTCTCTGACTACAGAGTAACCTTTTAACACATTAGAAATTCTTTAAGAAGCAGGGTGTGGTGATGCACGCTTGTAATCCCAGCATTCGAGAGGCTGAGACAGGCGGATCATGGTTTGCAGACAGCCTCAGCTACTTAGTGAGGCCCTGTGCAACTCAGTGAGACCCTGTTTCAAAATAAAGAATAAAAATAGGGCTGGGGATAGAGCTTGGAGGTAGAATGCCCCTGGGTTCCATTCTCAATACCAAGAAAAAGAAGTTCTTTAAGTATTTAATGAACAAATATTTATTGAGCATAGTGCAAATATGGTATCTTTAGATTATTATCCCCAAATTGCTTGCTTGCTTGCTTGCCCTGTCTGTCTGTCTGTCTGTCTGTCTGTCTGTCTGTCTGTCTATCTATCTATCTATCTATCTATCTATCTATCTATTGTGGTATTGGTGATTGAACTCAGGGGCATTCTGTCTCTGAGCTACATATACCCTAGCCGTATTCTTTTACTTTTTATTTTGAAACAAGACCTCACAAGTTGCAGAGGGCCTCACTAAGTTTCTAAACCTGGCAGTGAACCTGTGATCCTCCTGTCTCAGCCTCCCAAGTACTGGAATTACAAGTATACTCCACCATACCTGGCACTATTCATATTTTTAGTATTTAAATATATTCTCTTATTTTAGATACAGTTAGGAACATAGGCTTGATAACTTTCACTATATGCATACATGCCTATATGACTATCATTGGTCTCTCAGAAGTAACAAGTTTGAGCCAGGTATGGGGTGCGTGCCTATAATTCTAGTACTTGGGAGGATGAAACAGGATGATCACAGGTTTGAGGACAGCCTCAGCAAATAGTGAGACCATGTTTCAGAATAAGAAATAAAATAGGGCTTGGGATGTAGCTCAAAGGTAGAATATCTCTGAGTTCAATCCCAAGTACCATGAAAGGGGAAAAAAAAGTGCCAAGTCTGTGCTCTACCCCCATGGTCACCGCTCTCTGCGTTCTAAAACTACTGCCTGCATGTTCTGTGAATTCATTTAAATGGTATTGCACAAAATATAGATTGGTATGTCCAGCTTCTTGCACCCCACTTGGTGTCCCTGTTACATGCTGCTGCGGGGAAAGGACATTTGCTCTGTTCTGTTGCCGCTGCACAGATTAATTGTGCAGCTGCACGCGATTTGACCATTTGTTTTTTTGTAGGCATATGGGTTTTTCCTGGGTTTTATATAGACTGAATAATAAAGTAGACATGAATATTTTTGTTCATGCTTTTGTTGGAGAGATATATGTGTGTGTGCGTATACGTACGTATACGCACACACACATATACACATATCCTGTTAGTATTCCCTAGATTTTTTTTTTTTTGTGGTACTGGGGTTCCTGGAAACCCTTCTATTTCCAGGCTACACTCCCAGACCTATTTTGTTTTATATTTTTATTTGGAAACAGGGTCTCTTAAGCCGGCGAGGCTGGCTTCAAACCTGCGCGATCCTCCTGTCTCCGCCTCCCAAGTGCGGGGATTCCAAGCGTGCACCACCATGCCTGGCCTAAAATTTAATATTTAAACGTTACTTTGATGGTACTCTGTTTCTATGGATAATTCCCACAAAATTACTTCCTGATCTATTTTAGACTATGACAAAAACTGAAAATTTAAAAATATGTGTGTGAAATAGTCTCTAAATATTTTATTAACAAAAGGTTAACATTCTTTTTTTAGCTTTTAAGTTTTAGTATTTGTAGCTTCTTTGAGGTTTTCAACAGTAAAGGATCTCTAAGGAGGTCAATAGGCAATATAGTCGGACTTTGAACTCTGTAGACTGGTAGTAATGTCTCAGCCATGGAAAATGTTCTGTGCTAACATTAGAATACAGAGAAGCTATTTTTTTTATAGCCATTTTAGTGACATTTGTTTGGAAGCATATTGTACTTTCTAAATTTTTTTCTTTTTTCCTACAGTCCTCTTTTATCCAAACATAAGGTAAGATTGTTTCTTTTTTTTTTTTAAAGATTGTTTCTTTTGAAAATAGGAGAAAATATTAGTGTGCACTAAACCTTTCTCAAGTTATTTTCAGCTTTTTAATTTAATGCAGCAGTTTCCAAAAATGTTTTTTACTGCTGTTGTTGTGTTAACTTTGTAGACAGCAGCTCTAGAGAAGCCCCTGGGAAGAACGTGCCTCCCACAGTTAACGGTGTCTGCCGGTCCAGAGGACGGGGAGGCTGCACCCAAAGAGCCAGGTACATTTTTAAATTAAGTTAGGAGGCATAGGGACACCTGTTTCCTGTGATCCTTTATACCGTGGATATTTTTGATTTTACAATTTTGTATCTATGTTATTCCTAAGAAATAGTAAAGTGGGATTTTTGTGGCATATAGTTCTATTTTTAGATATTGAGTAGTAGATACTATAAAATCTAAATTTATAAAAACAAAATCATTACCATATTTTTAGGGAGTGGTTATATGTAAGAAGATATTTTAAAATTATACAAAAATGCTCTGAAACGGAGTTTGTTTTGGTGTATTTAGCTGTCCTTTCCTGCTTAAAAAACATGGATTGAATGGACTTTATAAGAAATATATTCTATAAATCTAGATAGTTAAAAGTTTTATGTTTTGATCATTTATTTATAGAAACTTGGCTGCTTGTTTTTTTGTTGTTGTGTTGACTAAGGCATGTACTTAATTTGTGTATATATTTCCAAGGCACTTATAATATATTTTATATCACCCTGTGCCTTATGTGAAAAGAGTTTTAGAGTCTTTTTTTTTTCTAAATATGTATTCATTATAAAAACTGTAGAAAATAAATATTCTTTGGGGTGATTTTTTTCCTGATGTCT
Source organism: Muscardinus avellanarius (assembly GCF_963383645.1). Classification (NCBI taxonomy): domain Eukaryota; kingdom Metazoa; phylum Chordata; class Mammalia; order Rodentia; family Gliridae; genus Muscardinus; species Muscardinus avellanarius. Next base: position 57,240,656 of record NC_137793.1, on the reverse strand, counting down.
AACTTTACTCCTATCTAGATTCCTGAGCTTTATATTCCTGGGTCTTAGAGCCCTCATTTTAGAGAGGACGTACGCAGTGTGTGGCGGCAGTGGCCCTGGGATGCACCATGCTGCTTCGGCCATCTAGTAGCCTGCCCCACCCCAGGTGTGGGTGCTGAGAGTACTGAGATTGAACCCAGGGCATTCAGCCTCAGCTACACCCCAGCCCTTTTTATTTATTGTTTTGAAACAAGTTCTCACTATGTCGTTGAGAATTTCACTACCTTCTGAGGCTATTTGTGTGTGTGTGTGTGGGGGGGTGCTAGGGATTGAACCCAGGGGCATTCTACCTCTGAGCTACACCTCCAGCCCGATTTTTTAGTCTTTATTTTTATTTATTTATTTATTTATTTATTTATTTATTTATTTATTTTTTTTTTTTTTTTTTTAGTGGTACTGGGGTTTCTGGAAGCCCTTCTACCTCCGGGCTACACTCCCAGACCTATTTTTGCATTTTTATTTGGAAACAGGGTCTCCTAAGCCAGCGCGCGGGGCTAGCTTCAAACCTGCGATCCTCCTGTCTCTGCCTCCCAAGCCCGGGGATTACAAGCATGCGCCACCATGCCCGGCCATTAGTCTTTATTTTTAAAACAAGGTCTCACTAAGTTGTGGAGGTCCTAAGTAAATGAGGCTGGCCATGAACCTGGATCCTCTGTCTCAGCCTCCCAAGTCCTAAGATTACAAGCCTGGCTGTGAGGCTGTTCTTGAACTTGTCATCCTCTTCTTTTAGTCTCCCAAGTACTGTAGGCATGCACCACCATGCTTGCCTTTATTTTTTTAATTTTTGAAAGAAGATCTTACTAAGTTGCCAGAGGCTGACCTTTAACCTGTGATCTCCTGTCTCAGCCTCCTAAGTACTGGGACTGCAGGGGTGTGTCACCATTCCCGGCTTCCCCATTTATCTTAAAATTATTTTTTCATTTTTTTCAATCTTATCTCCTTTTCTCTTGAGACAAGTTAAGAATAGTACCTTGGGTCAAGTATCCTACATATCCTACTATACCTTGGGTATAGTATTCTACTGTACTCTGTTCTTCTTTTCTACATATTTATATTGGAAACCAGAAAAATAAGTTTCATAATGATCTTCAAGGGGGGAAACAAATTACAGGTGGCCACTTAGTCTGGGAATGGATGTGTCTCTGTGTTGCATGAATTGGGAGGGCGGTTGTTGTGGGCTGTTTGTTTGAATTTGAAACTTAGCACTAGTCACTACCAAGCACTACCTTGGCCCCTGCTATGATACATGCAGTCCAGATAGGGAAACTGAGGCACCAAAGTTTAAATCAGCTGTTTGAACCAGATCTGGTGTGTACACTTATAATCCTGGTACTTAGGAAGTTGAGGCAGAAGGATTGGCCAGCCTTAGCAATTTAATGATGCCCTCTGCAACTTAATGAGACCCTTTTTAAAAATTAAAAATTGAAAAAAAATAGGGCTGCAAGTATAGCTTGGAGGTAGAATGCCTCTGGGCTCAACTTTTGGTACCAAAAAAATAAAGTCAGCTATTTGGTGCTTTGATTCACACCTAGATCCTGGGTCTTCTCATTTCTAATTGAATAAATCATGTTTTTTTTTTTCTTTCTTTCCTTCTTTTTTTTTCAGTAGTGGGGATGGAACCCAGGGGCATTATACCCCGAGCTACATCCCCAACTCTATTTTTTATTCTTTATTTTGAAACAGGGTCTCACTAAATTCTAGAGAACCCCACTAAATAGCTGAGGCTGGCCGCGAACCTGCAATCCTCCTCTCTCAGGCTTGTAAGTACTGGGATTACAAGCATGCACCACCACGCCCGGCTTGGATCATGCTTTTGCTTCAAGCATGTTGTAGGGATTATCAAAGGCCCAACAATCTAGACATCCTGTTAACCACCACCTGCTGAGGGGATGTGGACTACGCCCTGGAGAAGGATCTCTTGCCCCTGACTGATAAAGCAGTGTGTGTTTAACGAGAATGTCAGCAGCATGACTTTCCCTTGCCCTTTGCGTTTTTACTGTGCATCTTTTCCACGATTCTCACATAGTCTCTAAGTGGTAGGATGAAGCAGCCATTTTCCAGTTATTCTGTAGTGGCACATTGTTCCGTGGATAGGTTTTACTCCTCGGCACCCTGTGGGTCTTGGCTCACTGGGTGCAGTCCTTCCAGTGACTGCCTTCAGTCTAACCACTGTGGGCAGTAGGGTCACTTACAGCTTTTCTGGAGTCTCATTTTGATTCTTGAGACCATTGTTCTTTTCAGTTCCAAACTTGTTTGAATCCCTCAGCACATTCAGGGCTCTTCTCTGCCCTCTGTGCCAGGCCTGGAGCACAGGAGGCCGCAGCAGGAGCTCCCAGGTCGTGTGGAGGGCCACATCCTGGTGGTTGGGGAGGGAGGGATGGTGGCTCCAGCAGGACCAGCTGACCAGGAGCTTTCTTCCAAGATATTTGCAGACTTTTAGGTAACTGACCCTCAGCTGAGGGCAGCACTCCCTCCTTTCTGCCTTATGTTTGAACAGTACCTGAGGAATATGGTACCCGATCTCATTCAGCCTCTGAACTTTGTGGACGTGTGTCAAGGGCCATTTTCTGACCTTGTGGTACTGAAAACTTGTGAAGCAGAGGCTTGGCCCTATCTATCTGGCCGTCCTTCCGGAGGGACGTTCCTACCTCGTCCCTACCGTGTCTAGCCAGCAGGTTAGGCAGCAGGCTCAGAAGCAAAGCAGAAAGTCAACGGGGAGTGAGAAGTCCACGCTTGCTTGCAGTCTCTGCAGTGCTGATTCCTGGGATGGAGAAAGGATGCAAGACTCCCCCAGAAAGGGACCTCTTCTTCCTTCTCTTGATCCAAGTTGGGCTTAGGTAGAAGGCTCCACAGCCTCTTCTGAAGGCTCGTTCTGAGGCATTTCAGAGCTGAGGTTGCCAGTTTTAGTTCCAATTCTCCAAAATATGAGCAGGGAGTTGTGGTGGTTGGTTTGTTTGTTTTTTGGTACTGGGCACTGAACCCAGGAGATTGAACCTCCAAGCTATGTCCAACCCTTTTTTGTTTTTTATTTTGAAGCAGGGTCTTCCCCATGTTGCTGAAAGCCTCCTGAATGCTGATCCCAAACCTATGATTCTAGCCGGGCGTGGTGGCGCAGCTTGTAATCCCAGCATTGGGGGGGGGGGGGGCTGAGACCTGAGGATCGTGGTTGGCAAACAACCTCAGCTACTTACTGAGGCCCTCTGCAACTCAGTGAGACCCGGTTTCAAAATAAAGAATAAAAAATTGGGCAGGGGGCGTAGTTCAAAGGTCTAATGCCCCTGGGTTCCATCCCCAGACCCGCAAAACAAAACCAAAAAAACCTGTGATCCTTCTGAGGAGGGAGTGTAAGAAATGCCTTTTCACCAGGCGTGGGGGGCGCACGCTTGTCATCCCCGAGCTCTGGAGGCAGAGACAGGAGGATCGCACAGGTTCAAAGCCAGCCGCACTGGCTTAAGAGACCCTGTTTCCAAATTTTAAAAAAATATATAAAATAAATCTTGGAGTGTAGCCCGGAGGTAGAAGGGTTCCATCCCCAGTACCACCAAAAAAGAAAGAAAAAAAGAAAGAAAGAAAGAAAGAAAGAAAGAAAGAAAGAAAGAAAGAAAGAAAGAAGGAAAGAAAGGCCTTCTTTTTGGTAGGGACCTCAATTGTAAATTGGTAATTATCAAAGTACTAAAATGAAAACCAGATGGAACAAAATTATCATTTTATCTTTCGCCTTCACCTTTGGGTCCATTATTTATGTAAATTAAACAAGATGCCTACCAGCCATGGTAGCGCACACATTTATAATCCCAGCATTTGGGAGGCTGAAACAGGAGAATCGCAGTTTGCAGACAGCCTCAGCTACTTAGTGAGGCCCTTTGCAACTCAGTGAGACCCTGTTTCAAATTAAAAATAAAAAATTTGGCTGGGGGTGTAACTCAGAGGTAGAATGTCCCTGGGTTCCATCCTCAGTAACACACACAAAAAAAATATGCCTATAAAAATTAAACCTAATAAAATAAGAAGGCTAAACACACCAATAAATTTAGGTGAGCAAGCTTCTCTGTTATCTACCAATCAGTATGATTTTCATTCATTATTTCATGAAGGTTTTTAACTCTTTAGGTTTAAGTGAAAGAAAAATATGGTTTTGTCAGTAAAAATTGAAAGAGATATCAAAAACTGAACCTGTTTCCAATCTTATTGTTTTTATTGATGCCCTTTGTTGCTCTGCTTCAAGTCATTGCGAGTAGCTGGGCTCATGCACATGCCTGCAGTCCCAGTATTTGGGAGGCTGACACAGAAGGACCACAGACTCAGAGTCAGCCTGAGCAATGTGGCAGGTGAGACTCAGCAACCTAGCAAGATTCTGTTTCAAAGCAAAATGTAAAAAGGAATGGGGTTGTAGCTTGGAAGTAGGCTACCCCTAGGGTTCAATCCAGTTCCACCAAAATAAATAAATAAATAAATAAATAAATAAATAAATAAATAAATATCAAGTAATTAGTGTGTGTGTGTGTGTGTGTGTTAGTAGAGATTGAACCTTCAGATATTATATCTCTAAGCTATATCCCCAGCCTTATTTCATTTTTTACTTTTGTAACAGGGTCTCATTAGGTTGCTGAGAGTCTTGGTACTTGCTGAGGCTGTTCTCAAACCTTTGATCCTCCTCTCAGCCTCCCACCTACTAGGATTACAGATGTGCATCACTATATTGGCCAAATTACAAATGTGGACAGAATAGAACATTATTCCTTTAGTCTTAGGAGAGCAGACAAATACTGTTTTTTGTATATATTTTATATTATAGATGCCTTAATAAGGTTCACATAAAAATATGTACTTACTATTTCATGTCTTAAATATAATGAAAATAATGTTTCTAATTTCACTTACTTCAAAAGACCAATAAATGTATTCATTAAAATGTAAAAGACCAAAACATTCAGTCTCTTTTAAATCTTTGAAAAATCACTTTTTCAATTATAATGAAGGCAAAATATTTATATCAGCATACTTTTGAATAATTTTGTTAATTTTTATACATAACGTATTATTTGCTAAATACTTGAGGTGTATCCTCTACATAAGGACTGTGTAACATAATAGAATTTCTCTGTGAAAAACTTGGAATATCACTGATCCACATTTATACATGCCTTTTCTTCCTTTTTATACAAAGCATTGTTTGGAATTTTTAAAGAGCTTCTTTTTCTTCTTTAGAGAGTGATACTTGTCTTGGCATGGAACCAAGTAATGAAAGCCAACATAAAGGGGAGCCCCAGGAGAGCAGACCTGGCTGTAATCCGATGACTGGGCAGACAGATTCCCAAAGGCTTCCAGTAACTGCAGGAGAAGACCACAGGGAGGAGCCGTCCTGCAGCACTGAAGCCTCCATTGAGCTCCACACCCAGTCCTGGGAGACAACAGGGCCAGAATCTAGAGAGAATGCCCAAGAGAATGACGACCGCCTGCAGGCAGCTCCCACAGAGGACCACCCAGGTGTGGCCCAAACAGAGAGCGTTCCTGAAGACCCTGCGATCTTACCTTCTAGTGAACCAGTGACAGAGCCGTTGGCCTCTCCAGGCTGTGACCCTGTACCTCCTGTGCTGATTTCTAAGGGTGGATACTCACAGACACAAAGGAAGGAACTCCACTTGCCACTTGAGGATGCTCCTAAGGCGTTGCCCTCGGAGCTGCAGAACAGTGAACTGACTGAGCCACGGCAACCTGATCTCACAGACAGTGATGGGAAAGCATCACAGGGACAGACTGACTCAGAGAGCGGACTTGGTGAAAAGAAAATATCTGACGTAGGCACACTGCTTCCAGAAGTGTCTATGGCCCCAGAGGAGAAGGGAGACGAGGAAGACCAGGTCAGTAAGGAGGCAGAAGACTATCTAAACAGTCTTTTGGAAGGGTGTGTGAAAGAGACTGAAGATTGTCTTTCCTATGAAGATAACCAAGACGACGACTCTGATCTCCTGCAGGACCTTTCTCCTGAAGAAGCATCCTACAGTCTGCAGGAGAGTCTGCCTTCTGATGATAGCTGTCTTTCTCTTGATGATCTTGCCAAAAGGATAGAGATTGCAGAGGTAAATTAGACATGAAGTAGAATTAAAAGCAAGGTGAAACCTTAGAAACTAATATATATATACTAAATACTGTTTTTTTTTTTAAGTTTTCCTGGTTCCTAACATGAGGGGAAATTTTTGTTATCATAGAATTTTAGTCATTACTAGTTTTATTTATTTGTATATATTGAATAAAGTGACTTTTAATCATTATTACGTTTATTTATGCTTCAAGAAATTATATTTCTCCAGATACAGTGAGCATTATTATAAACACATTATTTTTAGTCCTGTGGCTTTTATTTGGCATTGTCAGAAATTATGATTAGTACATACTAATAAGGAAATCTCATTTTTCTTCTCATTTAGATGATAAAAATAAATGTGTACTCAGTTTCTTCCTCATATTAATATATTTTAAAAAATTTTTAAACAGTCTAATAGGATGAAGGACATTTTTGTGTGTGGGTGGTACTGGGACATTTTACCTCTGAGCTACATCCCCAGTCCTATTTTATATTTTATTTTAAAATAGGGTCTCATCACCAGGCGTGGTGGCGCACGCTTGTAATCCCTGCGCTTTGGAGATGGAGACAGGAGGATCCCGCGGGTTCGAAGCCAGCCTCACTGGCTTAAGAGACCCTGTTTCCATTTCAAATAAAAAATATAAAATAGGTCTGGGAGTGCAGCCCGGAAGTAGAAGGATTTCCAGGAACCCCAGCATCACCAAAAAGAGACAAAATAGAGCCTCATCTAGATTGCTGACAGTCTCACCAAGTTGCTAAGGCTGGCTTCAAACCTGTGATCCTCCTGTCTCCATGTCCCAAGTACTGGGATTATAGGTAAATGCCACCACACCCAGCAGGAGGAAGGAAATATTTTATTTTATTTTATTTTATTTTGGGGGGTTCTTTTGTGTGTGTGTGGTGGTACTGGGGGTGGAACCCAGAGGCTTTCTACCTCCGGGCTATACTCCCAGAGCTTTTTTATATTTTATTTGGAAACAGAGTCTCACTAAGTTGCTCAGAGTCTCACTAAGTTGCTGAGCGCCTCACTAACTAGCTGAGGCTGTGATCCTCCTGTCTCAGCCTCCCAAGCGCGGGGATTACAAGCATGCGCCACCACGCCTGGCTAAGGAAGGAAATATTTTAAACATAATAAGTTAATCTGGGCCATAACTAGGTGTGTGTGTGTGTGTGTGTGTGTGTGTGTGTGTGTGTGTGTGTGTTTTACTGGGGATGGAACCCAGACACTTTCTCACCCGGGCTACACTACCATACCTATTTTCTATTTTATTTGGAAACAGGGTCTCACTAAGTTGCTGAGAGCCTCACTAAGTAGCTGAGGCTGGCTTCGAACCTGCGCAGTCCTCCTGTCTCAGCCTCCCAGTGGGATTAGAAGCATGCGCCACCATATCTGGCTCTAACTAGATGAATTTTTAAACTGTTAAGTTGAAAAAAAATCAGGGTGAGGAGTGGTCAGGGGAAAATGAGCATTCTTTTTTGTTTGATAGTACAATAAAAAGTCCAGAAAAAGGAAAGATAAAAGCTATACCAAACATCTCCCTGCCCCAGGGTGGCCTGGTGGTATGGGAAGAGTGAAATCAGTTCCCCTTAGTTCCAGGACTGATCCCACCAAATCAGTCTGGAGTTACCTGCTGCTTTCTCTGAAATTTAGGAAATGAGCTGCTTTTTTTCTTCACCTGATTTTTTTTTTTACTTGAAAGTTGGCTTTTAAGTCCTATTTATACCCACCATATCCTTTTTCTCTCTCTCTCTTTTTTTCTTTTTGTAGTGCTGGGAATTGAAGCAAGGGCATTCTACCTCTGAGCTACACCTCCAGCCCTATTTTGTTTTTATTTTGAAACAGGGTCTCACTAAGTTGAGACTAGTAGTGAGAGTCTCACTACTTGCTTAGGCTGTCCTGGAACCTGTGATTCTCCTGTCTCAGACTCCTTCATAGTGGGAATACAGGCATGCACCACCACACCTTGCTTACCCATTTTATTTTGACTTAGCATTATCACTTGAAAAATAACTTCAGAGAAAAAATGGAAAAGTAGCAATGCAAAGATAGATAACAAAATATATGTCACAATAAAACTCTGTGAAAAGCTTTTTAAAATAATTTTAACTGTTAGATTGCTGGTTATCTTTTTGACAATATAGTCAGTTCTTGATAAACTATGATTTTGTCCTTAATTTTTATACAAAATTAGAATAGGAAAGCACATGGTTCCATGTTCATTATCCTTTTTTTTTTTTTTTTTTGGGGCGGTACTGGGAATGGAATCCAGGGGCATTCTACCTCCAAGCTACACCGCTAGCCTTATTTTTGTTTTTTATTTTGAAACAGAGTCTCACTAAGGTAAGTCTCACTAAAGTAGCTGAGGCTGGCCATGAACCTACAACCTCCAGTCTCAGACTCCCAAATACTGGGAATACAAACATGCACCACCACACTGAGGTCCTTTTATTTTTTCCTAATCAAAGCATTTGCTTGTCTTTTCCAGTGAGTTGTTCACAAACTATAATTTTGCTATTAAATTTTTCCTAACAAATTTAATTAACATTGGTTATTTTATTTTGGGGGGTTCTTTTGTGTGTGTGTGGTGGTACTGGGGGTGGAACCCAGAGGCTTTCTACCTCCGGGCTATACTCCCAGAGCTTTTTTATATTTTATTTGGAAACAGAGTCTCACTAAGTTGCTGAGCGCCTCACTAACTAGCTGAGGCTGTGATCCTCCTGTCTCAGCCTCCCAAGCGCGGGGAAGCACAGTTTCTCTTTGAGGTAAGGACAAATTTAGGGAGTAGTGGTGACAGTTGCACATTTTGAATGTAATGCAATGAGTTATACACTTTAAAAAGGTTACTACAGCATTTGGGAGGCTGGGACCATAGGATCGTGGTTCACAGCTCAGAGGTACAATGCCCCTGGGTTCCATCCCCAGTACTGCAAAAAATAAAAATAAAAAAGGGTTATTATGGCAATTTTATGCTATATGTTTGACCACAGTTTAAAAAAAGAAACCAATTAAATAGAGCTTACAGTAAAGTACTTGACCCTATATTCATTCTCTTGATTATTTTAATCAGATCTATAGTACACAGAGTTACCAAATTATTGAATCAGTGTTGTGTATTGCAACTGAATGACCTATTCCTTCCTCAGACTTCTAACACAATGTCTGTTTTCCTATTAACAGCATCCAGCATTGCAAATTTATGTATTTAAAGTTGTCTTTTCTGTGAAAGTAATACCTAATTTTCCAAAAAAACTATTGGTCTGTTGAGTTAGGCTATTTTAAGACCCTCCCCCAAAAAGATATACATGATTAACAAAACTACTTTACTTTCCTATAATAATGATAAATAGATTTTTTTTTTGTACTGGGGATATAACCCAGTATTTTATATTTTGGACAAAATTAGAGCTATACCTGTACCCTACTTTATTTTTTATTTTGATTTTTGTTTTGTTTTGTTTTGTTTTGGTACTGGGGTTCCTGGAAGCCCTTCTACCTCTGGGCTACACTCCCAGACCTATTTTATACTTTTTTTATTTTTGGAAACAGGGTCTCTTAAGCCAGCACGGCTGGCTTCGAACCTGCACGATCCTCCTGTCTCCGCCTCCCAAGTGTGGGGATTACAAGCGTGTGCCACCACACCCCGCTTATTTTTTATTTTGAAATAGTTCCACTAAGTTGCTGAGTCTGGCTGTGAACCTGTGATCCTGTCTCAGCCTCCCAAGTACTGGATTAGAAGTGTGCACCACCATGCCTGGATTTATCTCATTTATTTAGAGACAGGATCTCACCAGGTTGCCCTTGAATTTATGGCCTGCTCTTTTTGAATGTAAGCAGACATAGCATGTTATCGTCAAAAGGGTCATGTGATGAGGAAGCCATGCTGTGAACACTGGGGACTAGTTCTAGAGAGCCTTTTATCTGGGAGAGGGCAGCTCATGTTCCCTACCTGTGTAGATGAACAGTGTTTACTCAGATGTCTTTAAGTCTGCTTCGCTCATATGAATGAAATACAGGAGAAGACATTACCTAGCACTATCTTATGGGGAGAAGAGTGGCAATCCAAAACCATGGCCGGGCCGGGCGTGGTGGCACACGCTTGTAATCCCTGTGCTTGGGAGGCGGAGACAGGAGGATCACGCTGGTTCAGAGCCAGCCTCACTGGCTTAAGAGACCCTGTTTCCAAATGAAAATTATATATATATATATACAAAATATGTCTGGGAGTGTAGCCTGGAGGTAGAAGGGCTTCCAGGAAGCCCAGTGCCACCAAAAACAAAACAAAAAACTGTGGCTGGTGTTTTCTTCAAAGAGGCTTTCCGATTGAAATGACTTCTGTGATTGGTTCATTGCTCTTGCCTGTTCCTTAAAGTAGTTGTCTCTAGACAAATCACTGGGATCAGGGAAGTGGCTGCAGGTTTCCTCACCACATTACGGTATGCTTTATGCATCATGTGAGTGGCTGCTGTGTGGGGCTTGGACAGAGGCAGGTCTTAGAGACAGCAGTCATGGTGATCTGCCCAGAGTGGCTCTTTCCAGGGGAGCAGGGGAAGTCCAGCTTCTGTAGATAAGGCACATGCTGTCTTAGTACACAGAGGAGGCTCTTGGCCACGGCAGCCCCAGGGCCTGTTAGAGTAGCTAACAAGCCCCGAGGCAATCTCAGGGTACCTGTTTTCAGTGTGTGCAGAGGTGTCACCTTGCCTTTCGTGTCTGTCCTCTCGGTCTTGTGGTTAGCTGGTGCAGGCCGTGGTTAGCCAGCGGCGCCACCGGCTGCAGTGCGCACGCGTCTCTGTGACCGTGTTTCTTGCACCAGTCCTTTTCTCTCCACTTTAACTTTTGCATTTATGTCTTTGCTGCCTCTTCCTGGATTTTTCATAGCTACTTAGTTTCCCACCCTTCATGGCATCTTCTCCCACTCAGAAGGTCTCACTTACATGGGTACTGTATATGCCTGGAGCCTTAAACCGATGTGCGGAGGGGCCAGTGAGTGGCACAGTGAATGACGTGGCCTAGACGCAGAGCCATCCGGAGCTTTCCATGACTTGTCTGGAAGTTTCTTTTTGTTTGTTTTTTATGGTGCTGGGGTTTGAACTCGGCCATTCTACCTCTGAGCTATATACCCAGGCCCTATTTTATTTTGGATTTGAAAACAGGGTCTCACTAAGTTGCTGAGGCTGGCCTAAAATCTGCTATCCTCCTGTCCCAGCCTTCCACCATGCCCAGCAGTATTCATCTTTGTGTGTGTATATGGGAGGGGATACTAGATATTGAACCCAGGGACACTTCATCTCTAAGCTATGTCTCTAGCCAGATTTTATTTTTTTATTTTGAAACAAGGTCTTGCCAAGTTGCCAAGGCTGATCTCAAATTGTAGTCCTCCTTGTCTCAGCCTCCCAAGTATTGGGATTATAGGTATATGCCACCACGCCAGGCAGTATTCATCTTTCTTTCTATTTTTTTCTTTTTTTTTTTTTCTTTTCTTGCAGGTCTGGGGATAGAACCTAGGGGCATTCGACCTCTGAGCTATACCCTGTCCTATTTTTATAATTTTTTTGTGTGCGGGGGGGGGAGGTCTGGGGATGGAACCCAGGGGCATTTGACCTCCAAGCTACACCCCCTGCCCTGTTTTTTATTCTTTATTTTGAAACAGGGTCTCACAAAGTTGCGGAGGGCCTCACTAAGTAGCTGAGGCTGTCTGTGAACCACGATCCTCTGGTCTCTGCCTCCTGAATGCTGGGATTACAAGTGTGCGCCAGCACACCCAGCAGTATTCATCTTTTAAAAATACTTTATAGCTGGGTGTGATGGCACATACCTGTAATCCCCGTACTTAGGAGGCTGAGACAGAAGGATCACGGTTCTCCTCAGGTTCAAGTATAGCCTCAGCAACCTAGCAAGACCATTTCAAAATAAAAAGTTAAAATAGGACCAGGGCATCACTCAGAGGTAGAATGCCTCTAGGGTCAATCTCCAGTGCCACAAAATAAAATAAATCTTTACAATTTAAGTGAAATATATCTGAGGGTCTCAATATGACACACAAATCCATGAGCACGGCCTCCCATTCTCTAACCTCCTATACGCTCTTGGTCCCTTCCTGCGGCTCTCTGTGGCTCCTGTGCAGGACTTGGCAGTCTGGCCCACTCCACCCTCATGCCCGTGTGTCCAGCCATGCTGCAGTCAGCCTGGTCCCCTCGACGCCTCTCATACACACTTTGCACACCATCATCTCCAGCTGCCTTCTGGGCTGTCACTTCTGCTCTGCAGAGGTGAACCTCCCTCCCACCTCTGCTTCTTCCGGACCCTCAACCTGCGGGTCATACCTTCTTAGTGTGTGAAGGACTGAGCACTGCACTTGGCACGCAGTCCATGCTAAGCACTGGCTGCTGCCATGTTCCTTGGTCACTCAAGTCCATAACAGATACTCCTTTGGAACACCTCCTCTGAGCTTCCGAGAGACCAGACAGTGAAAAGTGCTAGAGGTAAATTTGATAAGTGCTTCTGCAGCAAAATTGTTAGTATCTAAGGCATTTATAGCATATATGTGTGATTTATGAATGTTAATTGATAGTTGAAACTAAGGATATACTCTTGTTTAGAATTTAGCAGCCTGGCCGGGTGTGCTGGCACACACCTGTAATGCCAGTACTTAGGAAGCTGAGACAGGAGGATCACAAGTTCAAGGACAGCCTCAGCAACCTATCAAGACCCTGTTTCTAAACAGGGTAAGATGTAGAATGCCCCTGGGTTTAATCCCCGGTACCACAAGAGGTAAAAAAAAAAAAAAAAAAAAAAAAAAAATCCACCTTGGGGTTCTGCATTGAGTAAAGCCTCTGTGATTAAAAGATGATTATTAGCCAGGCGTGGTGGCGCACGCTTGTATCCCCGCGCCTGGGAGGCAGAGACAGGAGGATCGCGCAGGTTCGAAGCCAGCCGTGCACGCTGGTTTAGGAGACCCTGTTTCCAATAAAAATGTAAAAATAGTTCTGGGAGTGTAGCCCGGAGGTAGAAGGGCTTCCAGGAACCCCAGTACCACCCCCCCCAAAAAAAAAGATGATTATTAGGTGTCTGATTCTTCTTAGTCTCAGGGAGGAGTCATTTCTAACAGCAGTGTTCTGAATGTTTCCTTGGCATATTAGGAATTACTATTCTGGTAGAGTTGCAAACTAATTTTGGTTTTATAACCAGTTTATTCTGAAAATGCTGTTTAAGATGCTTATTGATATTTGAGGGGAAGGGAGGGAACTATTTGCAAATATAGAAGACTCAAATGGATTTTTCTAAGCCATGTACTTATTCAGACTGCTGTCAATAGCAGTTACATTAATTATAGCTCAGACATCCTTTTTGTTCTCAGTAGAAGGGCTTGGCATATTTTGCTTGGATAGGAAAGCAATTAACTAATTGACACGAAGAACTAAATTGGTTTTTAAGCTATATTTTTGGGGTTTAAAAATTGTTTATTTTTTCTAGCATGCATGAGGTCCTGCATTCAATCCCCAGTCCCACAAAAATAAATATGTATTCTTTATCTTTTAAAAAAATACTTTTATTTGGTGCATTGTAATTATACATCATACTGAGGGAGGAAGTGATTGAAACACACACGGCTCCTGGAGGACTTCTCACTGGGCTCCTGTCTCCCCCTGGTTTGCGTCTCTGAGATTGGAGCTATAATTGTGTACACATTCGTAGCACTGTTTCAGCTCTTTATGTCTTCACCCCTCTCCTCTCACTGTTACCTCAGTCACTCCTTTGAAGTCTTTACTCTTCTGATGTCTCCCTCATTTCTAGTTTACCTTCTAGCTTCCACAAATAGGAGAAAACATACATCTATATATTTCTTGAGACTAGCTAATCTTGTTTAGTATAATATTCTTGAGTTCCATCCATTTTGATTGTTTATTTTTTATTTTTTTATTTTTTGCAGTACTGGGGATTGAACCCGTGGGCATTCTACATCCGAGCTATACCTCCAGGCCTATTTATTTGTTTTGTTTTCTTTTGAAACAAGGTCTCCCTAAGTTGTGGAGGGCCTCACTAAGTAGCTAAGGCTGGCTGTCTCCTATTTCCCAGCCTGCAATCCTCCTATCTCAGCCTCACAATACTGAAAATACAAGCATGTGCCACCATGCCCTGCCATTTATTTATTTATTTATTTATTTATTTATTTATTTATTTATTTATTTTGCAGGCCTAGGGATGGAACCCAGGAACATTCGACATCCGAGCTACACCCCCTGCCCTATTTTTTATTCATTATTTTGAAACAGGGTCTCACTAAGTTGCAGAGGGCATCACCGAGTAGCTGAGGCTGTCCACAAACCGTGATCCTCCAGTCTCAGCCTCCTGAATGCTGGGATTACAAGCGTGTGCCACCACACTTCATTCTTTATCTTTTAATAATGCTTCATTCTTTATCTTTTAATAATGACATATGGTAATGAAAAAAGTATAGTTTTTTGTTTGTTTGTTTATTTATTTTGGTGGTACTGGGGTTCCTGGAAACCCTTCTACCTCCAGCCTACACCCCCAGATCTATTTTTTTAAATATATATTTATTTGGAAACAGGGTCTCTTAAGCCAGCGTGGCTGGCTTCGAACCTGCACGAGCCTCCTGTCTCCGCCTCCCAAGTGCGGGGATTTGTTTTTTAATTTTTTAATTTTTGCTAAATTGCCCAGGCTGGTCTTAAACTTGTAATTCTCCTGCCTCTGCCTCCCAAGTAGTTGGGATGACAGGCATGTGCTACACCTGGCTCAATGATCTTTAGTATTAATGCATTTGTTAGGATTAATTTCCATTTTCCATCCCTTGTTATTTAGAAATTTATCAGAAGTGCGTTTCTTCCCATTTCATCATCATCAAGGTGCAATACAGTCATTTTTCTTTATTATATGAAGGAGCTCTCAATGTTGCTGCTTTGTTAAAAAAAAAAAAAAAAAAAAGATTTGGCCGGGCGTGGTGGCGCACGCTTGTAATCCCCGCGCTTGGGAGGCAGAGACAGGAGGATCGCGCAGGTTTGAAGCCAGCCGTGTGCGCTGGCTTAGGAGACCGTGTTTCCAAATAAAAAATATAAAAATAGGTCTAGGAGTGTAGCCCGGAGGTAGAAGGGCTTCCAGGAACCCCAGTACCACCAAAAAAAAAAAAAAGATTTGAAGTTTTTTGTTTGTTTTTGTTTTTAGTGGTGCTAGGGATGGAAGGCAGGGCTTTGTACATCCTAGGCGAGTGCTCGCCACTGAGCTGCATCTCCAGACCTGTAAAGAAGGATTTGAAAGATATTCTTTTATATATTTGTACTTAACATTTTACTGTCACTAAAGTACTCTCATTTTCTCAGAACAAGGATATCTGAAATGTATTGTCTATAAAAAGAATAAATTGTTTGCTTATTGATTTTTTTTGAGATAATGGTTTCTATAGGCTCATTTTCAGAGAAGCCCAGTAGAAAATTATCTGGAGTTATTTGCCGTTAAAAGCTCTGAGTTATAAAAAGACCTAATACAACCCGTAATTCTTATGCACAGTACATTATCATAGATGGCTAGCTGGAAGTGGAAGTCATGTAAGTGTTTTGTGCCATCAATAAGCGGCACACATAACCCTCAACCTGCAGGCGCAGCAGCCACAAGGCGCCCACCTCTACAGTGCGAGGTCGCAGTGCCCACCCACCCTTCCCCTCAAGCAAGCCGCCACTCCCAGGTCAACTAGTCTGCTGCTTAGGGGCCCGCAGTAAGCCTGGCCCTTCCAGCTGACCTCTCTCACTGGGCCTTGAGGGCTTGTAGCTTCTAAGTGCCAAGCCTTTTTGCTTTCACACAGGAAGAGGTAGCCCAGTGAATACTAGAAGGCCTCCTAGAAAAGGGGCATGGTGGACTTGAAGAGGTGCTAGGCACTGTACTTTTCCACGAAGGGTCAAGTTGTAAATATTTTAGCCTTTATGATCTGTAGCAACTACTCAGTTCTGCCATTGTAACAACCAGTGTGTAGAAAAAGAGCTTAGCTGCTTTCCAGTTAAATTTTAAGGTTAGGTAGAAAGCCTCTAGCTTGCTGGCCATACTTTGCCATCCTCTGTACACAAAGAAACGTATCCATGGTAAACTTGCCCTGAGAGAAGTTCTAGGGTGGCCCTAACATGGTTATGAATATAGAGCATCATTAAGTAAGTACATGGATTCTCAGAAGAGCTGAAGATAGCACTCATTTGATGTTAGAAGTTTGGTAGCAGATATATTTTGTCTTCGATGTTTAATTCTTAAAAACTACTGATGAATGGAAAATGCAGTGATGGGTAGAAGCAAGAGAGTCTGTAGGTAAGCATTTTCCAAATAACTTAAAGGAGAAGTTAAAGTCCAAAGTCAGGGGTTTGAGCTTATACACCAGTCACCTGTACAGAAGTCAGAGTTTACTGTAACATGTTGGTGATTGTGACTTCTTTTTAATAGGAATTGGATACACCTATAATAAAAACTTAAGATATCAGCTGGATGTGGTGGCACACGCTTGTACTCCCAGTACTTGGGAGGCTGAGACTGGAGGATTGTGGTTTGCAGCCAGCCTTGCAACTTAGGCCCTTTGCAACTTAGTGAGACCCTGTTTCAAAGTAATAAAAAAAATAGGGCTGGGTGTAACTGGGAGGTAGAATGCCCCTTGGTTTCATCTCCAGTACTACACACACACATACCAAAAAAAAAAAAAATTCAGATATCTGTTGAATTGACTGAGAATTTTTACATTTATATGTAAAGTATGATCAGTGTGTCCCACCTCAGTATAACAAATGGTTCTTATGATCTCTGGCAGGTTGTTCCTGCTGAAGGGTTGGTCTCCATATTAAAGAAGAGGAACGACTCTGTAGGACCTCATCCTGCCCAAATGCAGCAGAAGCCATCGAAGCGAAGAGTGAGATTCCAAGAGATGGAGGATAGCTTGGACCAAGGTAAACTGCTTCAGCCTTTGTCTATAGTCTGGACTGTTAGTATTTGCTGGAAGAATAAATTACTGTCTGATACAATTTTTGCTAACAAGATTTATAAAAGAATATATGCTTAGTTGTTTTATCTTCTGAAAGAGAAAAATATAAAATCAACCATCAAATTATTTTGAAGCATTCTTTTTTTGGCACTAGGGATTATACTGGGAGACATTCTGCCTCCAAGCAACACCCCAGCCCGTTTTATTTTTGAAACAAGGTCTCACTAAGTTTCTGAGGGTTTCCCTAAGTTGCCAAGGTTTGCCTCCAACCTGCCGTCCTCCTGTCTGAGCCTGGGAATACAGTTGTATACCCCTGATTATATGGAAGATTTTTTCCTCAAATTTGAGTAAGCAAAGCCGGACATTGTGGCGCATGCTTGTAATCCCAGCATTTGGGAGGCTGAGACAGGAGGATTGTGGTTCGCAGCCAGCCTCAGTTACTACTTAGGCCCTTTGCAACTCAGTAAGACCTTGTTTCAAAATAAAGAATAAAAAATTGGGGGGCTTGGGGTGTAACTTGGAGGTAGAATGCCCCTGGGTACCATCCTTAGTACCACACACAAAAAAAATTTAAGTAACCAAGTTACAAAATGTAACTCACAGTCTTCTTAACCCATACTTAATCTTCCTTGTTGAGAACTCATTTCAGTTTCTTTTAATACTTCTCTCCTTTTTTTTCTCTTCTCCTTTTAATTGGGCTTGCTATATTTGTCTCCTTTTCAGTGGCCAATTAATAGTCCTCTTTTATTGTGGAAAATATTTCTGTGGTTTCCTCTTCACTCTATAGAAAATAGTGTCTCCCAAGAGCAGCAATTTAACACTGTTGCCATTTTTGGACTTTCTCCTCCTCTGCCTGCCCTCTGGGTGGTTGCTATAGCAAGCAGTGCCAGCTTTCTGGTTGCAAGGAAGATTCAGGTAAATGAGTCTTTAAAGATATCCAAGAACCTGTCAGTGTGACTGTTTACAAAACAAGCGTGTTGTTGAAATAACTGCAGACATTTAGGTGTATTTTCCAAGTATGGTTCAGGTTCATCACTTTAAGATAATAAGAATAAGATTTTCATCCCTGCTTCAGTGAGGGCTAAAAAATGTCAGATAATGTGTTCCAATTCATTTTGACAATTATGAAGCTTTTTGTAAATGCTTGGTGGCGGTGATGGTTTATTCTTAAGCTATGTAGTTTACACAGTGCTTAGGAATAAACCTCACCTTCCACCAAAAGCTTCCCAAAAGGGCCAGTTCTTTCTTTAAATCATATGATATGAGACTTACATGATCTAAAATTTTATAATATCCATGTTAAAACACAATTTTACAGCTGGGTGTGGGTGTGCACACCTGTAATCCCAGTACTTGGGAGGCTGTGACAGGAGGAAAGCAGGTTTGAAGCCAGCCTTAGCAACTTAGTGAGTTCCTGTTTCCAAATTAAAAAAAAAAAAAATAGGGCTGGAGGTGTAGCTCAGAGGTCGAATGTCTCTGGGTTTAGTTCCCAATACTACTAAAAGAAAAAGAAGGAAATACCTGATGCGGTGCAAGTGCTTGTGAATAGTTGTTGTACAGTATTACTTCTAACCTGCTTCCAGTATTGCTTCTAATACCTGATACAATGTCAATGTGTTGTAAGTAATTGCTATACAGTATTACCTAGGGAATAATGACAAAAAAAGGCATCTCTACATATTCAGAACAGTTGATTTTCAAGCTTTGTTGTTGGTGTTGGTTTGGTTTTTTGTGGGTTTTTTTTTTTTTTCTTTTGGTGGTACTAGGGATGGAACCCTTCTACCTCTGAGCTACATTCCCAGACCTATTTTATACTTTTTATTTGGAAACAGGGTCGCTTAAGCCAGTGAGGCTGGCTTTGAACCTGCGCGATCCTCCTGTCTCCGCCTCCCAAGCGTGGAGATTACAAGCGTGCGCCACCACGCCTGGCAACATTCAAGTATTTTGAATTCACACATACAAACCCCACAGATATGGAGAAGTGACTGTAAATGATATCAGAGACAAATATGGGAAGATATATAAACTGGATTGCTAACATGAATAGAGGATGAAAGGGAACTTTGTTCAAAAATAGAAAAGGTAAAAATATTAAACTGATCAAAACAAAAAAACCCCACAGCATCTGTGATATCATCCTATTTTCTATTTTGTAAACCAAACCAGGTATGGTGGCACATGCCTGTAATGCCAGTACTTGGGAGGCTGAGACAGGAAGATCACAGAATTGAGGGCAGCCTCATAGTCAGCTCCTTCCCAACTTAGACCCTGTTTCAAATTAAAAAAAAAAAAAATAGGGCTGGGTTGTAGCTAAGAGATAGAATGCCCCTGGGTTCAATCTCCAGTACCCCACCCCCACACACAAAATATAAACGGAATTAGGCGGGTACCCTGTAATCCCAGTACTTGGAAGGCTGAGACAGGAGGATCACAGGCTCAAGGTCAGTGCCTGGTAATTTAGCAAGACTCTGTTTCAAAATAAAATAAAATAAGACGAAATAATAAGGCTGAGAGAATGCCTTGGTTCAATCCCCAGTGTCACAAAAAAAGTAAATAAAACTGAAAATCGCAAAGCCATATAGTTATATAACCCATTGAATAAATGTCCTAAAATCTTATATACTTGATTTTGAAGAAAAAACACTAAATTTAACAGTGTCTACCTCTGGAAAGAGAGGAAAATATGATTGTGTAGGAGAAAAAGAGACAGTTTCTTAGACTCTTAGATACTTTTGTGTTTGAATTTTTACAAGACGGTATTAATATATTACTGTAAAATCTTCCAAATAAAGATGATTTGATATAGATTAAGTTTTATACAATTTGTTTCATATAAAAGTAGAATATGGAGCCAGTGGGGTGGCACACGCTTGTCATCCCGGTACTTGAGAGGCTGAGACAAGAGGATCTCAGGTTTGTGGCCAGCCTCAGCTTCTTAGTGAAGCCCTCTGCAACTCAGTGAGACCCTGTTTCAAAATGAAGAATAGAAATTAGGGCTGGGAGGGTAGCTTGGAGATATAATGTTCCTGGATTCGATCCACAGTACTGCAAATAAATAAAAGTAGAATATGCTAGTTGTAAAAACTTCAGACAGTAATGATGTTAAAGGTGTAAGTCCCACAGCCCTCCTAGTATGTTTCTGTGAGTACTGCTTGAAAAGTTTCTTATCATTCTTTCAAGACACATTCTGTTAATGTGTGTATATGTGTGTATACACACTAGCAGATAAACATGTACCTTTTTTAAAACATAGGTGGGCCATGACATTTTGGGCATCATGAGCCTCCCTTGTACTTAGGAGGCTGAAACAGGTGGATCACAGGTGGAGCAGTGTCAGCAACCTAGAGAGAGGCTCTGTTTCAAAACAAAAAAATTTTAAAAGGGATGGCAGCATAGCTTGGAAGTAAAATGCTTTTGGGTTCAATCATCAGTACCACACCCCCGAAAAAGAAAAAAAAGCAGGACAAATGAGTTTCATATGCTGTTATGTAACTTCTTTTTAAAACTTAATCATGAGCTAGGTGTAGTGGCATACACCTGTAATCCTAGTACTGAGGAGGCTGAGACAGGAAAATTGCAAGTTGAAGGGCCAGCCTTAGCAACTTAGTGAGACCCTGTTTCAAAATAAAAAATAAAAATGGCTGGGAGTGTAGCTCAGTGGTAGAGTACCCACTGAGTACCACCGGAAAAAGAAAAGAAAAAAAAACTTTAGTTATGAATCTTATGCATCTTTCTATGTGAGAACACATTAAGTTCACTTCATTCTGTTAAACAGTTGCATAGTATTCCATTATATAAATGTTCTCTGATTAAACTGTTTTGTGGTAACTGGATTAACTAGGTAATTCCCAATTTTTTGTTAGAAGAAATTCTGCGGCAGGCACTTGTGTGTTTGATTTTGTGTGTTACGTAGGTCCCTAAGCTAATTCCTACAAGTGGGTTGTGGGTTTGCTGGGCTGAATGTTGAAACCACACATCCCAGGTGGCCCAAGAGAGCTCTGGTTGACACCTATTGTCCCAGCATTGCGTTTACTTAACACTACTTTACTCTCCAAAATGTCCAGTTGGAAGCTATATTTATTTTACATTTTAGTAGATATTGCCGTTACCTCCCAAAAGGTTTCCATTCATTTTTATCATGCTGCAGAACACAAAACTATTTAGTCTTTTCAAAATAATTTTATTTTAATTATAAGGGATCATTATTATTTTCAACCAAAAAATAATTATTTTCTTCAATATGGAAAGACTGAAGTAGTGTTTTTTATCACAAAAACCCTACCAGAGTTTTTAAGCCAAATAAAAAGAAATCAATACACTGGTTAGAACTTCTCTATCTCACTAAGAATAAAAGTTATTAGTAGGATGCACATGAGATCCCACCCAAAGACATTATTATTGTTTAATATAAAACTGAATTTTAGCCGGGCGTGGTGGTGCATGCTTGTAATCCCAGCATTTGGGAGGCTGAGACTGGAGGATCGCGGTTCGCAGGCAGCCTCAGCTATTAAGTGAGGCCCTCTGCAACTCAGTGAGACCCTGTTTCAAAATAAAGAATAAAAAATTGGGCAGGGGGTATAGCTTGGAGGTGGAATGCCTCTGGGTTCCATTCCCAGACCCGCCAAAAAAAAAAAAGAAAGAAAGAAAACTATTTTTAAGCTGGGTGTGAGGGGTGCCTGCTTGTAATCCCAGTACATGGGAGGCTGAGACAGGAGGATTGCAGGTTTGGGGCCAGCTTCAGCTACTTAGTAAGGCCCTTGGCAACTTAGTGAGCCCCTGTTTCAAAATAAAGAATTTTTAAAAATAGGGCTGGGAGTATAGCTTGGAAGTAAAATGCCCGTGTGACTGTGAAGGGAATTGTTGTTGTTGTTTTGTTTTGTTTTGTTTTGTTGTGGGTCTGGGGATGGAACCCAGGGCATTCTACCTCCAAGCTACACCCCCTAACCAATTTTTTTATTCTTTATTTTGAGACAGGGTCTCACTGAGTTGCAGAGGGCCTCACTAAGTAGCTGAGGTTGTCCAGAAACCGCGATCCTCCTGTCTCCGCCTCCCGAATGCTGGGATTACAAGCATGCGCCACCACACCCAGCTACGCAAAAGAAATTGTGATAATAAGGCTGTAGTGTGTATTCTAAAGTAACACTATGAGCACATCGGAGGACTACTGCTATTTTTCTTTTCATTGTATAAATGAGGTAGTTTTAATTTCAGTGTCCATAGGCCCCGCAGTGTGAGTCTTTGTAGTAACTGACAGGTGAGTCTTTGTAGAGTCAATGCATGTGTTTTCAGTCTGTAAGTCCTAACTCTAGAGAACTAACATTAGAAACACCCTGTTATCATAATCAGTGAAGGGACGGCAGATGCTGGGATCGATTGCCCTGTGGATGATGTCTTAAACTTGCTCTGCTCTTGTGTCCGCAGATGACGGTGGCGGTGGCTCCTGTATTTTACTGCTCTTGCTATGCATAGCAACGGTTTTCCTTAGTGTTGGAGGAACTGCGTTATACTGCACTTTTGGTGACATGGAGTCACCTGTGTGTACAGACTTTGCAGACAACGTGGACTTCTATTATACCAAGTTACTGCAGGGAATGGCCGAGCTTAAGCACTGGATCTACCTCTCCTAGCACCACTCAAGAGGGACGAGCGCTAGCAATGAGAGTGCACCATGCAGATTCCAAACAGCTTCATTTCAGGAGTTCTGAAACATCCCCCAGCCCCAGCAAGGACCTACACACTTCAGAAACAGCAGCTTTATGTGGCGGCCCAGAGGAGCAGTCTTTGAACTCATCGTGAGCAGATACTGAGCTGAGCGCCACGGCTGTGGGGCGGTCTGTGAGGAGGACTGCATGTCCTTGCTGCGTCCTGTGTGATCAGGTTCACTAGCGGAGTGTGCAGGGCAGTGTTGGAACATGCTGTTTTTAGCTCGTCAAGCGAATGGTTAAGGGACACTTCTGGTTCACTTCTGTCAGTCCCTCGCATTGCTTCCAGCCATCGTACAATAAGTTAATGCATAATCAAAAAGAATTGCCTTACGGCTTCAATGTCACTTTTTAGTTAACCTTGACAGCTAGGTAATGTAGGCTTTTCACATTGTTTCCAGATTCTTTTTTTCACTTTAAATGGTTTTGTGCGTGTGGGCTGTGGGCCCATTTGTGCACACATGTTTCAAGCATTTCTCACAAGCAAATATCCAACATAGAGTAACAAAGATTATCTTTATTCTTTTTACTTGACTATGATGTGCAGGCACAGATATTTGAAGAAGGCTTAGCTATAGAATAGATGAATTATAGAAATGTTGGCCCTGAAATGAAACTCTGACAGATCTGTGGCGATTTACTTGATTGACTAGCCAAAAATTAGTCACAGCCCTGAAAACAGAACCTGAGCTCCGCACGAGCCTCGGGCATTGGTCCCTCAGCTCGGTGCTTCCCGAAACAGTGAGTGCTGGGACCCACGTGGTTCTGCAAACACGCACTGCGCCGCTGTGTTCTGAGGATCCAGGACCAGAGCACGGACAGAGGTTTCAGTTGTGGTCATCTAAAGTAAACCAGCGCTTTATCAGTGAAGTCAGGTCTCCATCTGTAATTCAGTATCAACAGATCATGCGTTCAGGTGTCTTGAATGTGCAATCATATCATGAGCTTGATTCAGATCCCAAATCAAGATCATGAGGTAAAACCTCAATCATACCCTGACTAGGCAAATGTCTGATTTTCATTTAAATCTGTCAGGTGGCCTTTATCTAAGGTACAGTGGTCTAACATTTAGGAAGCTTTGCTTTGACTTTTATATTCTAGGCAACATTAAAAAAACACATGAATTATAGTTTTTTAGAAAGTGATTATTATTTCCTTTTTTCTCTTGGAATCATTCAAAAGAAAAAGGGAGAAATGTCTTTCTAGTTGTTACTGGCTGGTACAGTACCTCCCTTTGTGTTTCTGCTTATTTATTCAGATTACATGGATTTTAAAGGGCTTTTTATAAGTTGAATGTCTGTTGCTAAGCATGCATTTGGTTATTCCAATGCTAGATATTTAATTATTTACTTGGTGTTGTGATTTTCTATCATTTCAGTTCAGTGTGTTCGCGGCTTGATTTTTTTTTTGGGGGGGGGAGGGCCTCACTAAGTTGCTGAGGCTGGTCTCAAACCTGCGATCCTCTGTCTCGGCCTCCCAAGTACTATGGGCTTGTTTTTAAACTGATGTTTTGTTTTCACATAGAATGCTGTTTAACTTATCTCTATCATGTCACCATAAACTATAATATTTTCAGTGATTTTAAATCAAAGATATTTATTTAGAAGTATACAAAATACTGAAATTTAGATTCCTTATAATTAATGCTGATTTTATTAGATTATTTTAATGTTATAAATTTGAAGCATTTGTAATCAAATTCTATGTAAAATGTGTAACGTGCCCACAGAACTATTTTTATTGGTTCTATAGAAGCCATTCACAGAGTCTCCTGCAAGGAGTCTCGTCATCTACAAACTTCTTCTGTTTTACCCTCATAATTTCCCGTTGCCAGAATTTGGTAATCCTTATTTTTGCCAATTTTATGTCAAGAGAGTTTAAAATGTCTCTTCTATTCACCTCTTTAGGTCCTGATCAGAGTCCTGTATCATCTCTGGTGTTGTATTTGCCTATAAGCCATCTAGGCCACTTTTTCTGAAACCCGAGATTCCTGGGAACCTTCACACGAGGTTAAAAGAATTGAGATGATACTTGCTAACTGGGGGCCTAGCTGTGTCTCAGAATCCATGGTATCCTCGCCAGTACTCACCAACGGTGAGCTGAGCTCAGCTTGGTGGTATCTTGACTTAAAACAGGCATGAAATACTAGAAAAATTAGGGCAACTTTAAAAAATGTCATAGTCATTTATTGCATGATCTGAAGTAATTCCACCAGTGGATTGTTACCTCATGCATAAAAAGTTCATCCAGTTTTGCTGAAATGTCATTTCTGCTCTCAATTGAAAGTACTACTGTTGTAACTAATATTCCTTAAGAACTGTATTTGAGGGTATTGAATTGAGCTTGTCATTTAAAATCTACACCAACAAAGTGTCTCAGAGAGTTTATTTGAACATGTGGGTGTTAAGAAAAACTGCTTTAAAGCAAAAGTAAAATAATGTCAGGATTTGGTCTGTTCCCACAAGTAGATAACTGTCTATTTGGGGGAATCCAAAAGGTCCTTCCTTACATTAAGCTTCTCCTCTAACCCCTCCCCAATCTCCTGACGTAGTAGCTGAAGTCATCTAAAAATGGATTCTTTCAAATTTGAAAATAAAAATTCTCTGGGAGGCTTACTTTATCGAGCTGTGAGTTTGTGTCATACATTGTGGAGAGGTATGAGAGTTGAAGGTAGAGTCATGTTGTAAGGACGCAGGGGGACCTGGCTAGCAGGGGTAAAAGCAAGGGGTAGGAGTTGAGGAAAAGAGAGAACAAAGATGCTCTTTGCTGTGAATCCACTCAGGTGAAATGACCTGTGGCAGCTCTCCTGGTACAGAGGGAAACTAAAAGTTTTCTCTCTCTGCAGATGCGACCCGTTAACTCTGCTCATTTCTGTGACTCATTCAGTATTAACTCAGTCTTGTATACTACTTGATGCAGTGTTTGTGACATTTTAACATTTATTCATTTAATGCTTAAATCAGTAAAGCTGTATTCCTCAAGTCCAGGTCTTACCACACCTATGTCCATTACTCTTTGTATGTTGTCATGTTGCTATCACCAAAAAGAGATTAAGTTCTAAGGTTTATGGAACAGATTCTAGTGCTCTCCATTATCTTAAGCTCAAAGATAA
This sequence comes from Muscardinus avellanarius, assembly GCF_963383645.1. Classification (NCBI taxonomy): domain Eukaryota; kingdom Metazoa; phylum Chordata; class Mammalia; order Rodentia; family Gliridae; genus Muscardinus; species Muscardinus avellanarius. Next base: position 57,214,751 of record NC_137793.1, on the reverse strand, counting down.
ACATTTGTTGAGCATCATGTGCAGACCCCCTAAATGCTATGGTGAAGCCACGTGTGGTGGTACTTAAGAGGCTTAGACAGGAGAAGCACAGGTTCAAGGCCAACCACAGCAAGTTAGCGAGACCTTCAGCAATTTAGTGAGACCCTGTTTCAAAATAAAAAAGTATGGGGAGTGTAGCTTAGAGTTAGAATGCATCTTGGTTCAATCCTCAGTACCTAAATAATAATAAAAGCTATGGTGAGCCGGGCGTGGCGGTGCACGCTTGTAATCCCAGTACCTGGGAGGCTGAGACAGGAGGATTGTGGTTCGTGGCCAGCCTCAGTTACTTAGTGAGGCCCTCTGCAACTCAGTGAGATTCTGTTTCAAAATAAAGAATGAAAAATACAGCTGGGGATGTAGTTTGGAGGTAGAATGCCCCTGGGTTCCATCCCCAGTGCAGAGAAAGAAAGAAAGAAAGAGAGAGAGAGAGAGAGAGAGAGAGAGAGAGAGAGAGAGAGAGAGAGAGAGAAAGGGTTAGAGAGAGGAAGGAAGGAAGGAGAGAGAAAGGAAGAGAGAGAAAGAGAGAGAAAATAGAAAGCTATGGTGAGTTAACACTAGTACTACTTAAACCCTGCTGTATTTAGGCTACTGAGAAAAATAGTATGGTGGTCAATAGGGATAGCCATTACTATCCCTATGATAGTATTGAGAGCCATTACTCCTCTCATGTATCATGCACTATTAGGAATAAAAGTAAAGTTCTGTGTAAGCTACCTTGACAGCACCTTGATCGGGAATCTTGGCAGAAATCAGTTCTCACGGTCAAAGGTCTAGTAATTATGCTCTAGTAATTGCTACTTTTCATTCTCCTTAGCACTTAAGGCATTACTAGCTGGCAGGTTTTCCTGCAGCAGGAATCATCCACTGTAAGAGCCTTCTTCACAGCTGAAAGTCTGCATTGCCCTGAATTGAGAGCTTTCTCAACAACACTCCAAACTCAGAAAGCTTCACATGTAAATTCTGTCAGTCATGAAGTAAGACATTGCACCTATCCTGCAAATTACTCTTTTAGAAGGAGAGAATGTTAATTCATTTTATGAGACCAATATTACTCTGATGCCAAAACAATGACAGTAAGAAAACTAAGGCCGATCCAGGCAAGATGGTGTATGCCTGTAACTCCAGTACTTGGGAGGCTGAGACAGGAGGATCATGTGTTCAAGGCCAGCCTCAGCAACTTAGTGAGACCCTATGTCAAAACATAAAAGGGCTGAGGGTATAGCTCCGAGGTAGAATCCCCCTGGGTTCAATTCCCAGTACCAAAAAAAAATTTTAAAAAAAGAATACTAAGACCAATATTATGGATGAACTTAGAAAAATCCTTAACAAAATAGTAGCTCAATTCTATACACTATTATGATCAAGTGAAATTTATCAGATGAGGAATTCAATAGGTTTAATATAATTTACTCAAGGTAGTTTCACCATCTTAAAAACCAAAAAAGATATTTTAAATGAATATATCAATAAATTTACATTAAATTCATATATTATTCTTATTAGAAACTCAGAGTATTGGAGCTAGAGGTGAACTTCCTCAAGAAGTTCAAGAGTCTTTCCATCAAGAGTTTTATGAAAACCCTGCAGGAAATATTAAACATTTAATGGAATTAAAATTAATATTAATTAATATTAAACTTTAAAAGATGAAATGCTTTCTGTACTAAGATCAGGAATGAGGCAAGAACCATGTCTATTCAGCATTTGCAGATCCTATAGCAAGAAAAAGAAGGCATCTCAATTAGGATGAAAAAATAAAGCTTTTTGCCAATCATCTAGTTGTTTATAAAGAGAATCCCAAGGAATCCACCAAATGCTACTAGAATAAGTGGGTTTGGCAAAGTACACAAGGTCAATATACAGAAATTCAGTAGTGTTTCTGCAGATTAGCAAAGGACCACTGAAAAATGAAATAAATTTGAGTTGAAAAATTAATTCTACTTCTAACAGCAGCAGAAACATAAATGTCAATAAGTTTAACAAAATTTATGTAAAACTTGTGCACTGAAATTGATAAAACATTACTAAAAAAAGACTAAAAAGTGAAGAGATATACTGTTCTTGAAAGATTCAGTATTGTTAAGATTTCAGTTGTCTCCCAGTCAATCCTTATTTCTAACACAATTCCAAATGAAATGAGGCAATTTTTAGAAACTGAAAGTTTAATTGTATAATATGTGAGATGCAAGTGGCTTAGAAGCTAGCCAATGGACTTGGTAGAAAAAAATTAGAATTGCATTTCTTATGTTCAAGATTTAATGCTTCAATAATCAAACTGCAAGATAGTTAAAGCATAGTCAGGAAATAGGTATATGTGTTCAAATTATCTACAAAGGAACCATGACAGGCCAGGCGTGGTGACACATGCTTGTAATCCCAGCATTCAGGAGGTGGAGACCAGAGGATGGCAGTTCAGACAGCCTCTGCTACTTAGGCCCTTCGCAACTCAGTGAGACTCTGTTTCAAAAAATAAAAGACTAAAAATTAGGGCTGGGGGTGTAGCTCTGAGGCTCATTGCCCGTGGGTTCCATCCCCAGTACCTACCTACTTAACACACACACACACACACACACACACACACACACACAACCACAACAGTTTAGTGGGAGAAAGGGAAGCTCAACAAATAAGGCTGAAAAAATATACATGTCCTATTGGGAAAAAAATGGATTTAAATGTAAAAGCTAAAGCTATCAACAACTAGAAGAGCTGGGCGTGGTGGCACATGCCTGTAATCCCAGTACTTGGTAGGCTGAGACAAGAGGATCATGGGTTTGCAGCCAGCCTAGCCTCTAATTTAGTGAGGCCCTCTACAGCTGAGACCCTATTTCTAAAAAATAATAAAATAGGACTGGGGGTGTAACTCAGAGATAGAATGCTCCTGGGTTCAACCCTCAGTACCACAAAATAAACAACTAGAAGAAAACAGCAGAAAATCTTTTTTTTAATTTTTTTTATTTTCATTTACTTTTGAGTAAATAAACATATCTTACAGCACAAAACCCAGAAGCCATAACAGGAAATCAATAAACTGGACTTTGAAAATGTGCCTTTCTCGGCCGTGCGTGGTGGCGCACGCTTGTAATCCCCGCGCTTGGGAGGCAGAGACAGGAGGATCGCGCAGGTTGAAGCCAGCCGCGCGCGCTGGCTTAGGAGACCCTGTTTCCAAATATAAAATGTAAAAAGAGGTCTGGGAGTGTAGCCCGGAGGTAGAAGGGCTTCCAGGAACCCCAGTACCACCAAAAAAAAAAAGAAAAGAAAAGAAAGAAAATGTGCCTTTCTAAGTTGCCAAAGCAACTGATTACAAGCAAGTGCCACCACACCATTGGTTCAACCCCGATAGCCCCTCCCCCAACACATGCACACAAATGTGCCTGTCATCAGGCATGGTGCTGCAAGCCTGTAATCCTGTCCTTGGGACACTGAGATAAGAGGATCACAGGCCCAAGGCCAGCCTCAGCATCTTAATGAGATCCTGCTTTAAAATAAAAATTAAAAAGGACTGGGACTGCAACTCAGAGGTACAGTGCCTCTGGGATCAATCTTCAGTACCAAAACAAAAGTGCCTTTTAAATAACAGTTATGGAAAATGAAAAGGCAAGCCAATAATTGGGAAAACTGTTCACAATACATGGTATTCAAATTTTGTGATAAAGACCTTGTGCCTTGTATCTAGAATACAAAGATTTCATGCAACTCACTATTATGACAAATAATTATATTTTTAATTTGGAAACAGGGTCTCATTAAGTTGCTGAGAGGCTCACTAAGTTGCTAAGGCTTTGAACCTATGGTCCTCCTTTCTCAGCCTCCCAAGTACTGGGATTACAGGCATACGCCACCATTTGGCTTGACACATAACTAAAACTTTGAATACCCTTCACAGCAAGAATATAGAATACTGGACTGAGCAATGAAAAAGTGCTAAATAGCATGCATAACCAAGAAAATGCAAATTAGTGAGCTGTCACTCCACTCTCACTGTAATGATTAAAAAGACAGGGCCTCCAGGAATGCAAAAATAGATCAGCTCAAGAAAAGCAACACTTAAGCTGGGCGTTTGAGAGGCTGAGAAAGGAGGATCCCGGTTCGCGGACAGCCTCAGCTACTACTACTTAGTGAGGCCCTTTGCAACTCGGTGAGACCCTGTTTCAAAATAAAGAATAAAAAATAGGGCTGGAGGTATAGCTCAGGGGTAGAATGCCCCTGGGTTCCATTTCCAATACCGCAAAAATAAATAAATATAAATAAATAGATAAAAGCAACACTAAACAGAGGAAAAACACATGACTATCTCAGTGAATTCAGAAAGGCATTCACTATCCTTTCATGAGAAAAAAATCAATAAACTAGAAAAAGGATACTTCTTCACCATGATAAAGGACATTTAGGCAAAGCCCACAGCTAACATTAAGACACTAGCTGGTGGTGGTGCACGCTGGAAGTGTAGCTCAGAGTTATAATGACCCTGAGTTTAATCCCTAGTACCAACTACACACACTTCAAGTACCAACTATACATACTTCAAGTTTCTCCATTATATCAGGAAAAAGACAAGGATTCATGTTTTTACCACGGCTATTCTAGTACTAGGTTTTAATTGGAGAAATCAGATGGCCCAAACATAAAGGTACCCAGATTAGAAAGGAAGAAATAATACTTTGTGTGTGGGTGTGGTACTGGGGATTGTACCCAGGGGGGTTCTACTAAGCTATGTCCCCAGTCCTATTTTATTTTTTATGTTGAAACAGGATAATTTGCAGAGGGCCTCACTAAATTGCTGAGGCTGTCCACAAACTGCATGCACCACCCTACCTGGCTAAAGTAATACTTCATAGGTGACAAGTTACTATATAGAGAGAAAGTACCAAAGAATCCACAAAAAAGCTACTTAGAGCTAGTAAATTCAACAAAGTCACAGGATACAAGATTAATACATAAAAATCAGTTGTTTCTATATGCCAGAAATTGAGAGGAGATTTTATTTCCAAATAAAATTTGGAGAGCCATTTCACTTCCAATAGTATCTAAAATAAAAATATCTAGGAATAATATTTTTATACTGTAGAATTTGGCATTGAAGCCAGGGGCATTATACATCAGCTGGGGGTATTCTTTGAGCTGCAACCCCAAATCTTTTTATTCTTAGGATGGGGAGAGAAAAAAAGAATTCCCCACTCTTTCCCCTAGATCCCAAAGAACCTAAACTTCTCAGAGAAAAGTCAGAAAGCTCTTTCAAAGTTAATGGAACTGCTCCCCACTTCTAAACAAGCCCAGAGACAGAACTGCAGGGATCCTCCCTGAATTTACATAAACAAGGCAATGCCTGAGAGAGAGACAAGATAACTTGATTTAACTGCTTTCTCTTCTTTCTGTATCAGCTTATGCTAGGTGTAGTAAATCTCCAGGTTTCCCTTTCCCTCCTTTCTGCAATTAAGCAACCAAATGCATAAAAAGGTTGGAATGTCTTTGTTTGGAGTCTGTTCCATGGTGAATTGGTCCTTTATTGATGAATAAAAAGGACCTGAATATCCAATTGTCAGCTTGCAGCGTTTCCCTTTGTGATACCAGGCTGCAGAGCTAACCTCCAGCAACAGTACTATCCAAAAGCAATCTATAGATTCAATGCAGTCTATCAAAATTCCAATAGCTTTTTTTGGTGAAGTAAGCATATAAGGGGAGAAAAGGAAAAGTCAATTACAAAATTTATGTAGCGTTGCAAGGGGATCCAAATACTCAAAACAGTCTTGAAAAATAAAAACAAACACAGAACAGTTGAAAGCCAGGCATGGTGGCACCTAGTGAGGCCCTCCATGGCTTAGTGAGACCCTGTTTCAAAATAAAGGATGAGCTGGGCGTGGTGGCGCACGCTTGTAATCCCAGCACTTGGGAGGCTGAGACAGGAGGATTGCGCAGCTTCAAAGCCAGCCTCAGCTACTTAGTGAGGCTCTCAGCAACTTAGTGAGACCCTGTTTCCAAATAAAATGTAAAATAGGTCTGGAAGTGTAGCCCAGAGGTAGAAAGTCCCTGGATTCCATCCCCAGTACCACAAAAAAATAAAAAATAAAAATAAATAAATATAAGCCGGGCGTGGTGGTGCACGCTTGTAATCCCCACGCTTGGGAGGTGGAGACAGGAGGATCGCACAGGTTCAAAGCCAGCCGCGCTGGCTTAAGAGACCCTGTTTCCAAAAATAAAACAGGTCTGGGAGTATAGCCCGGAAGTAGAAGGGCTTCTAGGAACCCCAGTACCACCACTAATAATAATAATAATAATAATAATAATAATAATAATAATAAAAATAAAGCCAGGCTTAGTGGCACACACTTGTAATCCCAGCATTTGGGAGGCTGAAACAGGAGGATCGCAGTTTACAGACAGCCTCAGCTACCTAGTGAGGCCTTTTGCAACTCAGTGAGGCCCTGTTTCAAACTAAAGAATAAGAAATAGGGCTAGGGATGCAGCTCAGATGTAGAATGCCCCTAAGTTCCATCCCCAGCACCACACAAAAAAGGAAAAAAACTAACTACAATGCAACAGTATTCAGATCAGTGTGGTGCTAGCATAAGGACAGACAGACCAATAGAATAGAATTGAGAGTTTAGAAATAAACCCATATCATTTTGCCCAATTTGTTTCTTACAAGGTCATCAGGTCCATTCAATAAAGAATATTCTGTCCCTGTTTTTACCCCCCAGTACCACAAAAAAGTAAATAAAAAAAATGCTTGGTCTGTAAGTTCACATCAACTCAAGATAATGAGGGACGAGGAAATCCATGCTGTTATTCAGAAGGCCTTATTGCCTTTCACTGTTGTTGCTTAATTAAGTTAGAAAAAAATCCTCCTTTTCTGGTGCCTACCATATATTAGCCTTCATTTGTGCAAGACCTATGCACTCAAGTAACTGCTAATATAGGGTTGAAATAAGCTGACTAGTTCAAAATGCCTTGGTCCCAGTTCTAATTCCCTGCCTTAGCCCCCTCCAACTCCTGAGATGCTGAGCTGAGCTGGTGATTTGAAACTATGCTTTGTTTTCTTGAAGCAGCCATCCAAATTTCAACCCCAATCTAATTATTGATATTCTATCAGAACAACCTGATCTCCCTATGGTCAGAAGGCATTGGATCAATCAGAGAAGAGGATTTATGACTACCTTGCTTTCCTCGATCACCTCGGATTGAAGATCAGGAAGGAGACCTGCACTGAGGGAACAGACATGGTTATATCATTCATCAGGAGAATATGGCCCCTAAATGGTTGGTTCTTATTTTCCAAGTACAAGACTAGGTGGGAGTTGACCACATCTGTGCAAAGAAGAAACCAATCAAAGAAAGAAAAGCAATCCTCACTCAGCTTTCAGTCTGGATAGGAACTTGATCCAAAAGTGATCATGAGTGAAGATAATATGCTTGTGTTTCTTCTTTACTTATGTATTTTTCTTGAATGAAAACCTAAATTGCCAGGGTAAAATTACAGTCGTTTGGGTAAACTTGGAGGGAGGCTCTGAGGAAGTAGGAAGTTGTTGGTATATAAAGCAACAGAAGGGACGTGCCCCGGTGAGTCTGGGTGGCAAGGGAGATGCAGCCACTGCTGTTTCATCCTCTCCAGACTTCAGTCTCCTCATGCATACAGTTTCTAAGATAGCTTCAACTTTAAATTATTCTTGAATTAATTATTTTTGTGTGTGGTACTGGAGACTGAGCCCAGGATTATTCAAACTCTAAGCTACAGTCCAGTCCTTTTAAAAATATTTTGTTTGCCAGGCATGGTGGCGCACGCTTATAATCCCCGCACTTGGGAGGCAGAAACAGGAGGATCGTGCAGGTTCAAAGCCAGCCGCGGTGGCTTAAGAGACCCTGTTTCCACATAAAAAATATAAAAATAGGTCTGGGAGTGTAGCCCGTGGGAGTGTAGCAGGAGGTAGAAGGTTTCCAGGAACCCCATTACCACCAATAAATAAATAAATAAATAAATAAATAAATAAATAAATAAATAAAAATATTTTGTTTAACTTCAGGTATGGTGGCACAGACTTGTAATCCCAGTACTTGGGAGGCTGAGACAGGAGCATCACAGTTCATAGCCAGCCTCAGGTACTTAGTGAGGCTCTATACACTTAGTGAGACACGGTTTCAAAATAAAAATATAAAATAGGGCTAGGGGTATAGCTTGGAGGTAGAATGCTCCTGGCTTCAATCCCCAGTACAAAAAAAAAAAATTATGTTTTTGTTTTGTTTTGAAACAGGATCACACCAGGTTGCTGAAGGTCTCACTAAATTGCTGAGGCTGGTCTGGAACCGAGGGTTCTCCTATTTCAGCCTCCCAAGTTTACATTACAGCGATGTACACCACACATGGCCCCACACACACTAGGCAAGAGCGTGACCAACTAAATAACATCCCCAGCCCTTTTTAAAATTTTATTTATTTATTTGTTTATTTATTTGCGGTACTGGGGATGGAACCCAGGGCATTCTACCTTCAAGCTACACCCCAAGTCCTTTTATTTTTTAATTCTTTATTTTGAAACAGGGTCTCACTGAGTTGTGGAAGACCTAAGTATCTGAGACTGTCTGCTGACCATGATCCTCCTGTCTCAAGCCTCCCAAATGCTGGGATTATAAGCGTGTGCCAACACTCCCAGCTCCCAGCTCTTTTCATTTTATTTTTGAGACAGAATCTCACTAAGTTGCCCAGGCTGGTGTCTAACTTGTAACCCTTCCATCTCAGTGTCCAGAGTAGTTAGGATGGCTGGTATGTACCGCCCCACCCGGCCCCTCTGTATTCTTATGTTTACACTGGGAATGGAACCCAGGGTATTCCACCTCTGAGCTACAACCCAGCCCTTTTAAATGTTTTTTTTTCTTTTTTGTAACAGAGTCACACTATATTGTTGAGGTTGGCCTCAAACCTATGATCCTCCTGTCTTAGCCTCCCAAGTACTGGGATCAAAGGCATGTACACCATGCCCACCTCATGCCCCTCTTGATTCTTTGAATATCCAGAGTTTTCTGGTTTTCCTTACTGAGCAAAGACAACTTGGACATCTCTCTGGAGGGCATGTTGGACTATATATATATATATATATATATATATATATATATATATATATATTTTTTTTTTTTTGGTGGTACTGGGGTTCCTGGAAGCCCTTCTATCTCCGGGCTACACTCCCAGACCTATTTTTACATTTTTATTTGGAAACAGGGTCTCCTAAGCCAGCGCACGGCTGGCTTCAAACCTGCGCGATCCTCCTGTCTCTGCCTCCCAAGCGCGGGGATTACAAGCGTGCGCCACGCTCGGCTATATATATATTTTTAATTTATATTATAATAAATATTTTATTTATATTATATATTATATATAGTACCACAAAGTATATATATAATATATATTATATATTATATTATATATTATATATACACAAAGTATGTATATATATATACACACACACACACTTTGTGGTACTGTGGGTGTAACCCAGGCTTTCTCTACCTCCAGGCTATACTCCCAGGCCTATGTTATGCTTTATTTGGAAACAGGGTCTCACTAAGTTGCTGAGAGCCTCACTAAGTAGCTGAGGCTGGCTTCAAACCTGCCTCAGCCTCCCAAGCGCGGGGATTACAAGCGTGTGCCACCAGGCTAGTGTACACAGAGGTAAGAGGTGGTGTCTGGTAACTGATCCACAGACTTTGAGGCCCCCTCAGTCTCTGTTGCCAGCCTCTTAGTAGGAGCCTGCCCACGGATGGCCCCTTCTCAGTAAGGCCCGGTGCTCTGTATATCCTGCAATCCCAGCTGTTGGTAGGTGCTATTTGGAGCCTGAGCTGATGCTCCCTGGAAACTTGAGAGGGAGGAAGGCTGGTGTCCAGGATGAGAATGATTCTTTGGGGAGTTTATGTCCAGAGTGTGAAGTTGTAGTAGACAGTATCTGTCCACAGGTCATCTCTCAGCTAGTTTGAATTTGAGACACAGAATATGCATCCAGCCCTGGCAGTAGGAAGGAGAGAGGAGAGAGGAGAGAGGAGAGAGGAGAAGAGAGGAGATAGAAACAGAGAGAAAGTGAGAGACACAGAGAGGAGAAGAGAAGAGAAGAGAGAGACAGCGAGAGTGAGAAAGAGAGAACAAGAGAGAGAAGAGAGGGAGAGAGAATGAGAGAGGGAGAAAGAAAGATCAAGAAAGAAAGAGAGAGAGAGAGAGAGGGTCTTGCTCTGAGAGTCAGTAGGAAGTAGCCCAAGTGACATTCCATACAGCAGTTCCATAAGGTCTGGTGCTGGAGAATTTTTGTTGTTGTTGTAGTACTAGGGAGTGAACTCAGAAGCATTCTATCTCCAGGTTACACCTCTGCATCCCCAGCCCTTAAAAACAACAACAACAACAACAACAACAACAACAACAACAACAAACAACTTATTAGGTTGCTGAGAGTCTGGCTACGTAACAGAGGCTGTCCTTGAACCTGAGATCTTCCTGGCTCAGCCTCCCAAGTACTATGATTACAGTCATGCATAATGACACCCAGCTTGGGACAATATTTTTATTATAAGTGCTCTTTATACAAAGTGACCTAAGAAAGCATCTATTGCTTGCAGACTGAGGCCATCCACACAAAAGACCTTGGGTGTAAACCTCACATCTCTTTAGAATTCATGTTACTTTAGAGGTATTATACAGTACAAACTGTCTCATTTGCTCTGTGTCAGAAATGAAGCTGAGATTCAAGGAGTTCCAGGGACATAGTTAAGATCAAAGAGTAAGAACCCAGCAGAGTGGTGCACAACTGTAATCCCAGCGACTCAGGAGGGAGAGGCAGGAGGATTGCAGGCTCAGGGCCACCCTGGCAACTTAGCAGGATCCTGCTCTAAATAAATTTATTTTTAAAATTCAAAACAAAAGGAACTGGCCTATGGTTCAGTGGTACAGTGCTTGCCTAACATGAATGAGACCCTGGCTTTCATCCTCAGCACCAAGAAAAAGAGAACAGAGAAATAAGGTTTTTTACTTTTGATTATGAAGCCGAAATTATACCTATTGATCACTAGCACTGAAGAAAAAAGTAAATGTACCTCTAAGGGTGAGGGTGGAGCTCAGTGGTAGAGCAGGTGCTCTCCACGCTCGATGCCCTAGGTATATACCCAGCATGAAAGAAAGAAGAAAGGTGGAGAGGGCGTGGCCCTGGTATGGCTCTGCATCCCTATCCTGGAACTTTGCTTCTCTGATCTCACAGATGGAAAGAGATGGCAGACACTCCACATCGGTGAGCCACCGCCCTGCGCAGGGCTCCGTGCTGGTGTGGGTTACTCTGCGGGGTTCAAGTACAAAGGCAGAGTGTTGACCTGGCCGGACACCTGTGTGCACGCTCAGTGTCTGTGGTCACCAGATAAAAGATGCCCGGATACTGCACAGGAAATACTTATACTACAAAGTTATCTGTTTATCTGAATTTTAAATGCAACTGGGCATCCTGTGTTCTTGTTTGCAAGACCCAACAATCCTGTCAGTGCCACGTGTGGTACAGATGCTGAGGACCAGAGGCCGGGAGTCCTCGGGTGCAGAGAGGCAGAGGGGATCAGTCAAGAGCTCTGGGAACAGCTTTCAGCTCCCTTCCTGGGTTTTCTGAGCATCCAGTGCCTTGGGTCATGAGCAGAAGACATAGCCTCCTCACAGCTGCAAAAACAAGACAGACAAAAGAGGGGCAAGAAAGCGGTTGGCATTTGTTGGTGTTTGTGCTACTCTGCAGAGCCAGGTGCAGTGGCACACACCTGTGATCCCAGCCACTTGGGTGGCTGAGACAGGAGGATCGCAGGTTCGAGGACAGCCTCAGCAACTTAGAAAGGCTCTTAGCAACTTAGTGAGACCCTGTTTCCAAATAAAAAATAAAGTAGGGCTGAAGATATAGCCTGGTGGCAGAAGGTCCCTGGGTTCTATCCCCAGTGCCACTAACTAACTAACTAACTAACTAAAAATCTGTAGAGCAAGGTATAGTGGAACACACTTGTAATCCCAGCCCCTTGGGAGGCTGAGGCAGGAGGATTGCAAATCCAAGACCAGGCTGGACAATTTAGCAAAACCCTTTCTCAAAATAAAGTGAAAAAAGATCTGGAATGGGTGGTAGCTCAGTTGTAGAACTCCCCTAGGTTCAATTTCCAGGACAAAATTAAAAATTAAATATGAGAAGCTGGGCATAGTGGCACACCCTTGTAATTCCAGTACTTAGGAAGCTGAGACAGGAGGATCGCACAGGTTCGAAGCCAGCCTCAACTACTTAGGCTCTCAGCAACTTAGTGAAACCCTGTTTCCAAATAAAATATAAAATGGGTCATGGGTCTGGAAGTATAGCCCAGAGGTAGAAGGCTCTTGGGTTCCATCCCCACATCCCCAGTACCGCGAGAGAGAGAGAGAGAGAGAGAGAGAGAGAGAGAGAGAGACAGAGAGAGAGAGACAGAGAGACGGGGTGGGGGGGGGGAGATCCCAAACCCCACAAATACCTTTTGTAGAATTTAAACGCTTTTTTACTTTTTTTTATGGCACCCCTAGCTCTATATTTTTATTCTTTTTTTTTTTTTTGTGGAACTGGGGTTCCTGGAAACCCTTCTACCTCTGGGCTACACTCCCAGACCTATTTTTATATTTTTATTTGGAAACAGGGTCTCTTAAGCCAGCACGGCTGGCTTCAAACCTGCGCGATCCTCCTGTCTCCACCTCCCAAGCGCGGGGATTACAAGCGTGCGCCACCACACCCAGATTTTATTTTTTATTTTTAAACAGGGTCTCACTGAGTTGCAGAGGGCCTCACTAAGTAGCTGAGGCTGTCCGCGGACCGAGATCCTCCTGTCTCAGCCTTCCAAAAGTGTGTGCCACCACACTCGGCTCTAAATGCTTTTAATCTTTTACAAAAGTGAGAATTTAGTTGTAGCCTAGAATATCATGCAAAAATCTTTTTTTTAATTTATTTTTTATTGGTGCAATGTATTCATACATCATAATGGTATAAAGAAAATACTTTTGTAGACATACATGCACACATCGCCCAGTTAGCCCCTACCCAATCCCCACCCCATTCCCTCCCCATCCCTCCTTCCCACGCTTGGCTTAGTGGTTGACATCTAGTTTTATAGCAATTTATCCAATATTAACGATGATAATCTCACATAACAGTTTCATTTGTCTGATACCAAGCTTTTGATGACTTAAAGATAACATTTCAATATTTCTTTTTGCTTTCTTTCTTACCAGAGAATATTTTTTCTTTCTTTTTTTTTAGGTGAAACTATCATACATTTATTTATTTATTTTTCAGAAAAAATCTATCCTGATATGGAATATGGACTCTAGATACCCAAAACAATCTCGAAGAAGAACAAAGCTAGAAGATGTATATTTTCTGATTTCAAGCCTTATAAAGCTACAATAATTGAAACAGTGTAGTACTGTTATAAAGGCAGATATATAAACCATTGGAGTTAAATAAAAGCATAGAGATAAATTCTTCCATGTATTGTCAAGTTATTTTGACAAGGTTTCCACGAACATTTGGTGGAGGAAATAATAATCTTTTAACTAAATATTGTTGAAAAATAATAATTACATGAAAAAGAATAAAACTGGACCCTTACCTAACACATATATGAATATTAACTCAAAATAGATAAAAGACCTAAATATAAATCTTAAGACTATAAACTTTTAGAAGAAAATCTGGGTCATAAAACCTCACAACATTGAAATTGGCAGTGATTTCTTGGTTATGATTTCAATGGCGCAGGCAACAAAAGGGTTAATCAACTCCCTAAAAAATAAAATAATATTGTATATCCAAAGACAATGTAAACAGAGTTAAAAGTTACTAATAGAATGGGATAAAATATTTCCAAATGCTATATCTGAAGGTATATTAATATTCCAACTAGAAATCCTAAAAATTAGCAACAATAAAAGCAAACAATACAATTTAGAGATAGGTAAAAGACTAACATAAATAATGAATCTCCACAGATAACCAATCTTAGTTATCTGCTGGATGGAAAATCTTGTTTCTCTGGTTCTGGTGTGTGTTACCTATTTCTTCTTTGTAGTTAATCTCTTTGAGTATTTTCTCTTGCGCTGGTTTTGAAGACATAAATTCCTTCAGTTTCTGTTTGTCATGGAAGCTTCTTATTTCTCCATCTAATTTGATAGAAAATTTTGCTGGGTAGGAAATTTTTGGCTGGAAGTTGTTTTCTTTCAGAGTTTGGAATATGTTACTCCAAGCCCTTCTGGCTTTCATGACTTGGTTTGGGAAGTCTGGAGTGATTCTAATTGTTTTGCCTCTGAATGTCACTTGGCCCTTTGTTTTTGTTGACTTTTAGATTCTCTACTTGACTTCCACATTGGTCATTTTGACAATTATGTGGCGTGGGGATCCTCTTTTCCGATCCTGTCTAAAGGGAGTTCTATAAGTTTCCTGGACCTGTGTATCAACCTCTTGCTGTATGTTTGGAAAATTTTATGCTATTACTTCTTTGAAAAGATTGTTGATCCCTTTGGTTTCACCTTTTTTTCCCTCCTCTATTCCAATTATTCTTAGGTTAGCTCTCTTAAAATGGGCCCATATTTCTTCAATGTCAGATTCCTGCTGTCGGATTTTTTTTTCTAAATTAGAAACTATGCGTTCATTTTTTGAATGTTCATCTTCTAGGAGCGAGATTCTATTCTCCATGTGGTCTAATCGGTTGTTTGTACTTTGAATTTAGGACTTTACCTCATTAATTGCATCCTTTATCTCTTTTTGGCTCTCTCTGAATTCTTTTCGAAACACCTCTATTATTTCTACAGTTATTTTCCTGATTTGATCTTCTAGAGAACTCTGAATTTCTATTTTATCAGGTTCTGATGTTGTGGCATTGTGGACATTCATTGCTCCATTTTTATTCCTCTTTCCCATGATTTCAGAAGTTTGTGCCTTCTCTGGGTTCTTCCCTCGGGTCACTATGACTTCACTTAAGGTGCTCTGGATCTCAGTCACCACTACTCTTTTACTGGGTTGTATCACAGAGTCTCAGACTCTGGGAGTCAATCAAGGCTGCCTTAGACCATGGCGGGTGCCAGGTTGGGTGTGATATCTCTGCCACCGCCACTCCCCCACTGGGTCAAGTCCCTGGGAGTATAGTACTGGGATTTCTCCTCTAGGTGCCACAATTTGACTCACTGTTGTTGAGTGCATAGATGGAGCTGTCGTGGACTCGGTGAATTCGCTGCTGCTGCCGCCGGTGGCAATATGGCGCCGCTGCCATGTCCTCGGCTGTGAGGCTGGTGTATTTCTTTTCTGTTTTTGAGCTCCACTCTGAGTCCCTGCAGGGTGTGCCGAGCTCAGCCTCTGGGAGCTTTAGATGCTCCCTGTGCCGAGAAATCTGCCGAATTCCTCCCAGCTGATCCGCAGCGGCTCACCTCAGCTTGCTGTCTGCCGCTCCTCTCTGGAGCCTGGTGGTCTTTTGAGTGCATTGGTCTGGTGCTGTCCGGTGAGCTTGCCGCTGCCACCAGCAATAAGGCGCTGCTGCCGCGTCCTCGGGCGTGAGGCCGGTGTATCTCCTCTCTGTCTCTGAGCTCCGTTCTGAGTTCCCCTCCTCTCTGGAGCCTGGTGCTGCAAGGGAAAATGGCGCCCACTGCTTTGCGCCGCGGCTCTGGCTGCAGCACTGCGGTCTGGTTTCTGGTGTCTCATTTTTCCAGCCCTCTTTTTCTCTGTCCCTTGAAATTACATTTTTTGTTTCTCTGTGATGGTGTTTTCTGGCTATGAAAGGCGCTGATTTTGTGGTAATAGAGATTGGTTGTTAGCGGGGCTTGTAAGTCCCACTTTTCTCCATCACCATCTTCCCGGAAGTCCTCATGCAAAAATCTTAATGTAGTACTCTGCCTTCAATAAGAAATCCTTCAGATGTGGCTCACTGTGCCACGTGTCCTATGGTTCTATCCCTGACCCAAACCCACACACTTGTGTGACTGGCTCCTGGCTTTCAGAGAGTACCAGCTTAAATCCCAAATCTGAGATATGATCTATGGGACCCATTCTGTTTTAGCCCTTAGATCATTATGTTCATTCAGGCCTTGTCCCATATATGAGGCTGCTGGCTGTACGCACTCAATTATTTACTGTGAAAAGAGACCGAGTTATCTTTTTTCTGCTGCGGAGATGCCCTGGGGGGGGGGCAGAGGGATGGCTCCAGTATAAACAATATGGTGGAGGAGCAGCGTTTGGTCCCTGAACTGACTGTGCCACAAACTGGTGGAGTTGTGGGCCGCTGGGTGGTAGGTCCTAGCACCAGGTGTGATACTCTGTCTGTGTTAAATCTGTATAGCCACTGAGTCTTTCCTTTGTTCAGAGAGCCCACAAAACCGAAAGGCCCGCCCACCCTTTCCCCTGCTTCCAAAAAGGAAAACATTTCTGTGATTGGTTAGTTTAAAAATACCCTGTGAAGTCTCGCTCCCACACATAGCTGACACATAAAAGAGGGTCTGTGATGGCCGTCACACAGGGCTAATTAAAGCCTCTCACCACAACCGTTTTGTGGTCTCGATTTCGATTTCTTTGTTCTGTGCTCATGGTATAACATTAGGAGGCCCCAGCAAGATTGGACCCCACTAGCACCTTGGACGATGATTTGGAGCAGGAAAGCTGAACAAAGTCCCCTTCCGTGGCCCTGCTGGGAGGGTTCTTCTAGCCCCAGAGATGGAGAGCTGTCGGCGTCCTGCCTCCACTCACATGTCCAATGTTGGCAGAGGATCTGGTACTCTCCGGAGGGATTTATTCGGTGAGTTGGCTCATCTAGGGGGGGATCAAGCTTGATTAGGCGCATTCGGTAACCTTGTTCTCCAGAGGCTCAGGAGACACGCCCAGCCCCCTGGTTTCTGTTCTGCTCCCCGGATCTGGTCATTGTTAGCTGTTTGTCCGTTGTGTTTTCTTTCCATTTGTCCTGTAACATCAGTTTTGGATGCATTAGGTCTATCAGCCTTTGTTCCTACTTTCGTGGACGGCCATTGTCAGAGTATCGCTGTCTTGTTTTCTGTTTGGTGTGCATACGTTTGAATTTTTACATACCCCAGCCCAGGGTAGGATGGGGAAATAAATGGGAAGATTCTGCCAGACAAGCACACACAGGGGCTGGTCACCCCAGTGCTTTAAATCAGCCAGCTCCCCCAGCTCCCGAGTCAGAATGAGGCTTGCCTGGGCTTTGGAGGCTGAACGCCGATTCAGCTTGTGAAAGCAAGTAGCTGCTGAGCAACTCCTCCTTACAGGGCCTAGACGCAAGGCCCTCCCGGGGCCATAAAACACTGAGATCTCCCTAGATGAAAGAATAACACCAATTGCTCTCATTATGTCTTATGTTTCAGGTGGGACCTTCTTGTTCCAACTCTTGGATGTTAAGTCTCTGTATTTTGT
Organism: Muscardinus avellanarius; assembly: GCF_963383645.1. NCBI lineage: Eukaryota > Metazoa > Chordata > Mammalia > Rodentia > Gliridae > Muscardinus > Muscardinus avellanarius. Next base: position 57,197,301 of record NC_137793.1, on the reverse strand, counting down.
TAATGGTCCTTTTCTCTATTAAGTGCCACCAGCCCACAGGACCAGACACCAGCTGAGTGCCTGCCTTCCTACTGGCGATTGAACCAGGGGCGTTCTACCTCTGAGCTACACCCCAGCCCTATTTTTTATTCTTTATTTTGAAACAGGGTCTCACTGAGTTGCAAAGGGCCTCACTAAGTATTAGTAGCTGAAGCTGTCTGTAAACAGTGATACTCCTGTCTCAGCCTCCCAAATGCTAGAATTGTAAGTGTGTGTCACCACGGCCATCTAGGGCTTCTGTTCTTAAAAACACTTTTGTTTTGTTTGTTAGCCATTTTCTGAGGGCTTGAGTATGTCTTTCATTTTGTCTCATTTATTTTAAAATCCTCGTCTTAGCTGGGCGTGGTGGATCACGGTTCGTGGACAGCCTCAGCTACTTAGTGAGGCCCTCCACAACTCAGTGAGACCCTGTTTCAAAATAAAGAATAAAAACAATTGGCCAGGGGGTGTAACTCGGAGGTCAAATGCCTCTGGGTTCCATCTCCAGACTCCCCCCCAAATAAATAAATAAATAAATAAATAAATAAATAAATAAAATCCTAATCTGTACTTTTCTCTTTATCTTTTCAGAAAATCCCTTAAAGCACACAAACAAGATCATAGATAATTCTGCTTCTATCCCTTAGAACTCTCCCCTTGAATATATGTTAAATAAGTAAAACAAAAAGGAGTTCATGTGGCTTAAATTTTTAAGAAGTTTAGTTTGTTGGCAAAATCAAAACAAGAAATGTCACTAAAGATTAACATATTTTGTTTTCCTTCAGGCTAAGGAAATTGCTATTATATTGCCTTCCTAGTAGATGTTTAAATTGTAATGCTTATTTTTTTAGAATTTATTTTGTTAAAATGATGGTTTAAGGTACTGACTGGCTATTAAAATGGATCAATTAGGTACATATAAGTAAACAAATTGTGTCTAAGTTAAGAGCTAAACATCAACTGCCAAATATAAAATATATACTTGTAACCATAGATGTGTCTAAATCTGAGACCTAAATGTGCCGTGTATCTAGATTCATCTAAATATTTCATAAGAGTTTGTAAGTTAAAGGTATATGGGTTTTTTATATGTGTGTGAGCTGACCAATACGTGATCTCTTTATGCAATATTCACTGTATTCATATCTTAAGTTACTACAACTTTTGCCATCTTGATTTTTCTTTGTCATTTTGATTCAAAGATTCATCATTAAGACCTGTTTACATATGTTTGCCTGGACTGAGTAAATGTCTTATTCTTGCACAAGAGAAATACAATCGTCTGTCGGATGACAAGTTTATTTTTTTTATTATCAATGCTGTTCTCTAAGATTATAAAAATCTAGAGCTGATTTTTGTCAATACTATTAGCTTACATAGACTTGTAGTTATAGTTACCAGCTTAGTTCAGTGTAAAAAAAAATGGGTCAGTGGATTACAGAGCTAGTCCAATGTAAAAAATAAAATAGGTCAATTTTCAGAGAACCCTGATGGATGGATATATATATATATATATATATATATATATATATATATATTTTTTTTTTTTTTTCTTTTTGTGTGTGTGTGTGTTTGTGTGTGTGTGGTACTGGGGTTCCTGGAAGCCCTTCTACCTCCGGGCTACACACCCAGACCTATTTTTTTTTTTTTTTTTTGGTGGTACTGGGGTTCCTGGAAGCCCTTCTACCTCCGGGCTACACTCCCAGACCTATTTTTATATTTTTATTTGGAAACAGGGTCTCCTAAGCCAGTGCGCGCGGCTGGCTTTGAACCTGGGCAATCCTCCTGTTTCTGCCTCCCAAGCATGGCCAGACCTATTTTTTACATTTTTGTATTTGGAAACAGGGTCTCCTAAGCCAGCGTGCACGGCTGGCTTCAAACCTGTGTGATCCTTCTGTCTCCACCTCCCAAGCGTGGGGATTACAAGCGTGCACTACCACTCCCGGCCTGATGGATCTATTAATGGATTTCAAAACCTGGCTACTATGTTTGGTCTAACAAAAATGAGGGGATATATATCTTGTTGTGTTTCTGGGACTTCAGACTCCCATTAATCAGCTTTTAAGTATGACCTTTAGAGTTTTCAGCAAAGGTAGATGAAATTAAGGGCCAGAGGAGACAAATGCAGATACAGGGACAAGCCCATTTAATTGCCCTGGTATTGGGTACTAAGTTCCTACCCCCTCAGAGATACCAAAAGGCTTCTTCCAGAGAGAGGAAACGGAGCTGGAGGCCTGGCACCTTCCATTATTTCAGAAAGCCTGGGCATTGGGACTGCCCTGAGCAGAGTCCATCTGCACCTGGGTTGCGCCCCCTCTGCAAAGAGGAAAAAAAAAAAAAGAAAAGAAAACATTGGAAAGCATGTTGCCCTCACTTCTGAAGGTAAGTGAGGTCATTTGCTCCCATCATGGCTTCCCTCAAAGACTGAGGATGCCCTAGGATCAGCAAGGCCCTCTCTGATCAGCCCTCTAACCAGCTGGATATTCCAATAGAGAAGCCTGAGTGACTCTTGCAGTGGCAAGCAAGATAGTGATTTTCTTCAGATATGGGGCTTAGTTCTCTGCTCCCTTTGTCTCTCCTAGAGTTCTTTTCTAGAGACCTATATTATAACTGGGGTTGGCAGCACCCCAAGGCCAAATAGATTTATAATGTCTTAAACCTGTAAAAAGGAAGTTTAGTCCATTCTTGTATGCTAGCAGGCCTAATCCTGATGATCAACCTCTAACTAACCCTAATGTAAAATGGTGTACTGATGAGAGCAGCTTCCTGAGTGAGGAAACTCAGAAATTAGGCTATACAGTGGCAAAAGTACAACCAAGTGATTGTCTTACTCAAAACCTAAAATGGGATTCTCCCTTAGAGCACCTTTTCCCGAAGTGGAAGAGCAGCTTTTTTTTTTTTTTTTTTTTTTTTTTTTTTTTTTCGTGTCTGAGGATGGAACCCAGGGGCATTCGACCTCCAACCTACACCCCCTGTCCTATATTTTATTCTTTTTTTTTTATTTGAAACTGGGTCTCAGTTATTGCAGAGTGCCTCACTAAGTAGCTGAGGCTGTCCGCAAACCGCAATCCTTCAGTCTCAGCCTCCCGAATGCTGGGATTACAAGCGTGCGCCACCACACCCAGCTCTCCTGCAGTTTTTTAACTACTGGGACACAATTCCTGGATTCATCTGTCTAAAATTGAACCTGTCTGATCTGGATCCAGTTTAACAGCGTAGCAGATAAACCTTAAGAGTTTTTCTGGTATTACATGATAGTTTCCATATTGAAAGATCAGAACTTTCTTGGACCAACTTAGTCACTGAAGAAAAATGTAGATTCTGTAGAACTAGTGACATCCCAGTCCTTATTTTAAAAATCATGTCTAAGAAAGATAATGTATCAGAATAGAATTACTTTAGCCTAGGTATTTTCATGTTGGCATACTAAGAAGACAATTATTTTAATATCTAAATTTAAAAGTTTGGAAAAATTGAAACTGTTCATTTTAGGACTTATTTTTAATATCTTAAGGATTGGATATTCCATATTAATTTAATACTGTTTTTACTAATAGATTCTGAAATCTTTAAGAAGATGATACCCTGTTTTAGAATATTTTGAATATTGAGAAGATTATCTGAATCAGTTTTACTTTTTATTTTGTAAATATATTTTGAGGGGGGAAAAAAGCGACCTGAACATTTTAGTCTAACTAAGGAAAATGTTTACTTATGAGGTAAAGACATACTGTCAGCCGGGCGTGGTGGCGCATGCTTGTAATCCCAGCATTTGGGAGGCTGATACAGGAGGATCACGGTTCACGGACAGCCTCAGCTACTTAGTGAGGCCCTTTTCAACTCACTGAGACCCTGTTTCAAAATAAAGAATAAAAAATAGGGCTGGGGGTATCGCTCGGAGGTAGAATGTCCCTGGGTTCCATCCCCAGTACTGAAGAAGAAAAAAAAAGACATACTGTTTATTTAGGTAAACTGATCCATTCATTATATATTACAGAAAGAATCAATGTTTAGAGATAGGAATATACTGTTTAGAGAGAGATTTATTATGACATATTAAAGGCATATATTCTATTTTCAAAAAAAATAATAATAAAATAAAATTGAACCTGTATTTCTTGGAGACTTTGCAGGAACAAGGCCTTAAATTCAGGAATAAGCGTCCAGATGCTGAGAAGACCTGTGAGCACTATTCCTGTGAACCTTTAAAAGATGCACAAGTATTATTTAAAAGAACCAAGAATGCTGGATCAAGATAAGTTGGGTTTTTGTTTGTTGGTTTGTTTTTTGTGGTACTGGGTTGGAACCCAGGGGCTTTTCTACCTCTGGGCTATACTCCCAGACCTATTTTTTTTACTTTTTGGAAACAGGGTCTCACTAAGTTGCTGAGAGCCTCACTAAGTAGCTGATGCTGGCTTCGAACCTGTGCGATCCTCCTGTCTCAGCCTCCCAATTCGGGGATTACAAGCATGCACCACCACGCCCAGCCAAGATATGTTTTCAAAAGTGCCTGTTAAATTTGTGCACTAATGCCGGGCGTGGTGGCGCACGCTTGTAATCCCCGCGCTTGGGAGGCGGAGACAGGAGGATCGCGCAGGTTCGAAGCCAGCCGTGCTGGCGTAAGAGACCCTGTTTCAAAAATATAAAATAGGTCTGGGAGTGTAGCCCGGAGGAAGGAGGGCTTCCAGGAACCCCAGTACCACAAAAAAAAAAAAAAAAAAAAAATTTGTGCACTAGTACCCACTTCCAGTTCATCTGAATTACCTTGGTAAATGTTCCCCTTTGCAAAAATGATTGGTTAATATTTGGTTGGATAAAAATTTTATTCTCTTGGCCAGTGTACTTTGCATCAGTATACTCTTTTGTTGTTTTATCTAAGGCTAATATCTCACAAGTTTATATCTTCTGTCCCAGAACATCAAAAGAAAATGGTTTTGCAGCCAACAAAAAAGACCTGACCACCCATGTCTCTTTTAGACTAGTCTGGATGAGGCTTTTGGTCCCTAAATAGGTAGGGTCAACACCCCCTTGTCAGCCGAGAAAGAATTACAGAAGTCTGACCTTCGTCCTTCAGCATTCCTTTATGGTTAAGGGACCAAAAGTCTCAAGGGGGGAAAATGATAAGGTAAAATAAAAGAAATAAAATTGTAGGTAAAAAGGAGACCCATTAAAAAAGATAACATTTTCAAATATAAAAATTTTAGTTAACAGAGCTTGGTGGTGACTGGGTGACCCTTCTACCTATGGCCCTTTTGCGAGTTAGGTGTACCCCATATATGCAGAGATTCTTCCATTTGAAATCTTGTATGGATGGACCAACCCCTCCTTTGTTACCTCAGCTAGCTGATTAAACTCTCAAATCAGTCTTCTGCAGTTACTCCAAGCCTTGCAGATCACCCTACAGCATCCCACCAAGCAGTGGCTGTGGGACAGCACAGCCAAACCTCGACTGGCATAAAATAGGAGTCACCGTACGCTCCCAGACAGCTGGTTTGGGTCAAGTGGTTCCAGTCGGCCCCCCTTGGCCCCTGCTGGACTGGTCCCTTCCAAGTCATACTCAGCACTCCTGAGGCCGTAAAAATAATGGGGAAGGACAGTTGGATACACTGGTCCCAGATCAAGCCTTATCCTGAGGATCATCACCAGGCTGATGAAAGATGGAGGGTTGTAAGAAATCCCAAAACATCCCTGAATCTCATTCTCAAGATCCTAGGACTAAAGATTTTGTTGCTATCCTTTCTCCCAATGTAAAAATCTCGGGATCTATATTCAGGTTGTGTAAAAGGAGGGGGAGTTCCTCATTTCTAATTTATTCCTAAAAGCTGTTATTACACAAAAGGGGGCCTGTACCTTATACCACATGTCTTACTGGGCAGCAGTTATGACAAAGGGATATATAAATGGCTGCCCAGGGGGAACTGAAACTATACAATGTTCGTCGGGACCCTTACCACTCCCAGAACAAAAAGGGCCTTCACTGCCCATGTATAAAAACAGATTCCAATGGAGGTACTGAGCATACTGTCCATCCATTTGTTCAAAATGGATGTTATAAGAACCCCAAAGAATGTGTACTCAATAATCAGAGATTTTGGACTGGAATTTCAGTGGATTAAAGTGCTAAGAATATGCCCCAGAAAACAAGGGGATACTATTTGCTGGTAATTACGTCCTCCATAGAATGATACGACAGAGGAGTCAGGATATGGCTCAAGAAGCACATTTCAATAAAGTAATAGAAAAATAAAATCAGATTTAACACTTCCTGGTTATCGTCATGTTCACCTGCCCAATGCAAAGGGGTCACTCCCCCCTGGAGCCAGAAACTCAAAGCCATGACCTGCTAAATTTAACTAACCCTTCCTTGGCCCAAGAATTTTTTATGATGTCTAAAATCTGGTCCCCTTCATACCACTGCACTTCTAATTTTAGTTTTTCTCCATTTTGGTATAACAAAACCACCTGTCTTGTGCTACCACCTCAAATTAATGTTAATGTACCTCTCTGTCAAACTCCTGTTCCCTCTTCAATGAGCTCAAGATGGTTCCCCTTTTAATAGGGTTGGGATTCACTTCTGGAGTAGGAACTGGGGTAGCTAGCCTAGGGACATCAGTATGAAAAAATCACCAATCCAGATGATAGTGATCTACTAAGCTGAAACCATATTAGATCTATAAGTCCAATTAAACTCCCTTGCAGAGGTTGTGCTACCAAACAGGAGAGCCTTCAATTTACTCACAGCCCAAGGGGCAGGGGGCTGTTTATTCTATAAAAAAAGAGTGTTGTTTCTATGCCAATAAGCCCAGCATAGCACATGATAAAATTAAACAACTACAAAAATAATGATAACAGTCAACTTAGACTCTTATGGACTGGACGAAATGAATGGCTGCTATGTGCTAGCACTCTTAAGTCCCCTGATGGCCGTCTGTCTAATAGCACACATAGGCCCTTGTATCCTTAATTGTACACCCCAAAACGGAAACAAGCTATAAAACTTCTGGTGCTCCATAGTCCAGACCTTTACCAACCTTTACCACAGGAAGAACTGTCAATAAAAAACTTCAGCTTCTCAAAGATTTGAGAAGAATTAAAAACAGCAGTGGGGAATGTGATACTCTTGTCTGTGTTAAATCTGTGTAACCAAGGTGGGTATGGTAGTGCACACTTGTGATCTTAGCATTTGGGAGGCTGAGACAGGAAGATGGAGGTGAGGCCCTTTGCAACTCAGTGAGACCCTGTTTCAAAATAAAGAATAAAAAACAGGGCAGGGGGTATAGCTTGGAAGTAGAATGCCCCTGGATTCCATCATCAGTACCACAAAACAAACAAAAAAGAAAGCCCTGAGAAGTCTCGCTCACATACAGAGCTGACACTTCATGAGAGAGGGTTTGTGAGCTGATGCAATTTGCTATAGTTCTCTGCCAGCTCAGAGGTTGGCAGTCGCCACAAGCCTAATTAAAGCTTCTCACTGTAACCGTTTGGTGGTCTCGATTTCTTGGTTCTACACTCATGGCATAACACAAAAAGCCCTGTAGGATATGTATGGCCTGTGGTTGTCCTTGCACATGGAAGGAGACTGGAAGGTGACAGCCATGGAAGAAGGGGTGGTGTCCACAGCTTCAGTGTCTGTGCAGAGCTCTTAGGATGGTGCAGGGAAGGCCCTGGTTGCTAGTATGGAGGCAAGCGTGTTATCCATGACCTGGTGTGGGGTAGGGAGGCTCCCTGTGGTTCCTCCTTGATGGTTCCAACTGTGATCCAAGGCGTGGTTTCCAGGACATGGGGATGGAACGGGAGACCCTTAGTGCACATGGGCTGCTAGAGACCAGTCTAGTTGCAGGGTGTGTGTGCTGTGTGCTGCCATGGACCTGGGGAAACGGGCAAGAGCTCACACTGGACCCTGGGGATCTAGAAAGGACAGCTTGAGAAGGAGCAGTGCTCCATGGCAGAGTCCTCAGGGTGTGGTGTCGCAGACTAAACTCAGTCGGGTCGTAATTGTCCGCTCCCAGTCAAATCCTTAGAAAGATGGGGCAAAAGGCAGGTGAAGTTCTGCAGAAACTTATCTGCAGTGATTCTTTCCCCTCTATGAATTCCTTAAGTTTTTAGGTACGACGCTTTGGAAAGAACCTGAGGTGGACAAAGGCCTCTTGAGCCAATGACACTTTATTACAAGAACCCCGAAAAATTTATACCCTTCACCAGTAAAGTTAATAGTAAGAGAAAAGGAAGTGAATGCAATCACTGTGAAACAATAGTGAATGACACGTAAACAGAGGTAAAAAAACTAGTCCGGTTTTCAGCTGGCTTTTGGCTTTCAAGAGATTAACTCCGGATCCTCTCCCAGATCTTGCAGACAAGCAGTTCCAAAGGGCAGTCTTCCAGAAGAAACGGGCACGCCCAAGGCTTGGAGGCTTCTCGGGGAATCTTCTTTAACTTTCTTGGAACTTTCCATCTTTTGGGCTCAGTCCGTATAGCAAGTGTGGGGAGATGTGGTGATTCAGGTGGATGTGATAGGGTTTCTTCAGGTGTTGGCATTTTACCTTCTAAATCTGAAAGCTTAAGCAAACTCACAACACAGTTTGGCAGACAAAACACCACAAACAACACCATGAAGTTCTTGGATTTAGTTGTCAGATGTATTTCCTTAACTGCTGAACACTCTTCTTTAGACAACAAGCCTATTAAAAGCCTATTTATCTTTAATAATCCATTTCCCTGTCACAAACCCTCTGCAACCTGCTTCTAACTTTCTAATTCCTTTCTTTCCCAGTTGGGACGTTCTTATGATAAGCTCTTCTTCATGCAAAAATGCTTTTCTTACTCTTACGGTATTTCCTTTCCTTCATACATATATATTTAGAACATCTGTCCTTTATTTTGTCATATTCATTTCTAACCATGCGGCCAGTCTCTCTGTCTCGGGGAATGCTCATACTGGGCATAAAAGTCAACAATCTATTTCCTTCGGCTCTATTGTATTTGGGCAACTAAGTTGTTCATCAACTAAATTGCTTTGAAGTCACACACAAAATTTTATCTTCTCTCTCTCTAGGCAGGATCTCAAGGGTAAACAGTTACCTTAAACTGAGCTACCGGTTACCGGAGTTAATGGCTTAACCTAAGTTAGTGATAGGAATGAGGGTCGGAGACCATTTGTGATTGCTGCAGCTGGAATGTTTATCACAGCATCTGAGTTCTGGCCAGTTTTTTCATTACTATTGAGCAAAGCCAAGGGCGTTTAGACAAATTATTAGAGAATTTATTTTCACGGACTCAATCTTTTTCATAGTCCTGGTCTCACATCACCGGAGCAATTCGCGTAGAGAGTTAAAAGGAATCATTACCAAGAAAATAATAGTCATGAAGGGTATCTAAAAGTGGGGGGTACTTTCGCCAGAGACGACACCTCCTTCTCGGGGCTTGTTGTCGATTAACTATGTGGAGTGGGGTCTCAACACATAGATGCCGAGGCAGCAGGCAGTCTTGGCAGTGTGGGACTGGCAGGCAGGTCAGGCACACAGATGGCGGGCTGCCCAGGTAGAGGCGGCTGTGGAGAAAGGCCTGTGTGTGTGGAGGTTAGCAGGGCTGCTGGTGGAGTGACTAGAGGAGGGGCGGGGCAGAAAGAAGAGGAGAGCCAGGTGTGGTGGCGCATGCTTGTAATCCCCTCGCTTGGGAGGCTGAGACAGGAGGATCACACAGGTTCGAAGCCAGCCTCAACTATTTAGTGAGGCTCTCAGCAACTTAATGAGACCCTGTTTCCAAATAAAATATAAAATAGGTCTGGGAGTAGAGCCCGGAGGTAGAAAGCCTCTGGGTTCCACCCCCAGTACCACAAAAAAAAAATAAAAAAGAAAGAAAGAAAAGAAAAGAAAGAAAGAGGGGGAGGCTTCACGACTGCAGGAGGGAGGCTTGGAGAGGGAGGCGAGAAGTGTGAGGGGTTGCACATCTTACTATGTGAGTAGAGCCTTCGTTTGATGGACCCTCATTGGGGCTGGACCTACAGAAAGGTTAAGGGCTGGGAGCAAAGGAGAAGTAGGGATCTTGGTTGTGATTTCCATATCACCACATGGGTGGGGGGAGGAAGAGGGATGGACAGGATGGGGGTCTAGCAGCCTAGTCTGCCAAGGCAGGGGTGGGAGCAGTAGGGGGGAACCAGCTAAGGCAGGGGTGGGAGCCAGAGGTCAGGGATAAGGAGTCTGTAATCTGGGCCGCAGGTGGGAAAAAATCAAGGGGCAGGCTGATAGACACTGCCATCTTCCACAGCACCTGTTGTACCTTCCAAGATCTCCATTTGATCCTCCAAAATCTTGCTGTCTGACCCCAACCCCGACCATTCCTCTGCAAGGTGCCTATGTCTTCCTCTATCATCAGACAAAGAAGCTTTGAGGTGGTGGCTGGTCACAGGACCCCACAGTAGCTGCAGGGTAACACAGCTAGCATGGTGTTTCTACTTTTGAAGGGCCTGTGTCTGGCAGCTGCGAGCGAAGGTCAGCTCTGCTGGATCACACTAGGCTTCTCACCCTACACCTTCTCCCCTGACCCCTGGGAACCTGGAGAGCTGGGCATTGGTCTTCCTCCAGCACTTCCTTGGCCACCTTCCCCAGCAAGTCCCAGCAACCTGGGGCCGGGTCAGGGAGCTCTGCTGCTTCTGCATTAGGCTGCCCCAGCATCTGAACACCTCCAGCAGGGCTGTTCAAGCTGGGAACAGCATAGCCGGAGGAGGAGGAGCTCATGGGGAACACCTGGGCTATCACATCCGAGGTATTTTCCAGGACAGAGGCCAGGTTGTTGCTAGGTATGCGTTGCCAGGGGCCCCCTTTTCTGATGGTCCAGCCAGACTTCCTGACTTTCCTCCTGGACCTGCATTCCTTCTTGAGACCTTTCTTGGGCTCTCACCTCTGTTTCCTTTGGGCAAGGTGACTATATGGCACAGGTCCGCAGCCTGGTCCGCCTGCTGGGTGGTGAAGGCAGGACAATGGATCTGTGCTGGAGAGGAGGGATCCTGATGGTGGTAGAGGGTCCAAACCTGCAGAAGTTGTGGGTGGGCAGCTCAGTGTATGTCTGAGGGTCTCCTAGCATGGAGTGGGCAGGATGCCAGGGAGGAGTGTCTAGCCTGTGGGAGAGAGGCTTTGCAGAAGACAGTGTAGAGGCTTGGGGAGGGAGTCCCTGTGGCAGATCCTGCAGACAAGGCAGTGACGGCTCCAGGGCAGCAGGTGGCCACCCACGGGAGCCTGGTGGCCAGGGGACAGCGCAGGAAGAGGGGCCACACCCAGGCCCAGGCCCATGGAGAAAGTCAGATCCGAGGAGAGTAAATAATGGAGGTCTCCTCTATCCCACTCCTCGGAGACCAAGCCCACAGTGTGCGCCTGGCTCTTGGGGGCTCGTGGGGGGTGGCAAGCATGGATACCAGGATATCAGGAGCATGTGTGAGGCACTGAGCTGCAGCTCCTGGACACTGCCCGTACTCCTGCAGGGGTTCAGACATTCAGATACAGGCCCTGCTCTCTGGGGACCCTGAGGTGCCCTGCCTGGCACTGGCTGCTAGTTGCAGCACCCAGTGCCTTCTTGACGCCAGCCCTCTCCTCTGGGTCACCAGCTGTGGTTTGGGGCAGATCGTGCCTCAAGCATCCTGGGTCTTGTCACTCCCTCCTGGGACCTCTCCCGTGCCTCCATGCCATCTGCATTGTGGGGCACCTTTGTTTGCCCCTGGAGGCGCCAGCTGCACCTGGGTGTCAGAGGAGATGATATGATGCCTTCAGTTGACTGCATCCTCCAACTCAGGACAACCCTTCCTGCAGGCCCGTCCTATTCAACACTCTTTACATTTAGTAAAACAACATTGAAGCCCAACACCTTTCCTGGGGCCACTGTCATGGTAGTGGCCCAGAAGATGTAGGGCTTTGGTGGTCAGCAGAGCTCCATCCTCCCATCTCTCCCCTGAGCCCAGCTCCCTTTTTGCTTTAATGTGAAGGATACAAGTACCTCAAGGTTCTACTCTAGATCAATTTGCATAAAAGACATTCAGCAGTTTATTTTTCCATATAGATAAGAAATATATTCTTGGAATATATCTAGAGCCCAACTATTGTATTGGTTTTCAAATTAATAGAATGGTGTATTGGATTAAACTAAGATGATCAAATTGGGCATGTTGGTGCACACTTATAGTCCCAGTGCTTGGGAGGCTGAGACAGGAGAGTGGCAGGTTCACAGCCAGCCTCAGCAATTTAGTGAGGCCCTTTGCAACTTAGTTTCAAAATTAAAAAAAAAAAATAGCTGGGCATGGTGGCACACTATTGTAATTCAGCATTTGGGAAGCAGAGATCAGAGGATCATGGTTCACAGACAGCCTCAACTACTTAGGCCCTTTGCAACTCAGTGAGACCCTGTTTCAAAATAAAGAATAAAAAAATTGGGCAGGGCGTGTAGCTCGGAGGTCGAATGCCTCTGGGTTCATCCTCAGACCCGCAAAACAAAAACAAACAAAAAACATAAATACATAAATAAATGACTAGCCAGGCGTGGTGGAGCACACTTGTAATCCCAGTGCTTGGGAGGCTGAGACAGGAGGATTGCACAGGTTCAAAGCCAGCCTCAGATACATAGTGAGGCTCTGAGCAACTTAGTGAGACCTTGTTTCCAAAACAGTATAAAATAGGTCTGGGAGTATAGTCTGGAGATAGAAAAGCCCCTGGGTTCCACACCCAGTACCACAAAAATGAATAAATAAATAAATAAATAGACTAAAACATAGGGCTGGGGGTATAGCTCAGAGGTAAAATATACCTGGGTTCCATCCCCAGTACTGCAATACAAATAAATAAATAAATAAATAAATAAATAAATAAATAAAAATAGAGCAGGGGGATGTGGCTCAGAAGTAGAATGCCCCTGGGTTCAATTTCTAGTAATACACACACACACACACACACACACACACACACACACACACACATAAGATAATCAAAATGTGGTCATGCTAGCAGAGCCAACTCTTCCCTGTTCATTACTGTCACCTTAACTAAATTTATATATCCTTATGTCCAAGAGATGAGACATCTTACTGGTCTCAGGACAAGGAAAACACACATTGTTGTCTAGGAGTTGGAAGTTTCAAGATAAGAACAATTTGAAAAACCTTACACATAACTTTATCAAGTTTGGATCTTGTTCTTTGGCTTTCTTTATTGGAGTGTTTTTCTGTCTCATGGGGCTGATAGGTATAAGTCACTTGTCAGGAGAAGTTTCAGAACCAAGAATATGAGAGGTCAGTAAAACATTTCTTATATATTTTTTAGTTTTAAAATTCTTTTAAAGCCGGGTGTGGTGGCACACGCTTGTAATCCCAGCATTCAGTAGGCAGAGACCGGAGGATTGCAGTTTGCGGACAGCCTCAGCTACTTAGGCCCTTTGCAACTCAGTGAGATCCAGTTTCAAAAAAATAAAGAATAAAAAATAGGGCAGGGGAGTGTAGCTCGGAGGTCGAATGCCCCTGGGTTCCATCCCCAGACACGCAAAATAAATCTTTTTTTTTTTTTTTTTTTGGTGGTACTGGGGTTCCTGGAAGCCCTTCTACCTCGGGGCTACACTCCCAGACCTATTTTTACATTTTCATTTTGGAAGCAGGGTCTCCTAAGCCAGCGCGCGGCTGGCTTCAAACCTGCGCGATCCTCCTGTCTCCGCCTCCCAAGCGCAGGGATTACAAGCGTGCGCCACCACGCCCGGCAAAATAAATCTTTTAAAAATGATATTCAGCATGTTTCATATATTGCAAAATTTGTTGGAGACCTCTGCTCCTATGATTGTGTGTGTGTGTGTGTGTGTGTGTGTGTGTGTGTGTGTGTGGTACTGGGGACTGAACTCAGAGGCATTCTACCTCTGAGCTATGATACTGGATTTCCTGGAAACACTCCCAGACACACACACACACACACACACACACACACACACACACACATGTATATATATGAAACAGGGTCTATTAAGCCAGCTAGGCTGGCTTCAAAGCTATGTGATCCTCCTGTCTCCACCTCCCAAGCCCGGGGATTACAAGCATGCACCACCATGTCTGGCTATTTTTTTTTTAACCTTTATTTTGAAACATAGTCTCAAAGTTGTGGAGGGCCTAAGTAGCTAAGGCTGGCTGAGAACCTGTGATCCTCCTGTCTCAGCCTCCCAAGTACTGAGATTAAAAGTGCGCACCACCACACCTGGTTCATAAGATTTCTTGCATAATATTTGAGAATAAATGTCAACTTCAATCCCCATCAGACTTTGGCATTGGTAGGACACTAACATTTGCTCAATTCCAAATTCTGTTTGAAAGGGGGAGATTCATTATAAACCCTTTTAAATCTCAATAGGAACAGAAATTATTTGCATATATGGCATTTAACCATAATACCTTGATATCATTTGAAGAGAGTTTAATACAAAATAAGTTTTTATTTTTAGTTTCTTTGTACAGGTTTAAGTTGGTACAAATTTAGGGCAAAGTTTTCCTACAGAAATTCTGAGTAAGGTGATTGCATATCAGCTTTATTTAAAACAACAAATTATAGTTGTGTTATTTCCACTATTTTTTACCAACAAGAAAAATTCATCAAGGACTTGATGAATGTTGCGGCTTCAGGAGAGTGAAAGGGTATTTGAATAAGAGTATTCCAGAAAAATCCAGGTATTAAATTTTCTCATCAAATGTGAATAAATTGACAAAATGATTTTGTTTACTTGTTTGTGGTATAGAATATTCTCTTGCTTGGAAGGCAAAATAATGTTAGGTGGCATGCAGTTATTCTGAAGTAATTTGGCTTCACAAAAGCAAAAATGTTAAGATAAAATTTGTCAAAAGCAAAACTTTTTAAAAACTAAATTTACTAATATTTAGTAAACTTAATATTTATACATTTAAAACTTACTAATATACCAATAAGAGCAATAAAGCAAGAAAAGGAAATCAAGGAGCAAAAACAGGAAAAAATCTAAAACTATCACTATTTGCAGATGATATACTATACTTTGAAGACCCAACAAATTCAACCAAAAGCTTATAGAACTGATAAAAATATTCAGTAAAGTTTCTGGAGACAAAAATCTTTTAAAAACCAGAAGCTTTTCTGTATACCAACCATAAATCCACTGAAAAAGAAATTTGGAAAATACTTCCACTTAGGATATCCCACAAAAAAATAAACTTAGGAATTAACCTAACCAAGGAGGTAAAAGACCTCTACAAAGAAAATTATAAAACATTGAAAAAAGAAATCAAAGAAGACCTTAGAAGATAAAAAAAATAATCTTCCATGTTCATGGATAGGCAGAATAAATATTATCAGAATGGCCATACTTCCAAAAGTGATCTATATATTCAATGCAATACCCATTAAATTACCAAGGACATTCCTTACAGACATAGAAAAAAATCAGTCCTTAAATTCATTTGGAACAACAAAAAAACCTAGAATAGCCAAAGTAGTTCTCACGAACAAAAATCATATAGGAGGAATCACAATAACTGACTTTAAACTATACTACAAAGCCACAGTAATAAAACAGCATGGTACTGGCACAAAAACCAGATATATAGACCAATAGAGCAGAATAGAAGACCCAGAAACAAGTCCACACACTTACAGCCAATTGATTTTTGACAAAGGTGTCAAAAACATACACTGGAAAAAAGATAGCCTGTTCAACAAATGGTGTTATATGCCAAAAAATGGAAATAAATCCTACTTTCTCACCCTTCACAAGAGTAAAGTCCAGATGGATCAAAGACATGGAAATTAGACCAGAGACCTTGAAGCTCCTTGAAGAGGGCATAGGTCCAAAACTGCAACACAGAGGCACAGGTAAAACCTTTCTCAGTAAGACCTCAAAGGCACAAGAAACTAAAAGGCAAACCAATACACGAGAGTGCATTAAACTGAAGCACTTCTGTACAGAAAAGGAAACTATCAAGAATCTCAAGAGAGCACCAACAGAATGGGAGAAAATTTTTGCCACCTACTCTTCCAAAAGAGGACTAATATGTAGAATATACAGAGAGCTTAGGAAACTCAGCACCAAGAAAACAATTAACCCAATCAAAAGCAGGCAAGTGAACTAAATAGACACTTCACAAAAGAAAAAATTCAAATGGCCAATAAATATATGAAAAAATGCTCAACATCATTAGCAATCAGAGAGATGCAATCCAAAATTAACATGAGATTTCACCTAACTCCAATTAGAATGGCAATCATCCAAAACACAAACAACAACAAATGCTGGCGAGGATGTGAAGTGGGAACTCTAAGACATTGTTGGTGGGATTGCAAATTAGTGTGACTACTTTGGAAAATAGTATAGAGGATCATCAGAAGAATGGGAACGAACCTACCATATTATCTAGCAATACCACTTCTGGGTATCTACCCACAAGAATAAAACCAAACTACCAAACTAATGCAAGCATATCTATGTTCATAGCTGCACAATTCACATTTGCCAAACTATGGAATCAGCCAAAGATGTCCATCAACAGATTAATGGGTTATAAAATGATGGAATATGTACACAATTGAATTTTATTCAGCTATAAAGAAGGACAAAATTATGTCATTTACAGGGAAATGGATGGAACTGGAGAACATTATGCTAAGTGAGATTAGTCAGTTACAAAAAGTAAGAAATAGAATGCTCTCTCTAACATGCAGAAGCTAGGGAGAAAAAGGGTCACAGGAGAAACTTTAGATGGAGGAGAAATCATAGATGAGTAAATAAGGAGGCCTAACTGGTGGGTAATGGGAGGGGGGAGGAGGAAAATTCTGTAATGTACATGATGTAGATTAACAAAAATATGAAAGCCAATCACTGAGCCATGAGGAGGGAAATGAGTAAGGGCTAATTGGGTAATGTATACATGTATGCCTTTATCATCTCATATTTCATTAAGATGCATGACTACAATGCACCAATAAAATATTTAAAATAGACATATCTAGATGAAACAATTAAAAACACTAGGAATTAGCAATATTATTAGTGACATAAAACCAGATAAATGCAAATGCAATACTCCTTTTGAGGAGACAAGCAATGAGGTAAAGCAATCTTTACTAAGTGGTGCATCAGTATTATAAATGAGAGTTTTAGGTGTTCTGGTAAGCCACTTAGAATTTTCATTCAGAAATGAATTTTGTAGGCTTACAAATATGCACAACATGTTAGAAATTTTTAAACTGTTATCAGAAGAAAAACAAAATATGCAACAAGAAAAAAACAGAGATTCCTTTCAAAATAGTAGAAGGGCTCCAGGCCAGAAATACCTTCACAGGGCCTGAAGATAATAGACTACATATATAATTGACAATAGAAATTCAAAGAAGCAAAGAAATACATACGTTCTTAATTGACACAATATCACAAATAGCCTTATTTAAAATATTAACAAAGTGCTAGCTTCAGCAGCAATATACTAAAATTGAAATTATACAGAGAAGATTAGCATGGCCCCAGTGCAGGGATGATGCACAAATTCGTGAAGTGTTCCATATTTTTTAGAACAGGTGACATACAGGGGCAAAACAATGAAAATCACCCCAGACTTTACAACCCAAGTCATAAATGCTGGGAGAGATTGGTATGATGTAATCCAGACTCTGGAAGAAAACAACTGCCAACCAAATTTGCTATATCAAGCAAGGCTGTTATTCAAAATTGATGGAGAAACAAAAGTGTTTTGAGATAAGCAGAATCTCAAAAAATTCATGAATACTGAGACAACAATAGAGAAAATGCTTAAAGAAATAAACCATAAAGAAGAAAAAAGAAGCAAATTTCAGAACCTGAGAAGAGATAAAGTTGATCAGTGGGGCAACTAAGCAAAGAAGAAATAACATTATATCAAACAGAAGATAGAACACAAAATGTGAGGAAACAAAGATCAATTTTTTTTTGGTGGTACTGGGGTTCCTGGAAGCCCTTCTACCTCTGGGCTACACTCCCAGACCTATTTTATACTTTTTAAAAAATTATTATTTAAACAGGGTCTCTTAAGCCAGAGTGGCTAGCTTCGAACCTGCACAATCCTCCTGTCTCTGCCTCCTAAGCATGGGGATTACAAGCATGTGCCACCATGCCCGGCCAAAAATTCTATTTCAATAATAATACTGATTGTCAAAGGACTTAATAATTAAAAGACATAGACTGGCAATGTGGATTATAAAACATCCAAATATATGCTGCTTGTAAAAAACTCAGCCAAAGACATTCATAGCCAGAAAGTGAAAGGATAGAAAAAGATATATCATGCTAATAGAGATAAAAATCGAGCAGGGGTAGCAACGCTGATATTCAACAAAACAGACTTTAAGTTAAAACACATCAGAAGAGACAAAGCAGGGAACTTTCTTTTATTAAAAGGAACAATTCACCAAGAAGATATAACGATAGTAAATGTGGGTGTACACACATTTGTAAAATAAACTCTTCAGGACATCAGATCTCAAATAGTCCCAAATACAAAAATATTGGGAGACTTCAACACACCACTCATGCCACTGTATCAATTTTATTCACAATAACCTCATAAAATACCTAGGAATAAACCTAACCAAAGATGTAAAAGACCTCTACACTGAAAACTATAAAACATTAAAGAAAGAAATTAAAGAAGACCTTGGAAGATGGAAAGATCTCCCTTGCTCATGGATAGGCAGAATAAATATCAACAAAATTGCCATTCTGCCAAAAGTAATCTACAGATTCAATGCAATTCCTATCAAAACACTGACATTCTTCGTAGACCTAGAAAAATTAATCATGAATTTTATATGGAGAAAGAAAAGACCCAGAATAGCCAAAGCAATTCTCAGTAATAAGAACTATGCAGGACAATTCGTAATAGCCAAAATATGGAAACAACCTAGGTCTCCATCAACAGATGAATGGGTTACAATGGGAAATACACACAATGGAATTCTATTCAGCTATAAAGAAGAACAAAATCATGCCGGGCGTGGTGGCACACACTTGTAATGCCCATGCTTGGGAGGCGGAGACAGGAGGATTGCGCAGTTTCTAAGCCAGCTTTGCTGGCTTAAGAGACCCTGTTTCCAAAAATAAAAGAGTATAAAATAGGTCTGGGAGTATAGCCCGGAGGTAGAAGGGCTTCCAGGAACCCCAGTACCAAAAAGAAAAAAGAAAAAAATCATGTAATTTGCAAGAAGATGGAAAGATCTGAAGAACATTATGTTAAGTGAGACCAGCCAAGCACAGAAAGAGATGGGACATATGTTTTCTCTAATATTCCCAGAGTACTGGGGATACCAGAGAGACTCCAGATAATGGAGGGAAAAGCTCAGTAAAACTTGAAAGAAAGGGTAGGAGAGGAAGAAGGCTGAGTTTGATTAATGGAGGAGCTACATCTGAATATGTGTAAAAGCATGAATATAGCATGGTTAACTCATTGTTGGGGGAGAGGGGAAATGGAGGGGAAAGTGTACCAAGCACAGTCCAAATGTATACCATTTTCAGTATGTTCCACATATAAATAAAATAAAAAAAGAACTACACAGGAGGCATCACAATCCCTGACTTCAAATTATACTATGAGCAATAGTAGTAAAAACAGCATGGTATTGGCACAACAACAGACATACAGACCAATGGAATAGAATAGAAGATACAGAAACAAACCCACACACTTATACTCAATTGATCTTTGACAAAAGGGCCAAACTCATACGCTGAAGGAAAGACAGCCTTTTCAACAAATGGTGCTGGGAGAACTGGCTATCCATTTGTAGAAAGATGGAACTAAATCCTTACCTCTCATTGTGCACAGGAATCAACTTGAGATGGATCAAAGACTTGGAAATTAGACCAGAGACTGTGAAGCTATTAGAGGAGGGCATAGACTCAACACTCTAACATATAAGCACAGGCAGTAACTTTCTCAACAAGGCCTCCAAGGCACAGGAAATTAAAACAAGAATTAACAAGTGGGATGACATCAAACTAAAAGGTTTCTGCTCATCAATGGTAACCATCAAGAACCTAAAGAGAGCCGGGCGTGGTGGTGCATGATTGTAATCCCCATGCTTGGGAGGCAGAGACAGGAGAATTGTGCAGGTTCGAAGCCAGCCTCGCTGGCTTAAGAGACTCTGTTTCCAAATAAAAAATATATAAAAATAGGTCTTGGAGTGTAGAAGGGCTTCCAGGAACCCCAGTACCACCAAAAACAAACAAACAAACAAACAAACAAAACACTAAAGAGAAAGCCTACAGAATAGGAGATCTTTACAAGCCACCACTCTGATAAAGGGCTAATATCTAGAATATACAAAGAGCTCAAAAGACTCTACACTAGCAAAACAAATAACCCAATCAAGAAATGGGCAACTGAATTGAATAGACACTTCACAAAAGAGATACAAATGGCCAATAGATATATTAAAAGATGTTCAACATTAGCCACTAAGGAGATACAACTCAAAACTATGCTGAGATTCCATCTAATCCAAATCAGAGTGGTAAGCATAAAGAAATCAAGTAACAACAAATGCTGGCAAGGATGCGGGGAAAGAGGAACTCTTTTACACTGTTGGTAAGAGTGAAAACTAGTTCAGCTACTATGGAGATCAGTGTGGAGATTCCTCAGAAAACTGGGAACGGATCCACCATATGATCTGGCCATACACTCCTGGGTATCTTTCCAAAGGTGTTAAAATCAGAGAACTACAGTAACATATGCATACCCATGTTCACAGCAACACAATTTGTAATAACTAATATATGGAACCAACCTAGGTGTCCATCAACAGATGAATGGATTGTAAAATTATGGGAAATACACACAATGGAATTCTACTCAGCTATAAAGAAGAACAAAACCATGTCATTCACAAGAAGATGGAAAGACCTGGAGAACATTATGTTATGTGTGACCAGTAAGCACAGAAAGAGAAGGGACATATGTTTTCTCTAATATGCCCAAACTAGGGAATGTTGGGGATACCAGAGGGGCTCCAGATAATGGAGGGAAAACCTCAGTAAAGCTAGAAAGGAAGGGTAGGAAAGGAAGAAGGCTGAGGTTGATTAATGGAGGAGCTAAATTTGAATATATGTATAAGTATGAATGTAGCATGGTCAACCTGGACACTCATTGTTGGCAGAGGAAAGAAGTGGGTAGGGGGAGGGAACCAAGTACTGTGTGAATGTATGCCACTGTCAATATGATCCACATTATGATGTGAAACTATAGTGTACCAATAAAAAAGAATTAAAAAAGAAAGTGCAATTGGCCATGAAAAAATAAAACATTAACAAAAATAACCTCCCGCCAAAAAGGATTGTGTGGAAAGATAGCCAAGGTCACAAGAGCTAAAGTTTATGCCATAGTGGCAACCCTATAGAACTATCATACACTGCCCACCTGAGGTGAAGATTTTGGGAATGGGTGTGATACTGGTAATGTATAAAAGTGGTGGCAAACAAAACGTGTAAGAATTACAAAGATAACACCTATCACACTATCTATACTCAGGATGACAGCATATACAAACAATACCCCTTACAGAGTAGACATAAAGAGATTACAGAAAAAAATGATAGAATTGATTAAGGGGAAAAGCTGGTAGGCAAATCAGCCTGCAATAAGGCAAAAGACAAAAAACTACTGGGTTCTAATTCTAGGAAGTTAATAGTAAAGAGGTGGCAGCAGAATGGAAAGTAGGGGACGAAGCAGCTCTCCCTCAATAAGCTCAAGAAAATTTTCTTCCTTGAGCTTAGAAAAAAAGAAATTGAACAACCTCCTTCCAGAGCAGAGAGTAAAGTTCAGAAAAGCTGATTTAAGCCTCACCTGGAGAAAGTTCATGAAGCACTCCAGCTGAGGGAGAGTCAGTAACCCTGAGGCAGAGCCACTTGGAGTGGGGAAGTACCCAGCTGAAATAGACTCTGGATGTCCCCAGTGAGAGACAGACTAAGAATCCCTGCAGAGTTTTCTCTCTCCTGCCCCCACCTTATTCCTGGTATACCTGGTGTGTGTGTGTGTGTGTGTGTGTGTGTGTGTGTGTGTGTGTGTGTGTGTATTGGTGGTACTGAGGATACATCTCAGGGACATTCTAGTTCCCAGCCACATCCCCAGTCCATTTTATTATTTTTACTTTGAAACAGGGTCTTGCGAGGTTGCTAAGAGTCTTGTTACGCTGCTGAGGCTGGTCTTGAACCTATGATTTTCCTGTCTCAGCCTCCCAAGTTTTGAGATTACAGGCACACTCGGCTATATATGCTTTTTGTATAACTAGAACCAAACAGCCACATAGGAATCTGCCTTTCATTAGATCAGGGGTGCTCATATTATGAGACAATCTGGACATAAAGCCAGGGACTCCATCTTGGGAGTAACTCAGAGTTATCAGTAGATAAGGTTGCAAGTGGAGGAGGACAAAAAGAATAACCATTTGAAACTTTCAGTTTAATATCTAAAATAAGGAGTGTGGCTAACTGGGGCACAGAACTGGAACAGATCAGGACTAAGAGGAAAGTAGAAACTCCCATTAATTTCTCCCAAGCCCAG
This sequence comes from Muscardinus avellanarius, assembly GCF_963383645.1. NCBI lineage: Eukaryota > Metazoa > Chordata > Mammalia > Rodentia > Gliridae > Muscardinus > Muscardinus avellanarius. The sequence continues at coordinate 57,174,722 of NC_137793.1, read as the reverse complement.
AAAGAGCTGAAAGATAATCTGATAGACTCTGCAGCCCCAACCCCCCAACACATGATCAGGGGCTCTTAGAACAAGGGGTTTGATTCAACCCAGACCAGTCTAGATTATCTGACTTGAATTTCACTCCAGTATACACCAACAGAGACATTTCAAGAGTGATATCTGCTCTGAAGTAAACAACTCCTATGCAACCCGCCTGCCAGCCCACAAGGTGGGCAAGCAGTGAGGGGGCTTATCTCAGCATACTGACCTAACAAGTTTGACCAGTGTGGAGAAGAGCTAAAAGTCATAAAGAACATGACATTTGTATTAATTAATCCATTCTATGGATTTTGCTAATTAGTTAGATCCTTCCAACTTTTTCACTATAATCTCAAGTTCCACTCCCTCTTTTATCTATTTCACTCCCACATTTTATCTTTCAATTCATTATGCTCATTAATTCACAATTAAGCCTGTCTATATTATTTCTAACTCATATTTATCCTTGACTAATAGAGTTGTAGATATAATTAGTAATTACATTTATAGTATATGATGATATATGGTTTGCTACTAAACTACCACTGCTACTTGAGGAAACCCTTGATATGTTTAAGCTAGAGACATACCCTCAGCTCATATATTATTATAAAGAGATAACTACTTGCCAAAGGACTCTGACACAAAGGAGGAAGATGAATCCATCTCAATAGATACACAAAACCAGATATGGGCAAACCAAGAGAGCAAAAACAATAGACCAATATCCTTGAAACACAGATGTGAAAATCCTGAAGAAAATATTAATAATTCACACTCAAAAATACATCAAGAACCGGGAGTGGTTGGCACATGCTTGTAAACCCAGCATTTGGGAGCCTGAGACAGGAGGATCGCAGTTCGAGGACAGTCTCAGCTACTTAGTGAGGCCCTCTGCAATTCAGCAAGACCCTGTTTCAAAATAAAGAATAAAAAAATAGGGCTAGGGGTGTAGCTCGGAGGTAGAATACCCCTGGATTCCATCCCCAGTACTGCAAAAATGAATAAATAAACAAACAAACACATATCAAGACCACACTGGGACAAGATATTTCATTCTAGGGATGGTTACATTTTGATGATGCAAGGTTGGTTCAATAAATACAAACCAATATATAATTTGTCTCATGACTAGAAATAAGGAGAGCGATCACATGATAATCTCAATAGAGATAAAAAAGCATAAGCCAAAATTTATCATCCATTCACATTAAAAACACTGACGAAATCAGAGAAAGAAGAAACTTGCCTCAATATCATAAAGGCAATATATGACAAACCCAAAACCAAGATCATAATGAGAAAAAAATGAAAGCATTCCTTCTAAAATTAGGAATAAAGATGTCCATTATCATCACTCCTATTCGATGTAATACTGTTTTAGCCAGAGAAAAATTAAAGGGATACGTGTAGAAAAAGAAGTGAAATTACCCATTTGCAGATGACATGATCCTTTACTTAGAAGATGCAAATAAAATCTACTAGAAAACTAGAGCTGATAAATTCTGCAAAGTAGAATACAAAATCAACATACAAAAGTCAATAGTCTTTCTATACACCCAAAGTGAATCTGGTAAAAAACAAAGCAGAAAAACACAGGACACTTTGAAACAACCTTCCCTTGAGATCCTCACTTTGACAACTCTGAGGAGCTGGCTCATTACAGCCTCGACTCTGCTTTCGGATCTGCTCTGTCCTTGCTCTTGGCAAAGCCTCCTGACCCCTGCAGCTGCCTTTACCATTTACAGATATTACATAGTATGACTGGAATAAAATAATTTTTGCTTGTCTGGCTCATGACCCCTAAATACTCCATGACTACCAACTGATGAAAGTGGTGTTGCTTTTGAACTAATTATTACTCAATAAATTCTGACATTGTGGAAAGAGACACGTTTGGCCTATGTTAATGGTATAGCTTACTAATAACAGCTGCTCACAAACTAAGATTTGACATGCCAGGGTTCCCTGGCATCAAGGGTAAGTGGGGGAAACATCACCACCCTTAGGCACACAAGTGCTTTGTATTTAGCAGTGTTGCTTGGCAAGAACTATGTTGCCACTGAGAGACACCAAACCTCAGAACTGTCTGTTGGGACACTGTGGTGAGACCATGCTGGCATACATGTAAGCTCAAGTACTGAGTTACAGGGTGATGAAAAGCTGAGGTAGAGGGAAGGTGGCATCTGCTATGAACAGACTTTGGCTTTGTGAGCAAGGACATTGGATATCAAGCTGCTGGCAAGCTCCATAAGGCTGGGACATGAGGTATATGCTCAGGGGAATTGGTATAAATGATGGAAACGAGGACAGGGAATGGTATCTGCCAGCCAAGGAGTGTAAAAGCGAAGGACCAGGGGCCAAAAGGGACAGGCATAAAGGAGGTGGGAGAGGTTGCAAGTTTCTGGCTGGGCCCAGATGGAGGGAAGGTAGACGAGGAGCTAACTTTTCCTCACCAGGGGACTTAGCTTTTGTATGCCCCACCCCCCCATAGCATCTCAGCACTTGGGATCTATAGAGCACTTTATTGACTTTTTTTTTTTTTTGGTGGTACTGGGGTTCCTGGAAGCCCTTCTACCTCCGGGCTACACTCCCAGACCTATTTTTTATAGTTTTTTATTTGGAAACAGGGTCTTTTAAGCCAGCGATCCAGCGTGATCCTCCTGTCTCCACCTCCCAAGCGCGGGGATTACAAGCGTGCGCCACCACGCCTGGCATTTTATTGACTATTTAAAAGCAATTTAACAGCTGGGCATGGTGGTAAATACATATAATCCCAGTACGTGGGAGGCTGAGTCAGACGATTGAAGGTTTGCAAACAGCCTCAGCTTAATGAGGCCCTCCACAACCATTTCAAAATAAAGGAGCCACCGGGCATGGTGGTGCATGCTTGTAATCCCAGCATTTGTGAGGCTGAAACAGGAGGATCGTAGTTCGTGGACAGCCTCGGTTACTTAGTGAGGTCCTCTGCAACTCAGTGAGACCCTGTTTCAAAATGAAGAATAAAAAATAGGGCTGGGGGTGCAGCTTGGAGGTAGAATGCTTCTGGGTTCCATCCCCAGTACCACAAAATAAATAAATAAGTAAATAAATAAATAAATAAGGAAAAATAGGAAGCCAGGCATGGTGGCACACTCTTGTAATCCCAACATTTGGGAGTTTGAAACAGGAGGATCTCAGTTTGAGGACAGCCTCAGCTACTTAGTGAGGCCCTTTGCAACTCAGTGAGACCCTGTTTCAAAATAAAAAATAGGGATGGGGGTGTAGCTCAGAGGTAGAATGCCCCTTGGTTTCATTCCTAGTACAGAAAAGAAAAAAAAAAAAAAGCGCTGCGGGTGTACCTTGGAGGTAGAATGCCCCTGGGTTCAATTGTTCAATTCCCACGAACACATGCGTGCATGTGCGCGCACACACACACACACACACACACACACACACAAATACACACACAATTTAACAAAATTAAGGAATACAGTATTTTATTTTTAATGTACCACATTATATACATTGTAGAAAAGCACATAAAGAGAAAAACATTTTCACATAATGCACCAACTTCAAGGCTAAAAAACTCTTCAAATAAAATCCAAGCTCCATTTATATCAGTGTACATCAATGAAAAAATGTTCATTGATAAGAAACCTTACAAGGAAATTTTGAAGTGGGAAGAGGGATCTGTTTTTTTTTTGTTTGTTTGTTTGTTTGATGTTATTTCACACTATTTATTTGGGAATGCTGTGTTCCCTCCCTAATAAATTTTATTTCTCATATGCTTTACTCACTACTTTATCTACATTCTATAACATACAGCTATAAATTACTATTTGTGTTTTCTAAAGACAGTATGCTAACAAACTCAAAACATTACTTGTAATATATTTTTTAACAAAATCTCTATATTCATGAATTCAAATTTCTCAACATAAATTTCAACATAATCTACTCTGTATTTTCCCTTAATTTTCTTTAAATTCAAAATATTTCTAAGGTTTTATAGCAGTATTACCTTAGGATGCCATTTATTAAGAGAAGCCACCCTACATTTGTTGTAGAGTGTAAGACTGTACCCCATCATTACTCTGGCATAAAGAAAGGCCATGCTGTGGATAATGGGTCACTGCACATTCAAGATGTCAACAGAGCTTTCTCCAATGCAAATACTCTAAACTGTGCCACCTGACTTGTTGACAAATGTGCATTTTTAATATTCATTTTACTCAAAAGACTTTTCTCCTGTGTGTGTCCTCTGATGTACAATGAGGTTTGACTTTTGAGAGAAGGTTTTCCCACATATGTTACATTCATAGGGCTTCTCCCCTGTGTGTGATCTCTGATGTTTAGCAAGGTCTGACTTACGATAAAAAATTTTCCCACATTCATTACACTGACAAGATTTCTCACCTGTGTGAATCCTGTAATGTACTGTGAGGGATGATTTGTGACTGAAGGACTTCCCACATTCATTACATTCATAGGGTTTTTCCCCTGTGTGTTTTCTCTGATGTAAAATAAGTCCTGACTTCACACAAAAAGACTTCCCACACTCATTACATTTATAGGGCTTTTCTTCTGTATGGGTTCTCTGATGTACAATTAGAGCTGATTTATGGCAGAAAGCTTTCTGACATTCAGTACATTCATAGGGTTTTTCCCCTATGTGAATTCTCTGATGCTGGGTGAGCTGTGACTTCTGGCAGAAGGTTTTGCCACATTCATTGCATCCATAGGGTTTCTCTCCTGTATGTGTTCTATAATGTTTAGTTAGGTATGACTTATTGTAAAAGATTTTCCCACACTCATGACATTCATAGGGTTTCTCGCCTGTGTGTGTTCTATAATGTTGAGAGAGGGTTGACTTATGGCTGAAGAATTTTCCACATTCAGGACATGTAAAGGGTTTCTCCCCTGTGTGAGTTCTCTGATGTACTGTGAGGTCTGATTTTAAGCAGAAGGTTTTCCCACATTCGTAACATTCATAAGGTTTCAATCCTGTATGAATTATCTGATGCCTTGTGAGTACTGACTTGTGGTAGAAAGTTTTCTCACATACACTACATGCAAAGGGTTTGTCCCCTACATGAATTCTCTGATGCTGAGTAAGATGTGACTTTTGACAAAAGGATTTCCCACATTCCAGGCATCCAAAAGGTTTCTCACCAGTGTGAGTTCTCTGATGTACTGTAAGGTGTGAATTCATACAAAATGACTTCCCACATTCATAACATTCATATGGTTTCAGCCCCGTATGTGTTCGTTGATGTTTAGTAAGGTCGGATTTCTGGTAAAAAGTTTTCCCACATGCAGTACACTGATAGGGTTTCTCCCCTGTATGTGTTCTCTGGTGTAACATGAGGGCTGACTGGTGGCTAAAGGCTTTATTGCACTGATTGCATTCATAGGGTCTCTCTCCTGTGTGGGATCTGTGATGTTTAGTGAGATTTGAATTCTCCCAGAAAGATTTTCCACACTCATTGCACTGAAAGTGTTTCTCTCCTGTGTGTACCCTCTGATGTCGAGTGAGGTGTGACTTTTCCCAGAAAGCTTTCCCACATTCCTTACATTCAAAGTGTTTTTCTTCTTTATGAAGTTGTGAGAGATAAAACATCCTCCTTAAATTACTCCCACTTCCATTATATTCACACTGTTTCACAGGAGGAATGAACTCACTTAAGTATTTCTCATAATCACTAAATTCACAGTGATTCTTCTTATAGGGAGATATGTGAGAGAACACAAAAGATGAGTTATCACAGAAAGTTCTCCCATACTCACTGTATTCAAAGGAATTCTCTTCTGTGTTCTCTTTCTTGTATGTGTTGAATATTGCCTTTTCAAGGATGGTTTCCTGATATGCATTATATTGAAAAGTTTCTTCCAACATTTTAATCTTCTCATGCTGAATAGGATTCTCATGATGACTGAAAGTACTTCTATTTTTAAAAAATTCACATTTTTCTCTAGTATGAGTTTTTTCATGTTTGATTTTGAGTACCAATTTCCCATGGGCATTAAATTCATCAGGCTTTTTAAAGTACCTTTTCCTATTAATGACAAATTCTGAAATATTGTTAAAACTCCTTCCTCCTAAGTCACATTGGCAGAGTACTTGCATGGAAGGAAAAGAATCTATGTCCGAGATAAATGGTCTTCCTATTACATTACCTCGTTCACTAGTTGGCATTTTGTTATTGATAAATACAACTTCCCACAAATATTTAGGTTGGTTTTCATGACTCATCTCCTTCAGGTGATCAGCATTCCAAAGTTCTAGAAAAAATAAAAATTCATTTTAACACATAAGTAATAACAAATTTATTATGGAACAAGACCTCTATACAAATGGCCTATGTCATATTTGACTGTGTTTTTTTTGGTCTAATTTCCAGTGATGAAAGTAATTTCAAGTGCATATTTCTTCTATTTCATATGTTTGAGGTGAAAAGAATGAACAAAATCCATAATCAAAAGGCCTGGCATAATGTAAAAAGGGAGAAGAATCTATTAGAACACACATTCAGAGTCTGATGTAGAAATAACTTGAATCTCTCCAGGCATCCTCTAAAAAACATACATAAATATAAGGAGACCAAATAATATGATCTTTAACAGCCCATGACAGATACTACTAATTTCAAGTCACCACTAAGTAAAAAACAAGATCTGTTGGCCCACATCTATGTGGTTATCACAAAGTAAAGAGGAAAGAGAAAAACTAGAAGTGATAAGACACAAATCAAATTACCCCCAGGAAGGGGAAGTTCCTCTGTGATTAGAAAAATACTAAGAAGGTATCTGAGTTCAAGTAGATCAGGGCTTCAGTTACTGGAAAATCCAAGAGAAGGAACTTCATAATGGAAAAGAACTAAAGAGGAATTTAATCCTCTTTAGGAATTTAATCTGCAAGAACAGATTAAAGTCAGGAATAAAACTGTAGCCTGTTAGAAACTAAATTGTATTGAAGCCCCAACCTCCAATATGACTGTAATTATAGACAAGATTTTTTTTTTTTTTGGGTGATACTGGGGTTCCTGGAAGCTCTTCCACCTCCAGGCTACACTCCCAGACCTATTTTTACATTTTTATTTGGAAACAGGGTCTCCTAAGCCTGCGCGCACGGCTGGCTTTGAACCTGCGCGAACCTCCTATCTCTGCCTCCCAAGCATGGGGATTACAAGTGTGCGCCACCATGCCTGGCTATAGACAGGATTTTTAAAGGGAGATTTAAGATTATTAAGCTGATAGTATTGGTGACCTATATTAGAAAAAGCCTCCAGAGCACTTGCTCTCTCCTTGTCTTCTTCTCTCCCTTTCACTTCAACCCACCATGTGCACACAGAAAAGGGTCTATTAGGACACAGCAAGAAAGTGCCATCTGTACACTAAGGAAAGTGCCTCCCCAAAACTCCTTCATCTTGGACTTCCAGCCTTCAGAACTGTGAGGAAAATAAATTTCTTCATTTAATTGCTTAAGCCACCTTGTCAGTGGAATTTGATTATAATTCAAGAAATCTAATGTAGATATCAAGGAAAAACTATACTTGAATAAAGTTTTAAAAAATTGAAAACTGGCATGGAAAATAGTTATAACAAAAGAAGGCTAAAGAAAATATTCTATGACAAAACACACACACACACACACACACACACACACACACACACAGCTGTTCCTAAAGAGAAAAAAATAAAATACTTAATATTAAAAACTATAGCCAAGAAAACTACCCAGAAATTAAAAAAAATACTTGATTCACACATTCAAAAAATTATTATGAATTGGGAAAACTAAACTGGAACCTTCTTCTCTAAGACATACATTAATAAAGCTACCAAAACATAAAATTGAAGAAAACATCCTCTAGACCAAAAGAATAAGTTTCCACAAAACTTACTGTAACTTTACAAAGAGTTGCAATGAGGAAGTGTTTTCCCTACAACTTATAATTTATTTTTCCAAGTTTTAGTTATTTTAGGTCCTTCACGCTTTCAAATAAAAATTAGAATCAGCTAGTCAGTATCATGAGAAAGCCTACTAATTAAAGGAATTAGATTGCAATTGTTCCGAATCTAGAGATCATTTTATGGAGAAAACAAGATTGAGTACTCTTGACAGTACTACACTGTTTCAATTATTGTAGCTTTATAAGGCTTGAAATTCGAAAATATACATCTTCTAGCTTTGTTCTTTTTCGAGATCATTTTGGGTATCTAGAGTCCATATTTCATATTAGGATAGATTTTTTCTGAAAAATAAATAAATAAATAAATGTATGATAGTTTCACCTAAAAAAAAAAGAAAGAAAAAAATATCCTCCGGTAAGAAAGAAAGCAAAAAGAAATATTGAAATGTTATCTTTAAGTCATTAAAAGCTTGGTATCAGACAAATGAAACTTATGTGAGATTATCATTGTTAATTTTGGATTAATTGCTATAATACTAGATGTCAACCACTAAGCCAAGCATGGGAAGGAGGGATGGGGAGGGAAGTGGGTGGTGATCAGGTAGGGGCTAACTGGGCGATTTGTGCATGTATGACTACAAAAGTTTTTTTATCCCATTATGATGTATGAATACAGTGCACCAATAAAAAATATATTTAAAAAAACCTAAAAAAAAAGAATACAGAAGAATGGGCACATGCTATGACATTTCAAATGAATGACTTGAGCATTTATTATGAAATGCTCAAGTTTTAACTGCAGAGGGTCCTAGAACCAGGCTCCCAGAGATATAGAAGGATGAGTGCATACCTACTCAGCATAAACACATGAAACTTATTTGTGCTGCCTAAGATGTCAGTGAGTTCACGTACACCAGAAAAAAGAATACAGATCAAAATGGTAAATATTTAAATAAATGAGCAGTGTATGAGCCTTATGTTCTCTGTTCAAACTTCCTATATGCAAATTTCTCATAAATTTTGTTTTCATACTCAGTTCAAAATATTTTTTAATCTCCTCTTTGAATTCTAGCAGTCATGGGTTATGTACAAGTGTGTTAGCTTCCAACTACTTAGGAATTACATTAGGTAAATGTTTATGTGCCTTTGAAAAATGCCAATTCCACCATTTTCTGGGGGTAGGAGGCTGGATAACACAGGAGTAATTTATAAATACTAGGTGAATTTGGTTATTTAGTGCTGTTCAAGCCTACTGTATCTTTGCTACTTTTTTATTTCCTTGTTCTATCAATTATTGGGAGGATACTGAAACCTTTGATTATAATTGTAAATTATATCATTGTATCAGATTTCTGTGTGTGTGTGTGTGTGTGTGTGTGTGTGTGTGTGTATGTAGTGTGCTTACTGGGGACTAACCCACAAACATTCTTCTGAGATACATCCCTAGCCAATTTTTATATATTTATTTTGAAACAGGGTCTTACCAAGTTGCTGAGGCTGGCCTTGAACCTATGATCCTCCTGTCACAGCCTCTCAAGTGCTGGGATTACAGGTGTGAGCCACCACACCTGGCTGTAAATCTTTTTTCTTTTCTTTCTTTCTTTCTTCTTTTTTTTTTCCTTTTTTCAGTACTGGGGATGGAACCCAGGAGCATTCTACCTCCAAGAGACACCACAGACCTATTTTTTATTCTTTATTTTGAAACAGGATCTCACTGAATTGCAAAGGGCCTAAGTAGCTGAGGCTGGCTTCGAACCTGCACAATCCTCCTATCTCAGCCTCCCAAATGCTGGGATTACAAGCATGTGACATCATACCTGGCTCCTTTTTAACTTTTTTTTTGAGGAGGGAGAAACTGAGGATTGGATTCTAGCTCTGAGGTATACACCAGCTTTTTTATTTATTACTTTTACTTTTTTAAGCTATTGCACATTTATTTTTCAGAATTACACATCAAGGTTCATTTAAAATATCACTTCTGAAATAGATGCCTAATTCAGTGACAGCTCCCTGTCCCTGTTCCCACATCAAGATTAGCGCACAGTCCCATGCTCTGCACAAAGCAAGTAACAGCTGCTCTCTAACAAGCTAAAGTTGATTTAAAAAAAAAAGGTTCACTGAGTTCTCAGCTAGTGCAGTTTTTTTAAACCAAAGAATTTTATTGTCCAAATAAAATTTAAAAACAGAATGTAAGCCGGGCAAGGTGGTGCACGCTTGTCATCCCACACTTGGGAGGCCGAGACAGGAGGATCGTGCTTAGGCTCTCAGCAACTTATTGAGACCCTGTTTCCAAATAAAATATAAAACAGGGCTAAGAGTATAGACCAGAGGTAGAAAGCCTCTGGGTTCCACCCCCAAGTACCACACACACACATACACACACACACACACACACACACACACACACACACACGAAAAAAAAGAAACACCAGAAATGTAGAAAATATTGCCTATACCTGGGCATGGTGGCGCACGCTTGTAATCCCAGCATTTGGGAGGCTGAGACCAGAGGATCGCGGTTTGTGGACAGCCTCAGCTACTTAGTGAGGCCTTCTGCAACTTAGTGAGACCCTGTTTCAAAATAAAGAATAAGGGCCAGGCGTGGTGGTGCATGATTGTAATCCCTGGGCTTGGGAGGCAGAGACAGGAGGATCGCGTAGGTTTGAAACCAGCCTCGTTGGCTTAAGAGACCCTGTTTCCAAATAAAAATATAAAAATAGGTCTGGGAGTGTAGCCCGAAGGTAGAAGGGTTTCCAGGAACCCCAGTACCACCGAATAAAATAAATAAAGGAAGGAAGGAAGGAAGGAAGGAAGGAAGGAAGGAAAGAAAGAAAGAAAGAAAGAAAGAAAGAAAGAAAGAAAGAAAGAAAGAAAGAAAGAAAGAGAATAAAAAGAGTAGGGGGTGTAGCTTAGAGGTTGAATGTCCCTGGGTTCCATCCCCAGACCCACACACAAAAAAGAAAATATTGCCTATTAATATCACGTTGAAGCATTAAAATAATAATAACCAATAATAAAAATAAAACTTCAAGTCTGAGGCCTAGCAATAAACTTAAAGTCAGTTTTCTTAAGACTTTTCTGATTGAATTCTTTTCAATTATTTCAAAATAAAAAGAACTCATGTATTAGGTATAAATTATTAAGACATGCCAGTGTGTTCAATTTTATGTTTTGATATGCTGGCATGCAGTCCCCCCAAATACAACAACCACAGGGAGTCAAAGTCTCATATTATTACTTAAAATGAAGAATATCAGTGGGGTGATATTAAAAATTTAATAAATACTGTAATTTTTTTGTGGTACTGGGGATGGAACCCAGGGGCATTCTACCTCAAGCAACACCCCCAGCCCTATTTTTTAATTGAAACAGGGTATCATTGAGTTGCAAAGGGCCTTGTTAAGTAGCTGAGGCTGTCTGCAAACTGCAATCCTCCTATCTCAGCCTTGCAAATGCACCACCATGCCTGGCTAACTACTCTACTTTTAACTAAAACATTTACTCCCTTATAATCTCTCAATGAGAAAATTTTAAATGTTTATCAAGTGATGCAAGTTGTTTGAAATCAACCAAAGAATTCCTAAAGCAGTTTTTAAGTTGTTGCTATAATTTTTCATTTCATATACCTGTTAGTTAGATGGCAGTCATTTGAGAAAACAATGAAAAGGAAATCACAGTGAACTTTTCCAGTGACTACTCCATTAAACTGATAATCAGTAAGTGACATATCTCAATAAGCAGAATATTTCTCTTCATGTTAACAATCTTGTTCAGTAAATCCTCTCTGCTTCTGCTAAACAGTAATTCAAGATCTGTCAAGACTTTATATACCTTTTGAGAGCTTTATATAGTCAATATTTCTATTGACGAAGTTACAAAAAACATACTAGGATGTCATTTGTGTGTGTGTGTGGTACTGGGGATAGAACCCAGGGGCTTTTCTACCTCCAGGCTATCCTCCCAGACCTAGTTTTATACTTTGGAAACAGGGTCTCACTAAGTTGCTGAGAGCCTCACTAAGTAGCTGAGGTTGGCTTTGAAACTGTGCAATCCTCCTGTCTCAGCCTCCCAAACTCTGGAATTACAAGCATGCGCCACCATACTCGGCTTACCAGGATGTCTTTGTGTGTGTGTGGTACTGGGGTTCCGGAAACCCTTCTGTCTACGGGCTACACTCCCAGACCTATTTTTTAATATTTTTATTTGAAAACAGGGTCTCTTAAGCCGGTGAGGCTGGCTTTGAACCTTCTCGAACCTCCTGTCTCCGCCTCCCAAGTGCGGGGATTACAAGCATGCACCACCATGCCCGGCCTAGGATGTCATTTAACTGACTAATTTTACTAATTTTTCTCTTGCTTCAAATGGTATATTTTCCGTAATTTTCATGAGCTACTGCTTTTTATACACTCTATCACTTTTAATTTTTATTATTTAGTCTGTTTTAAGAACTGGAACTTTTTTTTTACAAAGCTAACGTATGACCTCTCTGATAGAATACTGTCTACTAAAACCAAATCACTCAAAAATGCTAATTTTCTAAATACTTAGCTATTCCTGTTTGACAGTATCAATTTAAATACATACATAAGCTTTATATAATATTCAAAACACTTTTGCAGCTCTATCAATAGGGGATACCCAGTGAAGTCCAAAAATTCTGTCTTATTTCAATATTTAGTTCTTCAGAAGGAATTCTATCCTATTTAGAAAAACTTAAGATATTTATTTGCTCTGCATCTTTTGATATGCCATCCATAGCTAACCAAAATGTGACTTACTAAATGCCATTTCATCACATCTAGACATTTTTCTAGAATTTTGGTTGAAACCCTAGATTGTCTTCTAAGAAGTACAGAGATGCTTTCTTACTTTGCTTTTTTCATTTTAAGTGGATTAAAATTCTTATATGAAATAAAGTTTTATCAAGTGATTTTGTTTTACTGCCTTGCTTTGGCAAAATGTTACTTCCTAATATTGTCATATTTCAATTATATCATACTGACATATTTTTTGCCCTAAAAAGCAAGTACTACTAAAAATTCTGATGGTACATTCTATATTTTTAATTAACATTGATAAAATTACCAAATTAGAATTTTAAATGCTTCACTATGGTAAATTATCTAGTTTTTTCCTCATTGATGATACTTTTCCTTACTTGAACTTTCACAAAACATGACTGCTACATGACTAAATATGTAAAGGTTTTAGCACTTCCAAATTTTAATGACTTAATTTTGAGCACCATTTGTACCTGACAATATGGCAATAATAAGAAAGTCATTTTTTGTTTTTATAATAATCAAGCTGTTTTCCATTCCATAAATGCAAGTCAGGTTTAATTTTGTATTAACTGTTGTACCGTATCAGAAGATGTTCCAAGCTGCAGTTCATTAATATCATTTCTTTGTTTTCCTGGCAAGTCTGATGATATGCTTGATATTGGTGTGTGGTGGAACAATACTGAGTATTATGCTCATGAAGGCAGAATAGTAGCAGGACCAAAGAAATTCACACTGGGCAGGTACCCTTACAGAAGAGAGTCGATACAATGAGAACCCTTTTGGTTGGGCTGCTTTGTGTTTCTGACATAACGATGCATTTTTCTTTTGGCAAGAGGGTCGTCTTCTTTAACAAGAGCTTTCTCTTGTTAAGTCATAACATCCACTTTCTTCTTGTTTGCTTCACTGGCTACAGTCACTGAACAAGTCTTACTGAGAACACTTGAACTTCCTGTTTTTGCACATGGTTGGCTAGATACTTTCATAGTTTCTTTTTTCAGTCTCATTGCACACAAAGAACTACCTTCTTGGAATTTGATCCCATCCACATCAAAATAGTCACTGAGAATTTCAATAAAAAGCCCATCTAATTAGACTTTCATAGACAGCTTTTTTGTCACACATTGGACAAATCCAAGTGAGCTTCTTCTCATTTATTTGTAGATAAAGGGCTGTATCAAAACACTGTAGATGTATATAAGTCACTGTACGGCATGGGACCGTCAGCCTCATTTTTTCTAAAGGGTACATCAACGATACTCAAAGACTCATTGTAGCAACTTCACAGGAGCTGCAGTGAGTTTTTCTTTTATTAATGCTCCAGAATTATCAGGGTTTCTAATACCTTTCATTTTTAATCTCTGTAATAACTTGGCTGATGTGAGCTGTCATACAAGATAGACATGGAGTAATTTTTTCCAATTCTATATGCCTAAGAAATAGAAATCTGGTTTGGCACAGCTGAAGACAATCTAACTAAAGAAATAATATTCAAAGGGCATCCAGGGTGCTTCTGTTCAATTCCATTTTTAGGCAGTGGTGTAAAGCAAGGCAAAGGAAATAGCTTCCCACTTACTTTTATGCACTGACATTTGGGATAGCTATCTTCTTGAAGGCAACTTGTCTCTGTCAGGCTGAACCTGGACTGTATAATCTCTCCTATCATCTGGCAAAAACCCCTTTAAAATGAATATCTCTTGAACTCCTTGAGGTGTCAAAACAAAAATAAAAATTTCTCTTGAGATCACTGTATATTGCTTTGAACCTCTTCCAAATCAGCCATTTTATACCACCCAAGGGCACTGCTGTTGCTGCTGCCACCACACCCCTCCTGCTATTGCTGCTGCCATCTGCAGCACCATCCTGTACTCAGAGCCGCTGAAGATGCCCTATTTATTTATTTTATTTTATTTTTTGTGGTACTGGGGATTGAACCTAGGGGTATTCTATCTCCAAGCTACATCTCTAGCATTATTTTTTATTCCTTATTTTAAAACAGGGTCTAAGTCGTGGAACGCCTCACTAAGTACCCGAGGCTGCTTGCAAACCTGTAATCCTCCTGTCTCAGCCTCCAAGTACTGGGATTACAAGCATGCACCACCATGCCCAGTTTATTAATTTATTTTAAAACAACGTATGGCTAAGTTGCTGAGGCTGTCCTCAAATCTGCAATCCTTCTATCTCAGCCTCCCAAACACTGGGATTACAGGTGTGTACCACTATATGAAGATATATCCTGTGCAGTTCTCTGTAAGTAGCCTTAACTTCCCTGGACTCTCAGTTTTGAAAGCTTCAACTTGGTGAAGGTACAAGGCTCTGCCAAATGCTATCCCTGGCTTGGTGTGACTACTGCCTTGAAATGGTTTCATATATTTTGCTTAAATGATGTGGATGTCTCAAGAATATACATTTAGTACCTATTATTCCTTCTTGACTAGATAGGAAAGACTATATATATACATATACATACATACATACATTGTGTGTGTGTGTGTGTGTGTGTGTGTGTGTGTGTGTGGTAGTGGAGGTGGAGCCCAGGGGCTTTTCTACCTCTAGGCTACACTCCCAGACCTATTTTATACTTTATTTGGAAATGGTCTCACTAAGTTGCTGAGAGCCTCACTAAGTAGCTGAGGCTGGCTTTAAATCTGTGCAATCCTCCTGTTTCAGCCTCCCATGGAGGCTGGGGATTACAAGTGTGCATCACCACGCCCGGCTAGTCATGAATTTTATATGGAGAAAGAAAGACCCAGAATAGCAAAAGCAATTCTCAGCAATAAGAACAATGCAGGAGGCATCACAATCCCTGACTTCAAATTATACTACAGAGCAATAGTAGTAAAAACAGCATGGTTTTGGCACAGTAACAGTTATACAGATCAATGGAACAGAAGAGAAGATACAGAAACAAACCCACACACTTATAGTCAATTTATCTTTTTTTTCTTTTTTTTTTTTTTTTTTGGTGGTACTGGGGTTCCTGGAAGCCCTTCTACCTCCGGGCTACGCTCCCAACCCTTTTTAATTTGTTTTGAAACCGAGTCTCGATGAGTTGCTAAGATTTTCACTACAATGCTGAGGCTGGCCTCAAACCTGAAATTCTCCTCTCTCAGCTTCCCAAGTACCGGGATTATAGGCATACACCACCATGCACATCTCATTTTTTTTTTTTTTTTTTGGTGGTACTGGGGTTCCTGGAAGCCCTTCTACCTCCGGGCTACACTCCCAGACCTATTTTATATTTTTGAAACAGGGTCTCTTATGCCAGCGCGGCTGGCTTCGAACCTGCGCGATCCTCCTGTCTCCGCCTCCCAAGCGCAGGGATTACAAGCGTGCGCCACCACACCCAGCTTGTCAATTTATCTTTGACAAAGGGGCCAAACTTACTGAGACCCTATTTCAAAATAAAAAATAAAATAGGGCTAGGGATGTAGCTCGGAGGTAGAAAGTACTGAGGTTCAATGCTCAGTACAGCAAAAAAAAAAAGTAATAATTCTTAGTTTGTTCAAGTGTGAAAACCCAAATACATGCTATAGATTTGGAATCTAAAATACATACTTTAGATTCAAAGATTAAGAAGGCTGGAAAATTTAAAAAATACAAAATGACCTAGCAAGCACATGGTATTCACAAGTCTTAAGTAGCTATCTTAATATCAACAAAACAGACTTTAAGGGCTGGGGATATAGCTCAGTGGAAGAGTAATACATTTCCCTACCATGTATGAAACCAAGGGTTTGATCCTTAGAGCCAGGGATAGGGAAAGGAGACAAAAACAAACAAACAAACAAACAAAGCTACTTTAATACAAAAAAAAAGTCACAAGAGGTAAAGAGGGACATTGTATAAGTACTGTTAACAACAGAACCTCAACGTTACATGAAACAAAACTGATAAATGAAATAAACACAAATGAACAAGAGTAAACAGAGGCTTAAAATTCCCACTTCCGGTCATAGACAGTCCTAGGCAAAATATAAACTACCAAACACAAGATGTGAACAACACTATAATGAAACAAGATCTAAGACATATATGAAATGGAATAAAATTTAGAGTCCATAAGTAAACTCTAATATATATACTGAACTGATTTTTTTTCTTTTATTTTTGGTGGTACTGTGGTTCCTAGAAACCCTCCTACCTCTGGGCTACACTCCCAGACCTATTTTTACACTTTTTAATTTGGAAACAGAGTCTCTTAAGCCAGCACAGCTGGCTTCGAACCTGCGCAATCATCTTGTATCCACCTCCCAAGTGCGGGGATTACAAGTGTGCGCCACCACGCCAGCTATACTGAACTGATTTTTAACAAGCATGCCAAAATAATTCATTGGTGAAAAATAGCCATTCCAGGAAATAATGCTGAGACAACTGGATATTTATATGAAAATAATTCCCTTCTTCACACAATACACAAAAAATTAACTGAGAATAGATCACAGACATAAATACAAGATTTAACTAAGTATTCTGTGTGGTGGAGCACACCTGTAATACCCGTACAGGAAAAGGATCACAGATTCAAAACCAGCCTCAGCAACTTAGTGAGATTCTAAGCAACCTAGAACCTCACTTTGTGTCAAAACAATAACTGAAAATAAGGGCTGGGAGTATAAATCAAAGGCAGAATGTCTCTGATTCAATCTCCAGTACTGGAGGTGGGGAGAGGGAGAATATTTGTGTCCTTCAAAGAGACAAAACCATTTCAGATACAGCAGCAAACTTGTAATGAACAAAATGGAAAGGAGATAAAGTAGACTTCATGAAATATATACTTTCTCTTACAGAAAATAAAGCCAAGAAATGGGAACAAATGGGAGATATTATTGGCAAATTATACCTACCTTGGGACTAGTTTACAGAATATGTAAAGAACTCTTAGAATTCAACAATAAAAGGATTAATAACATAATTTCATAATGGAAATTAAGCTTGTTTCCTGCAACCTTGCTATAACTGATTTATTCAGGAAGTTTGTAAATTCTCTAGAAATTTTTAGACAATCGTGTTTGTGAACAAAGGGACTTTTATTTCTTCCTTTCCTATTTGTATACCTTTTTCTTTTCTTTTTTATCACTGTATTAATGCACTGTAACTATACATCATAGTAAGGTTCAAAGTGATACAAACATGTACCCACATAGCACTTGATGTTTCCCTCCACATCCCCTCCGTTTCCACTTCTTTCCTTCCCATACACTTTAGTGAGATTGGTAGTGATACTTTCATAAACATTTGAATTGCTTCCTTCCTCTGCCCTCCATTTTCTTGTCTTACTGTATTTCCTATAATTTCTACAAGATACTGAATTAAGACTTTAAGAGGACACCCTAGCTCTGTCCTAATCATTGAGAGAAAGCATCTAGTCCAGTTTTTCACTATTAAATATGATGTTACCAGCAGGTATTTTGTAGACTGAGAAGCTCCTCTCTGTTCTTAGTTTTCTAAATTTTCTCATCAATAGGTACTGGACTTTGTTAAATGCTTCCTCTGCATCAACTGATATAAGCATGATTTTTCTTCTTTAGGCTACTGATAGAGCAAATTATATTAATTGACCTTTAAATGTTAAACCAAGTTTCAATGCCTATAATAAATCTTGCTTGGTCATAATACATATTTTTACATTGTTTATTTATTTGTTTACAAAGTTCTGCTTGAGTTTTTGCATAAGAGATACTGGTCTGTTGGTTTCTTCCTTGTAATTTTATCATCTACTGTTGGGATCAGGGAAATAATGGCTATAAAAGAGGAAGGTTCCCTCTGCATAGTCTGATAGAGACTGAAGAGAACTGGCATATTTATTTCTTAAATGTGGCATTTAAATAATTAGTGAATCCAACAACTTGATGGTTTTTCTTTTATTTCTTATAAAGCTTTCAACAACGGATTCAATTTCTTTAACAAATGTAGGCCTATGTGAATGATGTATTTCTCCTTGTAAGACTCAGCAATTTATATATTTCAACGAATAGCCCATTTTACCTAAGTTATAGATGAAAGAAAGCAGGAATGAAGACTATACCAAAAGAATATAACTGGCAAATATAAAAATAACATCACTGAAAGGGGTGTGGGAGAACATGCTGACCTAAATTTAACCCTGCAAACAAGTGGAATCGGTAAAACTAAAGGCAAATCTGCAAGTAAATACTATACTTTGATAAAACTATAAAATCATTTTCAGTATGAATATGGTAACTCTGACAGTGCTACATGTACACAGAAAAGGAGTTAAAGTAAATGCTTGGTGGGGAGTTGGAGCCAGATTAGTAATGTTGCAAGTGATAATTTATAGATAAACTAGGAAGAGTTACAATCAATATGATAAAAGAACTAGAGCTGAGGACAAAAGTTATTAACATGTGGTAAGTTTAGTATACACATGGTTATATAGAGAAATATTTATAGATAAGTATATCTGTCCACCGAGAAGCCCAACACTCGTAGCAACAAGCACACTTATGGTCCAGATCTTGCTTTCTAATACCATTCTCCAATAAGGGGAACTTGATTAGGCAAATCCATTCACAGAAAAAACAGATTAATGGTTGTCAAGGACCATGGGAAAGGAAAAAAGGAAAGTAACTGCTAGTGGATACTGTGCTTATTTTTAAGGGTGATCAAAATGTTCAAAATAACAATGTAATGATGGCTGCACAGTTCTATTTATTTCTTTAAATGATGAAATTATACATATTAAATTGGTGTAGTGTATAGTATATAAGCTCTACCCCTACAAAACCATTAAGAGAACTATTTTTTACATACTTGTTTTGATGGTACAGATGATATAGAATTGATATTATGCACTGTTCTAATTGCCAACCACCTGGTTAAACATTCACTTAGATCACTGTGCCCAGATTATATACTTTTATTTAGAAAGATAATCAAATAGCAAAAAATATTATAATCTATTTTTCCAATTTTTACTTTTTTCCCATCTGTGTAATGGACAATATATTTTGTATGATATACAATAAGACTGAACATACCAGAGAACCACCATCTCTCATTCAGAAAAGAATGATCTCGTTCTACACCAATCATTATATTTTTTCTGCTAGTTTTTATTGAGGAAGTTGCATTCTTCTGCATTTGATAAGCAATTTAATAAACTTTTTCTTTGAAGATAACATTTAGATTGATACACAGATAAAGTAGATCCTGTATAATCCGTATCCCATTTTACCCAATATAACAACTTGTATTTCTTTTCTTTTTTCTTAGTACTGGGGATTAAACTCAGGGACATTCTACTTCTGGGCCACATCCCCAGCTTTATTTATTTATTTATTTATTTATTTATTTATTTATTTATTTATTGTGGTACTAGGGATAGAACCCAGGGGTCTTCTACCTCTGTGCGACACTCCCAGACCTATTTTTTACATTTTTTTAATTTGGAAACAGGGTCTCTCCAGCCATCTGAGGCTAGCTTCAAACCTGCGTGATCCTCCTGTTTCAGTCTCCCAAGCGTGGAGATTACAAGCATACACCACCACGCCTGGCTATTTTTATTACTTTTTAATATATTTTATTGGTGCAGTGTAGTCATACATCTTAATGGAATTTAAAAAAACTTGTGGAGATATACATGCACACATCACCCACATAGCCCTTATCCAATCCCTATCTTGTTCCCTCCCTCTCCCTCCTTCCCATGCTTGATTTAGTGATTGACTTTGATATGTCTGTTTAAGTACATCATGTGCTTTAAAGAATTTCCATCTTCCTCCCTCCCATCCCCTCAGACAGGTCACCTTAATTGCTCCTCTATAGGGTCCCTTCTTTATCTAGGATTCCTCCTATTACCCATTTCTCCCTACTTTTTAAATATTGGGAAAGCATCTGATTTCTTATTTTTCGTGACATTTCCCTGTAGATGCCATAATTTTGTTCACCTTTATGGCTGGGTAAAATTCCATTGTGTACATATCCCATAGTTTTGTAGTCCACTTGTCTGCTAATGGACATCTTATCTGGTTCCATAGTTTGGGAATGATGAATTGTGCAGCTATAAACATAGATACTCACGCATTGTTTTGGTAGTTTGGTTTTCATTCTTTTGGGTAGATACCCATAAGTGGTATTGCTGGATCATATGGTAAGTTCGTTTTCATTCTTCTGAGGATCTTCCGTACTGTTTTTCAAAGTGGTTGCATTAATTTGCAATCCCACCAATAATGTATTAGAGTTTCTACTTCTCCACATCCAATCAATTACAGTTCATTTCTTCCTTAGAAGTCCTTTTAATTTCCACATGGCTTCCCATTTGCTGAAATCCTGACCACCAGAAGATGAGTGACTTTGACGAGATAATCCACTCACACCCAATTTTTTAATAGAGGTCACTTGGATCTGGAAATCTGCTGAGAGATGGGGTGAGGCAGCAGCAGCTTCAAGTGCTTCCTGACTGCACGATTGCAGGGGCCTGCTGGCCCTATGCTGTGCATCAGGCCCCAGTACCAGCCCTGCCGCTCAGCAGGCCCTGGCACTGGCCTTGCTGCTTATCAGGCCCTGACACCAGCCTTGCAGCTCAGCAGGCCCCAGCACCAGCCTCACAGGACCTGGTCCCAGCCTTTCCGCTCTGCAGACTCCGTTCCCAGGCTTGCTAGCCCGGATCCCGGCCTCTTTGTGCAGCAGGCTCCATCCCTGTCACTGTGGGCAGGGCGTCTACAGAGGTTCCCATTTTTTCTTCCATATTTTTTTTAAGTAGAAGAAAACAGAATGTGTCTTTTGCAAAAGCTGGGAGCCCTAGCAGCAATGAATTTTGTCTCCCCTCCAAAGGCAGAGATCCACAGCTTCACCCAGAGAGCAGGATCTGCTGCTCCAAGGGCACCAAGGTCCCCAGCGCTGAGTAGAGGAGCACTGCAGCCACAAGCACCCAGACCTCCCAAAATGCACAGCGTGGCGGGCCCAGCCCAGCCATGCAGGGCTCCCTCTGATGCGCCCTGAACATTTTTCTTACATAGTAGGTTGTCTAGAATTCCTGAGCATGTGGAGCAGGAGCAGTCTGCTTTTGGGGAGATTTCTTCAAAAGTTCAAGGTGGATTAGATTGGATCTGTCTGCCTCTCCCAAATATTGGCAGCCGCCACTGCCATCTTGGTTATAATGACTTATTATTTTGAAACAGTGTTTCAATAGGTTGTGGAGTCTAAGTTGTCAGGGCTAAATCTGTATTTCAATATCAGCCAAGAACTGACATTTATTCATTCAATCAATTTACTCATTCAATTCTCAGATTTCACAATTTTTAAATGCATTTTTGTACTGAATTTGACCACATGCACAGATTTGTGTAAAAACCACAACACTTTAATTACACAACAGTTCCTTCCTAAGAATTCAACCTACGGGACTTCCGGGAAGATGGCGACCGAGAAAAGCGGGGCTTAAGAGTCCCGCTAACAACCAATCTCCATTACCACAAAAAGAGCGCCTTTCATAGCCAGAAAACACCATCACCAGAAAAACAAAAAAAACCACCAGGCTCCAGAGAGAAAGCGGACTGAGAACAGAGCTCAGGGCCACAGAGGAGACACACGCGCCTGAGGACGCGGCAGCAGCGCCATACTGCCGGCGGCAGCGGCGAACTCAACAGACGGCTACAGCAAGCCAGGAGAGCCGCTGCGGAACAGCCAGGCGGGATCTTTCGGCGCAGACAGCATTTAAAGCTCCCAGTGGCTGAGCTCAGCACACGCTGCAGGGATTCAGAGTGGAAATCAAAACCAGAAAAGAAAAAATACGCCAGCCTCATGGCCGAGGGCGTGGCAGAGGCGCCATATTGCCACCGGCGGCGGCAGCAGCAGTGAATTCACCGAGTCCAGTACAGCTACATCTGCGTACTCAAGAACAGTGAGTCAAATTGCGGGCCACAGAGGAGAAATCGCAGTATTGGGCCTCCTGGGACTTGACCCAGTGAGGGAGTGGTGGTGGCAGAGATATCACACCATAGGAGAACGTGCAACCTGGCACCCCCCATAGTTAAAAGCAGCCTCTATCGACTCCCTGGGTCGGAGACTCTGTGATACAACCCAGTAAAGGAGTAGTGGGGTCTGAGATAATACAGACTCGAGATCCAGAGCACCTTAAGTGAAGCCATAGTGACCCAAGGGAAGAACCCAGAGAAGGCACAAACCTCCGAAATCATGGGAAAGAGGAATAACACTGGAGTAATGAATGTGCACAACCCCACAACATCAGAACCTGATAAAACAGAAAATCAGAGATTTCTAGAAGATCAAATCAGGAAAATAACTGTAGAAATAATAGAGGTGCTTCGAAAAGAACTCAGAGAGAGCCAAAAAGAGATAAAGGATGCAATTAATGAAGTAAAGGCCTCAATTCAAAGCACAAACAACCGATTAGACCACATGGGGAACAGAATCTCGCTCTTAGAAGATGAGCAATCCAAAAATGAATGCATAGTTTCTAATCTAGAAAAAAATATCCAACAGCAGGAATCTGACATTGAAGAAATATGGGCCATCTTAAGAGAGCTAACCTAAGAATAATTGGAATAGAGGAGGGAAAAGAAAGTGATACCAAAGGGATCAACAATCTCTTCAAGGAAGTAATAGCAGAAAATTTTCCAAACATACAGCAAGAGGTTGATACACAGATCCAGGAAACTTATAGAACTCCCTTTAGACAGGATCGGAAAAGAGGATCCCCACGCCACATAATTGTCAAAATGACCAATGTGGAAGTGAAGTAGAGAATCTAAAAGTCAACAAAAACAAAGGGCCAAGTGACATTCAGAGGCAAAACAATTAGAATCACTCCAGACTTCCCAAACCAAGTCATGAAAGCCAGAAGGGCTTGGAGTAACATATTCCAAACTCTGAAAGAAAACAACTTCCAGCCAAAAATTTCCTATCCAGCAAAACTTTCTATCAAATTAGATGGAGAAATAAGAAGCTTCCATGACAAACAGAAACTGAAGGAATTTATGTCTTCAAAACCAGCGCTAGAGAAAATACTCAAAGAGATTAACTACAAAGAAGAAATAGGTAACACTCACCAGAACCAGAGAAACAAGAGTTTCCATCCAACAGACAACTAAGATTGGTTATCTGTGGAGATTCATTATTTATGTTAGTCTTTTACCTATCTCTAAGTTGTATTGTTTGCCTTTATTGTTGTTAATTTTTAGGATTTCTAGTTGGAATATTAATATACCTTCAGATACAGCATTTGGAAATATTTTATCCAATTCTATTAGTAACTTTTAACTCTGTTTACATTGTCTTTGGATATACAATATTTTCTTTTATTTTTTAGGGAGTTTGTATGTTCTTCTGTTGCCTGTGCCATTGAAATCATATCCAAGAAATCACTGCCAATTTCAATGTTGTGAGGTTTTATGGCCCAGATTTTCTCCTAAAAGTTTATAGTCTTAAGATTTATATTTAGGTCTTTTATCTATTTTGAGTTAATACTTGTATATGGGATTAGGTAAAGGTCCAATTTTATTCTTTTCCATGTAATTATTATTTTTCAACAATATTTAGTTAAAAGATTATTATTTCCACCACCAAATGTTCGTGGAAACCTTGTCAAAAATAACTTGACAATATAGGGAAGAATTTAGCTCTAGGCTTGTATTTAACTCCAATGGTCTATATATCTGCCTTTAGAACAGTACTACACTGTTTCAATTATTGTAGCTTTATATGGTTTGAAATCAGAAAATATATATCTGCTAGCTTTGTTCTTTTTCAAGATCGTTTTGGGTATCTAGAATTCATATTCCATATTAGGATAGATTTTTTTCTGAAAAATAAATATATAAATATATGATAGTTTCACGTAAAAAAACAGAAAAAATATGCTCTAGTAAGAAAGAAAGCAAAAAGAAATATTGAAATGCTATCTTTAAATCATCAAACGCTTGGTATCAGACAAATGAAACTGTTATGTGAGATTATCATTTTTAATTTTGGATAAATTGCTATAATACTAGATGTCAACCACTAAGCCAAGCATGGGAAGGAGGGATGGGGAGAGAATGGGGTGGGGATCGGGTGGGGGCTGACTGGGCGATGTGTGCATGTATGTCTACAAAAGTTTGTATCCCACTATGATGTATGAATACAGTGCACCAATAAAATAAAATTAAAAAAAAAAAAAAGAATTCAACCTACTACCTCCCACCCTATTTGCCTTCCTAAACCACTAATCTGTTCTCTTAATATTGTCATCTTAGTATTAAGATCAACATCTTAATATTGTCATCTCAAGGTCATAAGCCAGGCCTGTTGTTCTCTACTCAGGAGGTTGAGAGGATCACTTTAGCTCATGAGTTTGAGACTAGCCTGTCTAACAGTGAAACCCCATCTCCAAAGAAGGAAAAAAAATGTTACAAAAATAGAATTATATTTTCTTTTCTTTCTTTCTTTCTTTCTTTCTTTCTTTCTTTCTTTCTTTCTTTCTTTTTTGTTTTTTTTTTTTTTTGCAGTACTGGGGATGGAACCCAGGGGCATTGTACCTCTGAGCTACACCCCCATCCCCATTTTTTAGGCTTTTTATTTTTTGAAACAGGGTGTCACTGAGTTGTGAAGGGCCTTGATAAGTTGCAAAGGGTCTCGCTAAGTAGCTAAGGCTGTCTATGAACTGCAATCCTCCAGTCTCAGCCTCCCAAATGCTGGGATTAAAAGAATGTGCCACCATGCCCAGCTTAGAATCTTATTTTCAACAAATCATTATTTAAACAATATTCTGATTCCTTTTTATATAGGTAGCTACTGACAGATTTCAATACTCTCTCCCTTTTTGTACCCTCTTTCCCCACATTTGTACAAGACAAAAGTTATGCCTAGTTGCTCCCTCTCTGGTGGTGCCATTAGGAAATTCAAAGCACACAAATCCTGTCTTTGTGTGGGCTCATCCTAGCCTGAAACCTTAATGATGATAAAACAAGCCACTCTCCCCTCATTTTTTCAAGCCAATTTCTGACCTGCTTGGGAACATTCCCTCTGTCTCTACAAATAATCAATTATTTTTTACACTTTTTTTTTTTTAGCGGTACTCGGGATGGAACCCAGGGGCATTCTACCTCCAAGCTACACCCCCAGCCCTATTTTTTATTCTTTCTTTTGAAACAGTCTAACTTGCAAAGCACCTCACTAAGTAGTTGAGGCTGTCTGTGAACCGCGATCCTCCTGTCTCAGCCTCCCAAATGCTGGGATTACAAGAGTGCACCACCATGCCTGGCTTTTATTTTTTATACTCTTGATACATGTGTACCATTGTTAGTCTTAAACTCCAAAACAAATATAAGTGGAAGAGTCATCTAAACTCATTAGCGCAACCAAAAAAATATGGAAATTTTTGAGATTGGTTTCTTAAACTCAAGTTTAATTTCTTGAGATTTGTCCAAGTTGTTACATGTACTGATAGTTTGCTCCATTTTGATTAATAGTTATCCAGTATCTCATTGTATGAATATGCCATTTTTCCCATTCATGAATATCTGGATTGCTTCCAGGTTTTTGCTATAACACATAAAACTGCTATAAAGAAGGAGGTGGCAGGACATGCCTAGACTACCTCTACTTGGGAGTCTGGGATAAGAATGAGTAAAATAATAAAAATGAACAGAATTTTAGAAGAATAAAGTATTTTAAAAGGCCAGTCTCAGCAATGTAGCAAGACTCTCAACAACTTAGTGAGATGCTATTTTAAAATAAAATAGGGAGCTGGGCATGGTGGCACACGCTTGTAATCCAGCATTCGGGAAGCTGAGACTGGAGGATCACGGTTTGCGGACAGTCTAAGCTACTTAGTGTGGCCCTCTGCAACTCAGTAAGACCTGATTTCAAAATAAAGAATAAAAAATAGGACAGGGGGTATAGCTCGAAGGTTGAATGCCCCTGGGTTCCATCCATAGACTCGCAAAAAATAAAATAAAATGAAATAAAATAAAATAAATTAGGGCTGGGGGTATAGATCGCAGGCAGAACATCTCTAGTACTGCGTACACACAACACACACACACACACACACACACCTGCTATGCAATTCATATATTTATTTTGGTAGAACATAATTTTTCACTTCTCAAGAACAAGTACATATGAGTACAACTGGTAAATCATGTGCTAAGTTTGTTTTTAGTTTTAAAAGGAACTGACAAACTATTTTCCAGAACAACTGTACCACTTTACAGTATCACCAAAAATGTATGAATGACCAAGTTTCCCTACATCTTCCACTCACACTGTGTTATCACAATTAATTAAAAGGCACTGTCAGCTGGCAATGTATGTATTTGTATGTTATTTTGGTGTTAAAAAAAAAAAAAAACTCTACTAGGACTTCCGGGAAGATGGCGATGGAGGAAAGCGGCACTTACAAGTCCTGTTAACAATCGAACTTTATTACCACAAAACCAGCACCTTTCAGAGCCAGAAAACACCACCAGCAAAGAAATAAAAACTGTAAGTAAAAGGGACAGAGAAAAAGAGGGCTGGAAAAACAAGACACCAGAAAGAAATCAGCCTGAAGTGCCGTGGCTGCCACGGCCGGAGCCGCGGCACGAAGCGGCTGGAGCGGCCGGAGCGGCCAGAGATGCGGCGCGGAGCAGCTGGAGCCACAGCGCGGAGCGGCGCGGCCTACATCTTCCCTAGCAGCACCAGACTCCAGAGAGAAGGGAAACTCAGAACGGAGCTCAAATCCAGAGAGGAGGTACGCCGGCCTCACGGCCTAGGATGCAGCAGCAGCACCTTACTGCTGGCGGCAGCGGCGAGTTCACCGGACGGCTCTAGACCAATGCACTCAACCAGCCACCAGGCGCCAGAGAGGAGGGGTGGACAGCGAGCCGAGGTGAGCCGCTGCTGAACAGCCGGGCGGCAATCAGCAGTTTTTTCGGCGCAAGGAGCATCTAAAGCTCCCAAGGGCCAGGATCAGCACACCCTGCAGGGACTCAGCGGATCTCAAAACCAGAGAAGAACTACGCCAACCTCACGGGCGAGGATGCGACAGCAGTGCCTTACTGCCGGCAGCAGTGGCAAGTTTACCAGACATCTGAAGATCAACGCACTCAACCAGCCACCAGGCTCCAGAGAGGAGGGGTGGACAGCAAGCCTAGGTGAGCAGGTGCTAAACAGCCAGGCGGCAGTCAGCAGTTTTTTCGGCACAAGGAGCATCTAAAGCTCCCAAGGGCCGGGATCAGCACACCCTGCAGGAACTCAGCGGAGCTCAAAACCAGAGAAGAACTATGCTAACCTCACGGCCGAGGACGCGACAGCAATGCCTTGCTGCTGGCAGCAGCGGCAAGTTTTGAACACCCGGGCGGCAGTCAGCAGTTTTGTCAGTGCAGGGAACATCTAAAGCTCCCAAGGGCCGAGCACAGCACACCTGGCAGGGACTCAGAGCAGAGCTCAAAACCAGAGAAGAAATAGGCTGCATCACGACCGAGGGCGTGGCAGTGGTGCCATATTGCCAGTGGCAGCAGCAGCGAATCCACCGAGTTCACTACAGCTCCATCAGCGCACTCAACAACCGTGAGTCAAATTGCGGCCCCTAGGGGAGAAATCCCAGTACTGTACTCCCAGGGACTTGCGCAGATAGTCTCCCTGGGTCGGAGATTTTAGCAGTGCAACCCAGTCGGGGAGTGGCGGTGGCAGAGATATCACACCATAGTCACAACTCCCCGCTGGAGAACACCCAACTTGGCACCCCCCACGGTCTGGGCAGCCTCGATTGACTCCCTGGGTCTGAGACTTTGTGATACAACCCAGTAAAGGAGTAGTGGTGACTGAGATACCACAGACTCGAGATCCAGAGCATCTTAAGTGAACTTGTAGTGACCCAGGGAAGAACCCAGAGAAGGCACAAACTTCCGAAATCATGGGAAAGAGAAATAACAATAGAGCAATGAATGCCCACAACCTCACAACATCAGAATCTGATAACACAGAAATCCAAAGATCTCTAGAAGATCAAATCAGGAAAATAACTTTAGAATAAAGGACTTTCGAAAAGAACTCAGAGTCAAAAAGAGATAAAGGATGCAATCACTGAAATAAAGGCCTCAATTCAAAGTATAAACAACAGATTAGAACACATGGAGAATAGAATCTCGCTTCTTGAAGATGATCATTCAAAAAATGAATGCATAGTCTCTAATTTAGAAAAAAAATCCGACAGCAGGATTCTGACATTGAAGAAATATGGGCCCATTTTAAGAGAGCTAACCTAAGAATAATTGGAATAGAGGAGGGAAAAGAAGGTGAAACCAAAGGGATCAACAATCTCTTCAAGGAAGTAATAGCAGAAAATTTCCAAACACAAAGCAAGAGGTTGATACACAGGTCCAGGAAACTTATAGAACTCCCTTTAGACAGGATCAGAGAAGAGGATCCCCACGCCACATAATTGTCAAAATGACTAATGTGGAAGCCAAGCAGAGAATCTTAAAGTCAACAAAAACAAAAGGCCACGTGAAATTCAGAGGCAAACCAATTAGAATCACTCCAGACTTCCCAAACCAAGTTATGAAAGCCAGAAGGGCACTGAGTAATATTTTCCAAACTCTGAAAGAAAACAACAACTTCCAGCCAACAATTTCCTACCCAGCAAAACTATCCATCAAATTAGATGGGGAAATAAGAAGCTTCCATGACAAACAGCAACTGAAGGAATTTATGTCTTCAAAACCAGCACTAGAGAAAATACTCAAGGAGATTATCTGCAAAGAGGAAATGGGTAATACACGCCAGAACCAAAGAAACAAGAATTCCCATCCAGCAGACAACTAAGTAAAGAAGAATAAACAGTATCTCAAACAGAAATAATATCTTAACATGTTGGGAATTAAAAATTATCTCTCTATAATCACACTGAATATAAACGGCCTCAATTCCCCAATAAAAAGACATAAAGTGGCAAAATGGATTAAAAGCCAGAATCCAGCCATCTGCTGCTTACAAGAAACACACCTTACAAGTAAAGATAGGAACAAACTCAAGGTAAAGGGCTGGAGCGAGGTAATCCATGCTAATGGTACTCAAAGACAAGCAGGAGTAGCAACAAATTAGACTTCAAACCCAAGCTTATTAGGAGAGACAAAAAAGGTCACATTTTACTGGTAAAAGAAATAATCCAGCAAGAAGAAATAACAATAATCAACATCTATGCCCCAAACATAGGGGCAGCTACTTTCATAAACTCTTTGTGACATGAAGTCACACATAAATCCCAACACAATAATACTGGGAGACTTCAACACACCCCTTACAATACTAAATCGATCTTCCAGACAAAGGGTCAGTAAAGATGTCTCAGAACTAAAGAATACCATTAACCAAACGGGCCTGTTGGACACATATAGAATATTTCACCCAACTACAGCAGAGTTTACTTTTTTCTCAGCTGCTCACAGAACCTTCTCCAAAAGAGATCACATCCTGGGACACAAAATGAGCACTAGCAAATTTAAAAAATGTTACATACTTCCCTGTGTCATGTCAGACCATAATGGAATGAAACTAGAAATCAAATATAAGAAGATCCAGAGAAACAACATAAACATGTGGAGACTGAACACCACAATTCTGAATGAAGAATGGGTCATAGAAGATGTAAGAGGTGAAATCAAGAAATTTCTAGAAGTGAATGAAAATAAAGATACAACATATCAAAACCTCTGGGACACTTTGAAGGCAGTATTAAGAAAAAAATTTATAGCACTGAGTGCTCACATAAGAAAAACAGAAAATCTTCAAATAAATAGCCTAAAGACACACCTCAAAGCTCTTGAAAAGCAGGAACAATTGAACCCCAAAGCCAGCAGAAGACGGGAAATTATTAAAATTAGAGCAGAAATTAATGAAATAGAGAATAAAAAAAAAAAATCAACATTACTACTGACAGTGTAGAAATCCAGAGGATTATCAGAAACTACTTTGAAAAACTATACTCCAACAAAATGGAAAATCTGGAGGAAATCTATAACTTCCTAGATAAATACAACCTTCCTAAACTCAGTCAAGAAGATATAGAACACTTAAACCAACCAAAAACAATCAAAGAGATTGAAACAGCAATAAAGAGCTTACCATCAAAGAAAAGCCCAGGACCAGATGGTTTCCCAAGTGAATTCTATAAAACCTTTATAGAAGAGCTAACCCCAATACTACTCAAACTATTTCATGAAACAGAAAAAACCGGGACTCTCCCAAATACATTCTATGAAGCCAACATCATACTAATACCCAAACCGAATAAAGACAGTTCAAGGAAGGAAAACTACAGGCTTATATCTCTGATGAACTTGGATGCAAAACTATTAAAATACTAGCAACACGCATTCAAAACCACATCAAGAAAATCATTCACCAATACCAGGTAGGGTTCATCCCAGGGATGCAAGGCTGGTTCAATATATGAAAATCAATCCATGTAATTCATCATATAAACAGAATCAAAGACAAAAACCACATGATCATCTCAATAGATGCTGAGAAAGCATTTGATAAAATTCAACATCCATTTATGATTAAAACACTGCAGAGAACTGGAATAGAAAGAACATATCTCAACATTATTAAGGCAATCTACAATAAGCCTACTGCCAACATCATATTAAATGGGGAAAAACTTCAAGAATTCTCCCTAAAAACTGGAACGAGACAAGGATGTCCACTATCACCACTTCTCTTCAAATAGTACTAGAGACTCTAGCCAGAGCAATAAGGCAAGAAAAGGAAACCAAAGGAGTACAAATAGGAAAAGAAGAACTTAATCTTTCACTATTTGCAGATGACATGATACTATATTTAGAAAACCCAACAAACTCAACCAAAAGGCTTATAGAACTGATCAACAAATTCAGCAAAGTATCTGGATACAAAATCAATCTTAAAAAATCAGAAGCTTTCCTGTACACCAATCATAAATCTACTGAAAAAGAAATTCAGAAAACATTTCCACTCAGGATCTCCCACAAAAAAATAAAATACCTAGGAATAAACTTGACCAAGGAGGTAAAAGATCTCTACAAAGAAAATTATAAAACACTGAAAATAGAAATCGAAGAAGATCTTAGAAGATGGAAGGACCTTCCATGTTCATGGATTGGCAGAATAAATATCATTTAAATGGCCATCCTCCCAAAAGTGATCTACAGATTTAATGCAATGCCCATTAAACTACCAAGATCATTCCTCACAGACATAGAAAAATCAGTCCTTAAATTTATCTGGAATAACAAAAAGCCCAGAATAGCCAAGGTAGTTCTCAGCAACAAAAACCACACAGGAGGAATTACAATACCTGACTTTAAACTATACTACAAAGCCATTGTAATAAAAACAGCATGGTACTGGCAAAAGAACAGATATATAGACCAATGGAGCAGAATAGAAGACCCAGAAACAAGTCCACACACTTTCAGCCAAAGGGCCAAAAACATACACTGGAAAAAAGATAGCCTCTTCAACATACGATGTTGGCAAAACTGGTTAACCATATGCAGAAAATTGGAAATTAATCCCACTTTTTCACCCTGTACAAAAGTCAACGCACAATGGATCAAAGACTTGGAAATTAAACCAGAGACCTTGAAGCTCCCTGAAGAGGGCATAGGTCCAACACTACAACACATAGGCTCAGACAAACATTTCCTCAAAAAGACCCCAAAGGCACAACAAATTAAAAGGAGAATCAACACATGGGATTGCATGAAACTGAAGAGCTTCTGTTCAGCAAAGGAAACTTTCAAGAACATCAATTGAGAGCCAACAGAATGGGAGAAGGTTTTTGCCACCTACACCACCGATAGAGGACTAATATCTAGAATATACAGAGAACTCAAGAAACTCAACACTAAGAAAACAAAGCATCCAATAACAAAATGGAAAAATGAACTAAATAGACACTTCACAAAAGAAGAAATTCAAATGGCCAATAAATGCATGAAAAAATGCTCAACATCACTGGCAATCAGAGAGATGCAAATCAAAGCTACCCTGAGATTCCACCTAACTCCAACTAGAATGGCTATCATTCAAAACACAAACAACAACAGATGCTGGCGAGGATGTGGAGAAGTGGGAACTCTAAGACACTGTTGGTGGGATTGCAAATTAGTGCAACCACTTTGGAAAACAATATGGAGAATCCTCAGAAGAATGGGAACAAATCTACCATTTGATCCAGCAATACCACTGTTGGGTATCTACCCAAAAGAAAAGAAACCAAACTACCAAACTAATGCATGTGTATCTATGTTCATAGCTGTACAATTCACCATAGCCAAACTATGGAACCAGCCAAGATGTCCATCAACAGATGAATGGATTACAAAACTGTGGGATATGTACACAATGGAATTTTACTCAGCCATAAAAAAACCCACACAATTACATCATTTTCAGGGAAATGGATGCAACTGGAGGACATTATGCTAAGTGAGATTAGTCAGTCACAAAAAATAAGAAATCAGATGCTTTCCCTAATATGTGAGAGTTAGGGAGAAATGGGTCATAGGAGGAACTCTTGAAAGAGGAAATCCTATAGAGGAGCAAACAAGACAATCTAAAGGAGGAGAAAGGAGGGGGGAAAGAGGAAAATATCTAAAACACACAATGTACTTAAACATATCGAAGTCAATCACTAAGCCAAGCAAGGGAGGGAGGGTCGGGGAGGGAATGGGGTGGGAATTGGGTAGGGGTTAAATCAGCGATGTATACATGTTTGTACACAAAAGTTTTTTACCCCAATATGTTGTATGAATATAATAAACCAATAAAAAAATTTAAAAGAAAAAAAAACTCTGCTAGATTTTTTTTTTTTTTCGGGTCTGGGGATGGAACCCAGGGGATTTTACCTCTGAGCTACAGCCCCTGAACTATTTTTTATTCTTTATTTTGAAACTGAGTCTCACTGAGTTGCAGAGGGCCTCACTAAGTAGCTGAGGCTGTCCGCGAACCGTGATCCTCTGGTCTCAGCCTCCTGAATGCTGGGATTACAAGCGTGCGCCACCATGCACAGCTTAGGTAAGATTCTTCATAGCGTTTTCACTAAGCCCAATGAACATGGCATCCCCATGCTTCTTATTTCCATTGTTATTGGTAAAATCTCTGTGTTACTCTTATTTTGGTTCCATAAGTATGATGAAAACTTTTTTGATTCCATAAGTATGATGAAAATTTTAAAAGTAAAATCGGTCTAATTCAAATGATCTGTGTCATCCGTTAAGACAATCTATGGACCATTTGAATTATCTACATCACCTCCATTGACTTTTGAACTTTGTGTTTTCTGAAAAATTGGTCCAGGAGTGCTATTCCTTATTTCTTTCCTGATAATAGACATTTTGTTACCTCTAGTTTTGTTTGCCGGTATTGCTAGAGGTTTATCAATTTGATTGACTTTCTTTCTTTTTTTTTTTTTTTTTTTTGCAGGTCTGGGGATGGAACCCAGAGGCATTTGATTTCCAAGCTACACACCCTGCCCAATTTTTTATTCTTTATTTTGAAACAGGGTCTCACTGAGTTGTGGAGGGCCTCACTAAGTAGCTGAGGCTGTCTGCGAACCACAAACCTCCAGTCTCAGCTTTCCAAATGCTGGGATTACAAGCATGAGTCACCACGCCTGGCTTGATTGACTTTCTTTAAAGAACCACTGTGTTTCATTCATTTTCTCTATTGTTTCCCTATTTTCACTGATTTCTGTTCTTAGCTTTTTCTTTACATAAAAAGGTTTGAGATAGAGCTCCTTTTTAATCCTCCTTTCCTTCCTTCCCTTTGTTTTGTCTTTGAGGGTTTTTTTTCCCCCCATGATTGGGATTGAAATCCAGGGCTCCACGGATGCTAGGTAAGTCTTATACTGCTCAGCTACATCCCTAGTTCTTATCTTTTCTGTGTGTGGATGTGTATGCATGCATGAGCGCACACACAAATATATGTATGTATGTATGTTATGTATGTGTGTGTGTGTATACACACACACACATACACACACATTTTTTTTTTTGATGGTACTGAGAATAGAATCCAGGGGCCTTCTACTTCCAGGCTACAATTCCAGACCTATTTTATATTTTTTATTTGAAAACAGGGTCTCTTAAGCCAGTTGAGGCTGGCTTCGAACCTGCATCATCCTCCTGTCTCAGCGCCCCAAGCGCCGGGATTATAAGGATGTGCTACCACGCCTGGCCAAATACATATATTTTGAAACAGGGTCTTCACTAAGTTGCAGAGCGTCTCACTAAGTTGTAGGCAGTCTCGCTAAGTTGCTAAGGCTGGCAGTGAACCTGTGAACTTCCTGTCTCAGCCTCCCAAGTACTGGAATTACAGTATGCTTCATCTTTTTTTAGTACTATAAATTTCTCAGCACTGCTTTAGATACCTTCCACATATGTGTGTTCTCACTTTCATTCAGTTTTGTGCATTTTCAAGTTTTCTTTTGAGGATTCTTCTTTGATCTGAGCACTATTCAGAAGTGTTGTTTAATTTCCAAGTGGGTGGATAATTTCCTGTTGTCTTTCTGTTACTAATTCATAGTCTGATTTCATTAGAGTCAGAAAATATATTAATTTTGTTGGGTTTTATTTCATTTTTGGTTTTTGTGATGCTAAGGATTAAACTCAGAGGTGTTCTAGCACTGATATAGAGCCTCAGACCTTTTTACTTTTCATTCTGAGACAGGGTCTTGCTAAGATGCCCAGGCTGGCCTCAAACTTATAATCCTCCTATATCAGCCTCCCAAATCCTGGAATTACAGACATGTGCCACAGCACCAAGCTCCAGATAATATATTGATAAGAACTCAATTTCTTAAACCAACTGAAATATGTTTACAGTCAGAATATGGTCTTTTTTTCCTGAACTTCCAGTGGCTCTTGAGGAAAAAAAAAATGTAGTCTTTTCCTGCTGTTGTAGGATACTTTTCTACAGATGTTGCTGCACTTCTGTTGGTTGATGGTGCTCAGTCTGTCATAGTCTTCTAAAACTACTATTAATTTAATGCCTGGTAATTCTATGTAGTAAACTCTCCAGCTATAATTAAGGATTGGTTTACTTCTCCCTTCAGCTCAATCAGTTTTGCTTTGCATATTTTGAGGTTCCGTTACTTAATGGGGACCCAATAAATTCACTGCATATAAATTAAGTTGTTCCTTTTTTCATTATTAATATTTGTCAAGCTGCCGGGCGTGGTGGCGCAGGCTTGTAATCCCCGCACTTGGGAGGCGGAGACAGGAGGATCACGCTGGTTCGGAGCCAGCCTTGCTGGCTTAAGAGACCCTGTTTCCACATTAAAAAAGTTAAAAAATAGGTCTGGGAGTGTAGCCCATGGGAGTGTATGCCGGAGGTAGAAGGGCTTCCAGAAACCCCAGTACCACCAAAAAAAAAAAAAAAAAAAAAAAAAAAAAAAAAGGAGGATCTGGGTTTGCAGGCAGCCTCAGCTACTTAGTGAGGCCCTCTGAAACTTAATGAAACTCTGTTTCGAAATAAAGAATAAAAAATTGGGCTGGGGGTGTAACTCAAAGGTAGAATTATTTTAGGTTCAATCCCCAGCAACACACACACATACAGACATACACACACATATTTGTCAAATAGTTTCTTTGCTCTGAATTCTACTATATCTGCTATTAACAGGGTCATTCTTATTTATTTATGTTTGTGTGTCTTTTCTTTTTTTGTGTATGTGGTACAGGAAATTGAACCCAGGAGCATTCTACCTCCAAGGTACTCCCCAAGCCTTTTTCACTGTTTTGTTTTGAAACAGGGTCTTACTATGTTGCTGAGACTGTCTTCAGATTTGCGATCTTCATATCTGTCTCCCAAGTACTCAGATTACAGGCATGTGCCACCATATCCAGTTTATATATCTTTTTTTAATCTTTATGAACCTATGTTGATAACTATGAGTTTTCTATGAATAACATTTTATAATCGTGTTTTTCATTTTATTTACTCTGTCAATATATATTTTACCTAGTAAATTCTGATCATTTATATTTAATACAAATACTCCTCAGGCTGCTACTGTGTAAGTTTCTCCTATCTGTTTCTATTTTGTTATTGGTTACTTTAATTTCTTTGTATACTACTTTCTATAGTTTTCTCATAAAACTACCACTTCTATATTTTTTTAGGTATTAAAATAAAATGTAACTTTTATTTTATTAGTATCAACACTTTACCATTTCAAATAAAATGTAGAAAACCTAATTCCAGTTAGATGCTTTCAACCTAACACATGTTTTAAAAAAATAGGTCTGGGAGTATAGCCTGGAGGTAGAAGGGTTTCCAGGAACCCCAGTACCACCAAATAAATAAATAAATAAATAAATAAATAAATAAATAAATAAAAGTTCCTAAGCCGGGTGTGGTGGTACACACTTGCAATCCCAGCATTTGGGAGGCTGGGACAGGAGGATCTCGGTTCTTGGACAGCCTCAGCTACTTAGTAGGCCCTTTGCAACTCAATGAGACCCTGTTTCAAAATAAAGAATAAAAAATAGGACTGGATGTGTCGCTCGGAGGTAGAAAGACTCTGAGTTCCACCCCTAGTACTGCAAATAAATAAATAAATAAATAAATAAATAAATAAATAAATAAATCTTCCTGAAGTATTTCTTTTATACACAAAAAAATCAAATCAAGTAATATCACAAATTTTGCTCCAACTCTCAAATATAATTTCAGAAACTAAAGAGGTTGCCCTATTCACCTCTGTTTTTGACAATCTCTAGTTTCCTTCTTTTCTGAAGGTCCAAGTTTGTGTTATTTGCTTTCTATTTAAAGAACTCTGTCTACTCTGTCTAGCTTTTGTGTGTGTGGTACTTGGGTTACATTCTAACTCTGAAAAATACCCCCAGCTCAATTTTACTTTTTTTTTTTTTTTTTTTTTGGTGGTACTGGGAGTGGAACCCAGGGGCTTTCTACCTCAGGGCTATACTCCCAGGCCTATTTTATACTTTATTTGGAAACAGGGTCTCACTAAATTGCTGAAAGCCTCACTAAGTAGCTGAGGCTGGCTTTGAACCTGTATGATCCTCCTGTCTCAGCCTCCCAAGAGCAGGGATTACAGTCATGCACCACCATGCCCGGCTCAATTTTACTTTTTATTTGGAAACAGGGTCTCACTAAATTGTTAAGTTGCTGAGACTGGCCTCAAACCTGTGACTCTCCTGTCTAAGGCTCCCAAGTACTGGGATTACAGGCATGCACTGTCATGCCTGGCTTCTACCACTATTGGTTTTTTTTTTGGTACTAGAAATTTAACTCAGAGGCATTCTACCTTCTAACTACACTCCCCAGCCCGATTTTATTTCTTATTTGGAAATAGGGTCTCACTAGGTTGATGCGAGTCTCACTACTTGCTGAGGATGTCCTTGAACCTGCAATCCTCCAGTCTCAGCCTCCCAAGTACTGGGATTATAGGTGTGTGCCACCATGCCTGGTGTCTAACTTTTTTTTTTTTTTTTTTTTGCGGTACTCAGGATGGAACCCAGGGGCATTCAACCCACAAGCTACACCCCTAGCCCTATTTTTTATTCTTTATTTTTTGAAACAGGCTCTCACTGAGTTGCAAAGGAGCTCACTAAGTATATGAGTCTGGCTGCAAACTGCAATACTCCTGTCTCAGACTCCAAATGCTGGGTTACAAGTGTGTGCCACTATTCCCGGCTCTAATTATATTTTAAAGGTAAGCCTGCTAGCCATATTTTCTCTTGTTAGTTCAGATTCCTGAATGTATAATTTTATGACTTTTGCTAAATTTGGTGGGTTTTGTATATAGTTTAAATACCTCTCTCCTCTGCATCTGGTACTGTTAATTTTTTGTTTTGATTTGTATCATTTTGTTTTACTAACCCTCTTTCTAAATAATGAGGGAATTGCATTAATTCTCCTCACCACCATGCCTTCCCATTTAATCTTTTTTTATGTTCTTTTTATTTTATTTTTATTTTTTTGCTTTTGTTTTGTTTTGTTTTGTTTTTGGTGGTATTGGGGTTCCTGGAAGCCCTTCTACCTCCAGGCTACACACCCAGACCTATTTTATATTTTTGAAATAGGGTCTCTTAAGCCAGCGCGGCCGGCTTTGAATGTGTGCGATCCTTCTGTCTCTGCCTCCCAAACGTGGGGATTACAAGTGTGTTCCACCAAGCCCGGCTCCAATTTAATTTAATCAACCATAATCACCCATAAGGAGAAAGACAGATGGTCCCTTAATGAACTCTCTCTGCTCTTATGTGCAGTCTAGTATTTTCTTTACAAAGTTGGGAGATACAAATATATATTACATGTTGCTCATCTGCTAAAAGTTAATCAATATAACTAAGTTATTTAAAAATGCTTATAACCCTCTCATCTTCTATTTCTGGTATCATTAGCTGTTCCTCCTTCCAACAGTAGCTTCCCATGAGCGCTTGTGACTTTTCTATTATTTCTCAAAAACACTATACACAATCCTGCCCATGGGCTCAGCAGCTGCTATTTCCCATGCTGAAAAGAGGTAGAATCTTCATACCTCACACAATAATTACACCTTTGAATCTGTGCTCTAATGTCAATCTCATTAAGATTTCCCCTAACTATACTTAAAGTAGCATATTCAATCAATCTAAACTTGCCTTAATTTCCTTGACAGTCTTCACTATCACAGAATATCTAATATACATAAATATCTTTTGTGTTTAGTGTTACTTGTATAAAAGTTTTTCAGACATGTTTTTTCACTATTGTATATTCAACTGTTAGAAAATGACCAGCATACAGCAAGACATAAAAAAGTAATTGCTGAGTCAAAAAATGAGTACATGAGCTAGGTATGGTAGAGCATGCCTATAATTCCAGAACTTGGGAGGCTAAGACAAGAGGATCACAGGTTCACAACCAGCCTCAGCAACTTAGTAAAGCTCTCTGCAACTCAGTGAAGACCCTGTTTCCAAATAAAAAATAAAATAGGGCTGAGAGTGTCGCTCAAAGATAGAACACCACTGGGTTCAATCCTGGGTATTCTACCCCTATCCCTCAAAAAATGAGTATATAGCTGGGCATGGTGGCACACGCTTATAATCCCCGCACTTGGGAGGCAGAGACAGGAGGATTGTGCAGGTTCAAAGTTAGCCACGCTGGCTCAAGAGACCCTGTTTCCAAATAAAAATATAAAGCGGAACCCTGGAACAGCCGGGGCCCAGGTCGCGGGACTCTGGGCCTCGGGCCAGACCGCGCATAGTATGCCAGACCCCTGGAGAAACCAGGCCCAGTTAGACCCTGGGCCTCGAGCAGGGGTAGCATGGGGCACGCCAGCCGGGGCCTGGGTCGCGAAACTCAGGGCCCTGGGCTGGACTGCACGTAGCACACCAGACCCCTGGAGAAACTGGGCCCAGTTAGACCCTGGGTCCCGGGCAGGGGTCGCACGGGGCATGCCAGCTGGGGCCCGGATCGCGGGACTCTGGGCCCCAGCCGGACTGCACGTAGCACGCCAGACCCCTGGAGAAACCGGGCCCAATAAGACCCTGGGTCTCGGGCAGTGGTCGCGCGGGGCACACCAGACCCGGGAACAGCTGGGGCCCGGGTCACAGGACTCTGGGCCCCAGGCGGAGTAGTGCGGAGCATGCTGGACCCATGAGGAAACCGGGCCGGGTCACAGTGCTACTGAGTGCCTGGATCCCACTACCTCCTCAAACCACACATACTGTCTTCTCTTATTGAAAAAAAAAAAAAAAAGGAAAAGAAAAAAGAAAAATATCAGAGAGGGATTAAGAAGGCTGTGACGGATGCCAGGATACTGGAGACGCAGACAAAACTTATCCAAAAGCACTGGAACTTATGGAAAAATTCCCTGTGAAGGAGGACTGCTGTTTCTCTATATTGTTAAGAATCTTGGACATCACCTGTAAGGAGAGAGTTTAGCGGAGACCAAGGAGAAAGGTGGTGTTGAAAGTGGTCTCCGTGATGGCAGTGGAGACTTGTATTCAGGAGAAGCAGAAATCGGATCCTACCAACCTTATTTTTTTTTGGAGAAACTACACCAAATGTCGAATGCTACCGTCACACATGCTTAGGAACACTGGACAACATTCAGAGTGGAAAAAGAGCTTGGGAAAGATTTGAAATGGTGGAGGTAGTGGCAATGGCAGTGGCCAGTATTCAGAGGAGGCAGAGATCTTATGCATTACACCTGGAACCTTTGAAATAATAACCCCAGAGGCAGAATGCTACCACCACGCACCCTCGAGAACGTGGGACAATTGGTTGGGCAAAGACAGTGCTCGGATTGGAGCCTGCCGAGGGGTGAGGCTGGGGACGGACACAGAAAAGCTGGGACTGGAGCCTGTTGTGAGGCAAGGCCGGTGCTGGAGCCTACGAGGCAGCGACCGGAATCTGCCGAGGGGTTAGGCCGGTGCCAGGGCCAATGGCCGACATTGGAGCCTGCCGTGAGGCAAGGCCACTACTGGGGCCTCCGAGGCCAAGATCGGAGCCTACCGAGGGGTTAGGCCAATGCTGGAGCCAGTGAGGCCAGGATCGGGGCCTACCGTGAGGCTAGGCCAGTGCTGGGGCCTCTGAGGCCGGGATCGGAAACTGCCGAGGGGTTAGGCCAGTGCCGGGGCCAATGGCCGGCATCGGAGCCTGCTATGAGGCAAGGCCGCTACTGGGGCCTCCAAGGCCGGGATTGGAGCCAGCTGAGGGATTAGGCTGGTATGAGGGCGAGTGAGACCAGAATCTGGGCCTCCCCTGAGGTAAGGCCACTGCTCGAGCCAGCGAGGTCTGGATCAGTCCACCGGGTAGCTAGGCCACTACTGGGGCCGTCAAGAGTGGGATCGGTACTTGCAACACGGCATACACAGAGAAATATCGCAGAAAATAAAAACCAGATGCTTCCCCTAATCAGCAAAAACTAAGAGGAAAGGGGCAACAGGAAGAGGTTGAGCTATAGAAAGGGCCCTATAGCAACTAAGGTGACCAACCAGAGGGTATGGAATAGGGGAGGATGGAGCCTCTTTAAAAAACAGGAGGTACATAAACAAATGTATCAAAGTTAATCACCAAACAAGCATGGGATCAAGGGAGGGGGAGGGAATGGGATGGGGGCTGGATGAGGGCTAATTGGATAATGTGTGCTTGTATATCCTCTTAAGTCTTGTATTCCAATGTGATATATGATTATAATGCACCAATAAAAAGTAAATAAATACAAAAAATAAATAAAAAATAAAGGTAATGAAGTAAAAAATAAATAAATAAAAATATAAAAAATAGGTCTGGCTGGGAGTGTAGCCCGGAGGTAGAAGGGCTTCCAGGAACCCCAGTACCACCAAAAAAAAAAAAAAAAAAAAAAGAAGAGTATATAAAAGAATGTCTGAAGAACAGAAGCAATGCAGGATAGTGGAGATAAAGCATGCAACTAGAACTGCTTTGAGAAACACCAAGTAACTAAGAAAAACAATAGTAAAGATGAGAGAGGAGATATAAGAATGAAGAATATTTTAAAAATGAATCAAGCCTGGCATGGTGGTGCACGCTTGTAATCCCAGCATTTGG
The DNA here is from genome assembly GCF_963383645.1 of Muscardinus avellanarius. Classification (NCBI taxonomy): domain Eukaryota; kingdom Metazoa; phylum Chordata; class Mammalia; order Rodentia; family Gliridae; genus Muscardinus; species Muscardinus avellanarius. Next base: position 57,132,505 of record NC_137793.1, on the reverse strand, counting down.
GATGCTGAGACAGGAGGATCACAGTTCTTGGACAAACCTCAGCTACTTAATGATGCCCTTTGCAACTCAGTGAGCCCGTTTCAAAATAAAGAATAAAGTACTGGAAAAAGAAAAAGAATCAAAAAACTTGAGAGTAGTATTTGGAGGTTTAATTTAGGAATCAGTGATGGTTAAGTCCTCTAAAGAAATATTCCTTTCGTTGTTGTTGTTGTTTTGTGATACTAGGGGTGGAACCCAGGGGCTTTTCTCTACCTCTGAGCTACAACTTCCAGACCTATTATAAACTTTGTTTGGAAACAGGGTCTCACTAAGTTGCTGAGAGCCTCACTAAGCAGCTGAGGCTGGCTTTGAATCAGTGCGATCCTCCTGTCTCAGCATCCCAAGTTGTAGGGAGCCATTAAGGTTTTTTCCTTATCTTTACTAAAAGAATACTTCTGACTGTCCTTCGCTCAGCTGACTGTCCTTCACCCAGAGTCAATAATGTTTGGGCTCATGGAGGGTTCAAAGTAATTAAGGTCTGAGAGAAGATTAGGTTCGTGTTGTTTCTGATGGCACGAGGGTATTGATTGACATGCCCATGATGTATGTACTTTGGATTTGTCATTATTGTATTCTGGTGTAAGAAACTGTATAAATACCACAAGAGAAAAAAACCCGGGATCGGCCAGTAGAGATATCGACCCAGGAGTAAACTGGTGATCCTTCCATGCTTGAATTGAATTCTTTAATCCTCACTCCTCTCTTTGGAACCCGTACTTTTGCTGGCTAGCTCCAGCACCAAGCATTGGGATTCTAAGCTTGTGCCACCAAGCCTGGCAAAAAGGAATATTCTTAAAAAATGTTTCAAAGTTGCCAACCCCTAAATTCACTACAGGAAAATAGTAACTCTCCTGATGTTCATCTGTACAGTACAGATAATTTACCTGGGGAGCTCTGGCTTAGGAAGTCTTCCAATATCCACGGCTCCTCTCCTTTTTCTAGCCTGAAGATCACCTCTGGCTTGGTCACACAATACCCTATTAACAGGAAATGTTTAAGAGTTTAGGCTGGCTGTCTAGATGTCAAAGCCCTGGATGAAGAGAGAAGCATGATGCTACTGCAAGGTTGCACTAGGGAAGTGAAGACAAGTCTCTCCTGATGCCCCAGAGTAACCAACTGACACTTATTTCTAAATCCCAATCTTAAATGTCATTAAACTGTAGAGTTCCCATATGCTTCATAATTAAGGAATAAACAAATACTTTCTGGAATTACACGATAAAGAGAAGCTTACCTACTGAGACAAGGTGGCTGTAGTTCTCCAGCATCACATCTCTATACAGTGACCTCTGGCTAGGGTCCAGGTGCTGCCATTCCTCCTGGGTAAAGCCCACAGTCACATCCTTAAATGATACCGATCCCTGGGATGTCTGTTCAATCTGAAATGTTCAGAATTAGAAAACCTGGAGAAACACATATGGGACTAATCCATACTGTGATTATTGATTACAGATAACCAAAACATTTTACAGAATATTTGTTTCACTTTAGGCTTCAGAAGGGAAAGGGAAATAACTGGAATATTCTGCCACTGAATTATGGTATGAATTCATGCAAAAAAAGCAAGTCCACAATGTATATGGAACTGATAATGGTTGGAAATACTAAGACTAATAATCTTTTTGTATTTGTGGACAATATAACCTAATAAGAAAACATAATATGTGTAGTAATATATTGCAAGTACTAAAGTTAAAGTACATACAAGATAATGTTATAAACAAAGAGCAAAATTCGTTTTATTTTGAGTTTTACCAGGAAGTACAGATATTGGCTAAAAAATAATACTGTGTTCTTCAGAAGCACAGGGCCATAGCAAAAGCAAGTCTGGGAGATTCTAGCACACTTAAGGAATAAGCAACAGGTCAAATAGGATAGGAGAACCTGAGGTTATGGACTGGTGCTGTCATGAGATAAAAGGCCATCGTAGTAATTAGGGAACTGATTATGGAGTAATTTTAGAACAAAAACCTTGAAAGGATTTGATCATTTATCTTTTTTTTTTTTTTTTTTTTTTTTTTGGTGGTACTGGTAGGCTACACTCCCAGACCTTTTTTTTTTTTTTTTTAATTAAAAAAATTTTTACTTGGAAACAGGGTCTCTTACGCTGGCTTCGAACCTTCGTGATCCTCCTGTCTCCACCTCCCAAGCGCGGGGATTACAAGCGTGCGCCACCACACCTGGCATCATTTATCATCTTTAAGAAAATTTTGAAGCTACAGACTTACACTTACAAATTACAGAATAAATTGCTAACTTTTTTTTTTTTTTTTTTTTGCAGCACTGGGGATGGAACCCAGGGACATTCTGCTTCTGGGAGACACCTTAAGCCCTAAATCTTTTCTTCACTGAATTGGAAAGGGCCTCACTAAGTAGCTGAGGCTGTCCACAAACTGCGATCCTCTGGTCTTGGTCTCCGCCTCCCAAATGCTGGGATTACAAGTGTGCGCCACCACGCCCAGCAATTGCCAGCATCTTTATTATGCATCTCAATTGAATTCTCCTAGAAAGACATCTGAGTGTGGCAGTATAGGTCTGTAATCCCAGGTAGTTGGGAGGATGAGGCAAGAGGATCACAAGTTCAAGAATAGCCTGGGCAATTCAGCAAGACCCTGTCTCAAATAAAAATTTTTGAGGGGCTAAGGATGTAGTTCAGAGATAGAACATTCCTAGGTTCAATCCTAATACTAAAAAAAGAAATGTAGAGCTGGTTGTGGTGGTGCACGCTGGTAATCCCCAAGTTTGGGAAGCAGAGACAGGAGGATTGCGCAGGTTAAAAGCCAGCCGCGCTGACTTAAAAGACCCTGTTTCCAAATTTAACAAAGTATAAAATAGGTCTGGGAGTGTATCCCGGAGATAGAAGGGCTTCCAGGAACCCCAGTACCACCATAAAAAAAAAAAAAGAAACAAATGTAGAAAGACAGCCTAACATTTTTATTTCATTGCAATATTCTAGGTTCTAATTATTTAAATTAGAAGAAATAGCCGGGCGTGGTGGCGCACGCTTGTAATCCCCGCGCTTGGGAGGCAGAAACAGGAGGATCGTGCAGGTTCGAAGCCAGCCCCGCGCGCTGGCTTAGGAGACCCTGTTTCCAAATAAAAATGTAAAAATAGGTCTGGGAGTGTAGCCCGGAGGTAGAAGGGCTTCCAGGAACCCCAGTACCACCAAAAAATAAATAAATAAATAAATAAATAAATAAATAAATAAATTAGAAGAAATAATTAGGATAAAGATTTTGAATCTACTGTAATTACAACAACTATGGAATGTATATAAGATGTATAAAAGTATACACAGAAGGGGCATGGTATTTAAGCAAGATAGGTCTTACTAAATCTGATGTAAAATGCTGAAGGATTAGAGTGAAAATAAGAATTTGAGACACATTAATATGGTAGAGTTGATTCATTAAGAATTAATCAGAGCCTGGACGTGGTAGTGCAGGCTTGTAATCCCCGCATTTGGGAGGTTGAGACAGGAGGATCACTGTTCGTGGACAGCCTCAGCTACTTAGGGAGGCTCTCTGCAACTTTATTATTCAAAATAAAGAATAAAATATAGGGCTGGGGTTGTAGCTTGGAGGTAGAATACCTCTTAGGTTCCATCCCCAGTACCACAAAAAGAAAAAAAAAATTTTAAACTAAAAAGAATTAACCAGAGTCTTTCAAAGAATTGAGGGGAAAAATAATCAAAAATTTAATTTGAGGGGAAACAACAGGCCATAAAAATCATTTTCTGGAAGGTGGAAATGAAAATAAGAATGAACATTAAAAAAATTAATTGATAATCATATAATCAAAATGTACATGTAGACAGCATTCGGGAGGTGGAGACTAGAGTACTGCGGCTCATGGACAGACTCAGCTACTTAGCAAGGCCCTTTACAACTCAGTAAGACCCTGGTTAAAAAAAAAAATAAATAAAAAAAGACTAGAAAAAATAGGGCCGGGAGTGTAGTTCAGAGATAGAATGACCCTGGGTTCCATCCCCGGTACCACCTCCCCCCCCAAAAAAAAAGTAAGATTAAAAAAAAACTTCATATGATCTAGGAATAGAAAGAAAAACTTCCTCAGGCTAATAAATGATTTCCATAAATACCCACAACAATTATCAAATTTAATGTTGAAATATGAAAAGTGTTTAAAATGTTTCAAAGTTCTTAGACCAATAAAACAAAACAATCACATACACAGAAAAGTCCAAATAAAAGTATAGTTTTAGAAATCAGGTGCAAGTTTACTATAACAAATTTTAGATCTATCAGCAAAATCAGAAAATAAATTTTATTTAAAAGTACACTTGATAATATCTACAAATAGAATTACAAAGTATAATAAAGGAAACTAAAGAAGACCCAAATAAGTTGAGCAACTTAATAGATGGGAAGGCTTACTATCAGAAAAATATCCATTCTCCCTATGCTGTTTTACAGAGTCCTAAAAATCTCAAACAAAATTCCAGCAGAATAATATGCAAAGGACTTTGAATATACAATATAATCTTGAAGAAATCTAAGCCAAAAAATATTGTTATATATCAAGTATGTGCCATACTAAAGATAATGTGATGTCAACATAGGAACTTTCAGATGTGGCAATGGAATACAGAAGAGTCCAAAACACACCCAATATGTATAGTCACTTGATTCATGACAAGATGATAGAACAATTATTTCGCCAGGCATGGTGGCGCACGCTGGTAATCCCCACACTTGGGAGGCAGAGACAGGAGGATCGCACAGGTTCGAAGCCAGCCTCAGTGGCTTAAGAGACCCTGTTTCAAAAAAAAAAAAAAAAAAAAAATATATATATATATATATATATATATATATAAATAAACAGGTCTGGGAGTGTAGCCTGGAGGTAGAAGGGCCTCCAGGAAATTCAGTACCACCAAAAAAAAAGAACAATTATTCAATTATTTCAACAAATGGTGCTAGTATAATTATAATGAGTATTTATTGCTCTCTTAGTGTATATAGATGTAAATTTTTAAATTATAGCAATAAAATTTTAGAATATGTCATGGGAAATTTTTTCTTAAATAAGACACAATTGAAACACACTATATTAAGAATGCATCTTTATCAAAAGAAAGAATAAGCCGGGCATAGTGCTTATAATCCTAGTACTTGGTAAGCTGAGACAGGAGGATCACAGGTTTGTAGCCAGCCTCAGCAACATAAGTGAGGCCCTCTGCAACTTAGTGAGATTGTTTCAAAATAAAAAAGATGAAAAATAGGGGCGGGGTTGTATCTCAGAGGTAAAATCCCCTGGCTTCCATCCCCAATTCTGAAAAACAAAGGGGGGGGGATAAAAATGCAGCCCACAAACTGAGTTATTCAGAATATATGTAACTGACAGAACTCTACTCCCTAGCATAGAAAGATAAGTATTGCTATAGCCAGGTGTGGTGGCATACACTTGGAATCCCAGTACTTGGGAGGCTGAGACAGGAGGATCACAAATTCATAGCCAGCCTCAGCAACTTTGTGAGGCCCTCTGCAACTTTGTAAGACCCTGTTTCAAAATAAAGAATAAAATAGGTCTGGGGATATAGCTTGGAGATAGAATGCCCTTGGATTCAGTTTCCAGTACTCAAACACAAAAAAAGGGTGATAATATAGAAACAAAGTATAACATTTGTCCCTAGCAAAAGAAGATTGAGAACAAAAAGGCAAACTATCTAAGTAGCAAAACTTAAAGCAAATATTTTAATAGAAACTCTGAAAGTCAGAAGACACTGATGAATGCACCTTAGGATACGTCACTGTATGTATGATATGACTCAAAGGGAAAAATAACAGAATCCCCAACAGGAGGAAAATGGCATGGATGAAATAATGAACAAATGTCTGTCAACAGTCACTACCTCCCAGTAAATCCACAGCCAGCATTTGCAAGGATATGAAGGAAGGTTATTAATAGCTTCTGAAAGAAATGAGGTTTAAAATTATAAAGATATATATATATATATATATATATATATATATATATATATATATATATATTTTTTTTTTTTTTGGTGGTGGTACTGGGGTTCCTGGAAGCCCTTATACCTCCGCGCTACACTCCGAGACCTATTTTTACATTTTAACTTGGAAACAGGGTCTCCTAAGCCAGCGTGCGCGACTGGCTTCGAACCTGCGCGTTTCTCCTGTGTCTGCCTCCCAAGAGCGGGGATTACAAGCATGCGCCAATGAAAGGCTCCATTTAGAAAAAAAAATCATAAGCCCCTAGCAGCCAGCTAATAGTTCAAAAGAAAAGTATATTTTACTGCAGCTTACAGCTTAGGAATGTAAAATATGCGATAAGCCCACCCCATCTTATCTATACTGACTGGGTCAGAGTGCCTTGACCCGGGAGCTTACTGACTACACCTGGTATTTTATCTAACACTTGACTACAGAATGTACTTTTCAAATGATTCTGTAATTTTCTGTAAACGCATGCAATCTGGCCCAAACCCCTACCCTCCCTAACTGGTGGTCTTTTCCCTATAAATATCCACACTTTCAGTTGCTCGGGGCCGAACTCCTATACGAGTCGGCCCCAGTGCACTGGCTCCTTAATAAACCTTTTTGCTCATTGCATCAAGGACGTAGTCTCTCGTGGTGCTTGACGTCGCTTATCCCGAGGTTGATTGAGGGTCTCCCCTCGGCGGGGGTCTTACACCACCACGCCTGGCTATAAAGAAATATTTTGCTAATAATAAAGAATGTGTAAAGGAAATTTTTACATCCATTGATGCAGCTATATTTCTTGGATATCAAGGTTGAGGTTCCTTAAAGATCTGAAGTGAAAAGAGAAAATGGATGAGAAGTGTACAAAATAAGTAAGGTGAAGCAACAGGATAAAATTACCAGTAGAGTTCACACACTTTGTTGGGTCATTTGAATAGCATATGCCCCTAACTCCTAACTGAGAAAACTTAAAATATCCTTACTAACAAGCAATTTTCTCATTTCAACTATCAAGTTGGTCATTCTCCCTCATCCAGACAAACAGGCAAGATTCAAGAGATATCATGTTTATCAATTTTCTAACTGTGTATCCGTGCTTCAAATTAACTGTTACATTTAGATTCCAAGTATAAACTTTTTAGATAGAAAGTGTTAAGTTCTGCATAATTTTGTTCATCAATTTCTTCATAAAATTGTGCATAATATTCTTTTCCTAAAGATGTTTAATCTGTCACTTTTTAATTCACAACAGTTCTTACTGTACTTGTTCCATTCTTTATGCTTTTTTGTTGTTTCTTTCCTTTATCTTTATCGTTTCCTTCAACTATCTTGGTTATAGACTCTTTTCTAAGTTCTTGTTGTTGAACCCAGGCGTGGTGGAGCATGCTTGTAATCCCCGCACTTGGGAGGCTGAGACAGGAGGATTGCTCAGGTTTGAAGCCAGCCTCAGCTACTTAGTGAGGCTCTCAGCAACTTAGTGAGACCCTGTTTCCAAATAAAAATAGAAAATAGGTCTGGTAGTATAGCCCACAGGTAGAAAGCCTCTGGGTTCCACCCCCAGTATCACCAAAAAAATAAAAATAAAAAATAAGTTTTTGTTGTTGAGTATGACTTGGTTTTAAGGCTTTTTTAGTATATACATTTAAGGATATAGATTTCTAAATATTACTTTATTTGCAAAATTCAAGTATTAATATGTAGTGCTTTTTTTGGTTGTTTTTCTACCCTGGTTTCCTGTGTGTGTGTGTGTGTGTGTGTGTGTGTGTGTGTGTGTGTGTGTGTGACTGGGGTTCCTGGAAGCCCTTCTACCTCCGGGCTACACTCCCAGACCTATTTTATATATATATTTTTATTTGGAAACAGGGTCTCTTAAGCCAGCAAGACTGGCTTCAAACCTGCGCAATCCTCCTGTCTCCGCCTCTCAAGCGCTGGGATTACAAGTGTGTGCCACCACACCTGGCCTCTGGTTTCCTTTATTCTTAATTTTTAAAGAGAAAGGTTCTTGCTGCATTGCCCAGGCTGGCCCTAACTCCTAGGCTCAAATGATCCTTTTCCTTCAACTTCCCAAGCAGCTGAGACTACAGGCATGTATCACTGTGCCCAGCCTTAAATTTAGTGTTTGTGTTTTGTTTTGTTTATTTATTTATGTATTTATGTATTTATTTTTGGTGGTACTGGGGTTCCTGGAAACCCTCCAGGCTACACTCCCAGACCTATTTTATATTTTTTAAAATTTGGAAACAGGGTCTCTTAAGCCAGCAAGGCTGGCTTCGAACCTGTGCAATACTCCTGTCTCCGCCTCCCAAGTACGGGGCTTGTTTTTTGTTTTCGTGGTATTGGGAATGGAACCCAGGGGCATTCTACCTCCAAGCTACACCCCAGGCCTATATTTTATTCTTTATTTTTGAAACAGGGTCTAAGTTGCTCGATTTCCTTTTTGATTCAGTCTTTGATCAATAAGTAAAAATATATTTTAATTTTTTATAAATCTATGTGTGTAAGCAGCTAAGTAGAAAAGCCCTATATCTAAGGAAAAGAGCTGAAATAATTACAACTTTAAGACCCCTATAACTAATATTATACAGGTAAAATCAAACATCAGTCTGAGGATCCCTGTACTGCTCTATCTGATTAGTTCCTTGTTCATTCATTCACTTTTATATAGTGTGTGGTTTCAGTGGCAGAGTTGAATATATCTAGCTTGGAAACCCTAAAACAATTAAATGCCTAGTTTCTTTAGAGGAACAAGTTTACAACCCCTTGATTAATTTATTAAATCTGTTAGGATTATTGTCGTGTGTGTGTGTGTGTGTGTGTGTGTGTGTGTGTGTGTGTGTGTGTTGTACTACTGGAAATAAGCCAAGGGGTATTTCACCTCTGAGCTATATTGGTGCATTGTAGTCTCACATCATAATGTAGCTCATAACAATAGTGACATACGTGCACACAGCTCTTGGTGGGCTTTCCTCTAACTCCCTCCCCATCTCCCCTTCCCCATACGGGATATTGAGATTGGCATTGGTTTTCTCACATATGTACATGATGTCATTGGAAGTGATTCCTTCACTGATCTTCCCTCTTCTCCTTCCCCTATCTTTTTCTAGATCACTTTCCTCTCTCCACTGAAGTTTCTCTTCCATTATCTAAATTCCCTCTGGCATCCCAATTACTCCCTAGCTTCCACATATGAGAAAAAACACATGACCCTGCACTTTCTGGCTGACCTTACTTTTACTATTTTATTTTTCATTTTGAAACAAGGCCTCACTAAGTTGCTGAGGGTCTAATTTGCTGAGACTGTCCTCTAACCTGTAATCTTCCAGTCTCAGCCTTCTAAACGGTGGGATTATAGGCATGTGTCAGCACACTGAGCTCCTTTTGTTATCTTTTAAAAATACTGTTTTGGCTGTCACATTTATGCATATTTTGTTGAAATTGGGTTCACTTTTATAGGTGATAGATGTTAGGGTTTTTTGTAATTTATCTAGAATAATTTGTGAAAAGACCATTTTTCTTCAATGTTTATCACTGTGATATCTGTCCTAAATTGTGTATTTTGTTTTGAGGCGGGGAATGCTAAGGATTGAACCCAAGAGCATTCTACCTCTAAGCTACAGCCCCAGCTTAATTTTTTTATTATTATAATTCTTTATTTTGAAACGGGGTCTAAGTTGTAGAGGGCCTCACTAAGTAGATGAAGCTGGCAGTGAACCCAGATCCTCCTGTCTCTGCCTCCCGAGTACTGGGATTACAAGCATGCGCCACCACACCAGGCAGTTTTATATACTTTTATGTCTGCAATGTGTTGGGACTATTGTGTTCTATTGGTTGTTAGTTTCTTCTGTGCCAGGACCACACTTGTTAATTATCTTGATCTACTGTAAGTCCTAACTCATTTTTCTTCTGTTTCAACAGTAAACTAGCTCTTCCTGGTCATTTGTACTTCCCATTCTATATATTGCTAATACTTATAAAATAGCCTACTGAGACTTTCTTTGGGGTTGAATTGAATCTGTAAATTTTGGAATTTTGGAAAATTTGCATTTTTTTTCAGTACTGGGAATGGAACCCAGGGGCATTGCACCTCTGAGCTACACCCCCACCCCCATTTTTCAGCCTTTTCATTTTTGAAATAGGGTATCACTGAGTTGAGAAGGGCCTTGCTAAGTAGCTGAAGCTGTCCACAAACTGAGATCCTCCTGTCTCAGCCTCCCAAATGCTGGAATTAAAAGCATGCGCCACCATGCCTGGCAATTACTTATTTTTTTAATATTGAAACTTCTAATCTATGAATATATTAACATAATATTTACATTTAAGTATTATATTTGTGTCTTCAATAATTTGAAGATTTTGTATAGAGTTCTTACACAGTTATTGTTAGAGTTATATCTATTTTATATTGACCTCATAGCTAACAATTTTTCTACACTATCTTATTACATCAGATAATTCATCTATATGTTAGTTTGGATTTTCTATATATACAAACATGTAGTCTATAAATGATGATGCTATGCCCCTTTTTCCAGTGCTTTTTTGTGTGTGTGTGCTTGTATGGTGCTCAAATTGAACCCAGGGCCTCATCCATGTCAGGTTCATGCTCAGATACAGATTTTTTTCATATGCTACTATTTTTTCAATTTTATATCTTATTTATTGTTCACTGTTATTAATTTTATATATTAATTTTAGGAATAAAACTAATGTTATTCCTAAATAAACCCTAAAGATATAAATAGTCTATTATGCCAGGTGTGATGATACATGCTTGTAATGCAGTACTGGGAAAGCTGAAACAGGAGGATTGCAGATTTGAGTCTGGCCTCAGCAACTATGTGAGACCCTGTTTCAAAATAAAAAATAAACCAGGCATGGTGGCACACACGTGTAATACCCGTGCTTGGGAGGCGGAGACAGGAGGACTGCACAGATTCGAAGCCAGCCTTGTTGGCTTAAGAGATCCTGTTTCCAAATAAAATATAAAAAATAGGTCTGGGAATGTAGCCTGGAGGTAGAAGGGTTCCATCCCCAGTACCACCAAATAAATAAATAAATAAATAAATAAATAAATAATAAATAAAATAAAAAATAAAATGGGCTAGGGGTGTAGCTCAGAGGTAGAATGCACTCTTGTGTTCAATTTTCAGTAACACACACACACACTCAGTGTAATGTTATTCAAGTAAAACAACTACAATTTAGCCATTGGTGATCTTTACCTACATTGACTATAAAAAAGTAGAAGAGATGAAACAATACAGTATACTATAAGATGAAATATTCCTGAGAAATTTAGTTAACTCTGAAATGTATGCTGCACAACCTGTGTACACAGCCTGGCTAAGAAATGGTAGTTATGGAAAGATTGAATTACAGGTATGCATGCAGGTCATACCTTCCTCTCAACATTCTAGGTTCAGAACCCAACAACTTACCAAGTCTTGAACCCTTTTACTACCAATGAAGAAGAGTTCAAAATAAAAGACTGCTGTGTGTGTTGGCACATGCTTGTAATCCCAGTACTTGAGATGCTTAGAAGAGACAATCACAGGTTCGTGGCCAGCCTCCTCAGCTACTTAGTGAGGCCCTCCACAACTTACTGAGACCCTGTTTCAAATTAAAGAAAAAATAGGGCTGGGATGTAGCTCAGAAGTAGAATGCCCTTAGGTTCAATCCCCAGTTCTGCCAAATATATATATATATATATATATATATATATATATATATATATATACACAATAATAAAATAAAATAAAAAATAACAGACTGCATTCATTTCAGAGCCTACTGAAAAGATTATTCATTATGTGTCCCTATGTTATGACCAATAGAGATATCCACCAGGAAGTCTTTTTCAGAGGAATTTTCCTTCTTTCTTTCTTTCTTTCTTTCTTTCTTTCTTTCTTTCTTTCTTTCTCTTTCTTTCTTTCTTGGTGGTACTGGGGTTCCTGGAAGCCCTTCAACCTCCAGGCTACACTCCCAGACCTATTTATATATTTTTTTAAATTTGGAAACAGGGTCTCTTAAGCCAGCAAGGCTGGCTCCGAACCAGCAGGATCCTCCTGTCTCTGCCTCCCAAGTGCGGGGATTACAAGCGTGCACCACCATGCCTGGCAAGAAGAATCAACTTTCTATATTCAAAATTCAGTGTCTTCCTTTCTTATGTTTGCCATGGTTGTCAGAAACATAAGAGACATGTTTGCAGCTCACATAAATAACTAAGAATACATAATTAATAGGTATCTGTTGGACATGGTAGCACATGCTCATAATCCTAGTACTTGGGAAGTTGAGACAGGAGGATCAAAAGTTCTTGGCCAGTCTCAGCTACTTAGTGAGGCCCTCCGCAACTTAGTGAGACCTTTTTTCCAAATATAGGATAAAAAAATAGGGCTGGCGGTATAGCTCAGAGGTAAAATGCCCCTGAGTTCAATCCCCAGTACCGCAAAAAATAAATAATAATAATAATAAGTAGTAGTAATAGTATCCCTCTACATGCCAAAGTGGCCCTGTTACTGGTCTGTTTCTTAATATTTTCTGTGTAATTGTTAACTATTTTCCATCTTAACATATTAACTCTTACAAATCTCATAAAGTCCATTGTAAAATAAAGTGGCAGATAAATAAACAACTTACCTTGTTCATTGTGTGTTCTTGGAAAGATGCTGACAACTCTGAAGATAACCGCTGGGTTAGAAGAAGGGGAAGGACATCATGAAAGGTTAGCTTTGCCTAGCAGCTGTGAATACTGCCCTTTAAAGTTACCCTGTGCTGGACTTTGTGGTGCATACCTAATCTCAGTACTTGGGAGGTTGAGACAGGAGAATTGCAGATTAGAGACCAGCCTCAGCAACTTTGCAAGACCCTGTCTGAAAATGAAAAATAAAATGGGGCTGAAGGTGAAGCTCTGAGGTAGACTGTCCCTGGGTTCAATCCCCAGTAGCCTCCACCAAAAAAGTTACATACAACCACTAGATAAAATGCCCCCTGTGGGAGAATATAAATGTACCCTTGACCCTTCAGAATGACGGGGGTGGGGGTGGTGAGAGACAACCTAATATGACCTTAATATAATCATGTATTTCTTGGGCATTTAACTGACTAAAAGCGATTATTTGCTTCCTAAGATTTTTAACATTACTGTTTCCCCCTGTATTCATAAAATATTTAAAACGATAACACTTTAAATTAATATACTTCATGGAGGAACACTAACACTTCATTAAAATGGTTGTAAAAAATCCTCTGGCCTAAGCTATCAGTTTTCCCACTGATAAGACAAAAAAAAAAAAAAAGTAATTTTCTCAGCAAAAAATAAAGCCCTTTTCTAAATTTAACTTTGTTGTTGTTACCCAAATAAATCTTATAAGAGACTTCCTTTGACCTGTGTGAAAAAGTAGAAAGCACTGGCGTGGAAATCAGCAGATCTGACTTGTGGTTTCTGCCACCAATAAACGATGATCTATGGGGAAAAAAAAAAAAAAACTCAAAAAAAACCACCTTTCAGGAAAAAAAAAACAAACTTCTATCAAATGAAGCAAAATGGATAATTCGCGAAGATTCTCCCTGAATGCTAAGCGACCAGGTCCGACGAACAGCACATGCCAACGTGCAGTGATGAACAGACTGAAGAAAGACCGGATGGAGCCCAGCGGAAGGAGCGGCCCGCGCGCCCCCGAGGCCGAGGCCGAGGCCGAGCCGGCGCCCCGCGCACGCGCGCTCCTCCGCGGCCCCAGCCGCGCGGCCGCCGCCCCCAGTCCCGGCGCGGGCTCCGCCGGGCTCCTTCCTCCTGCCCCGGCCGCCGGCGAGCCGCGTCGGCCGCAGGCCACCCGTGTGCTCGCGCAGGCGGCGGAGGAGCGCGCGGCCCGGCGCCCGGGCCTGAGGAAGCCTGCGAGGCGCGGCCGGCGCGGGGCATGCGCAGAACCGCGCAGGAGCGCGCGCCTTCCCAGGAGGCCCCGCGCCGGGAGCGGAGGCGCGTGGGCGCGGCGGTGGCTCAGGCGCCGCGGGCGGTGAGCCAGGTGGGACCCGGCCACCCAGGCTCCGACCGCGTGTTAGTTTCTTTAAAAAGTAGGATCCCGTCCGCACAGTAAGAGACAGCTGACATGCTCAGACATTCTCTTTGGAGACAAGAGCACCTGCCTGAGATCCCAGCACGTGGGAGGCTGAGGCGAGAGGGTCTCAGGTTGCAGAACAGTCTCAGCAACTTAGTGAGGCTCTCAGCAATTCAGTGGGACCCTATTTGAAACTAATAATAATTTTTTAAAAAGCCACACGCTTTTAATCACAGTATTCAGGAGGCTGAGACTGAAGGATCGAGGTTCACAGTCTCAGCTACTTAGTGAAGCCCTCCACAACTTAGTGAGACCCTGTTTCAAAATAATAAAAAATCAGACAGGGGGTGTAGCTCAGAGGTCGAATGCCCTTGGGTTCCATCCCCACACCCGCAAAAAAAAAAATAATAATAATAATAATAATTTTTTAAAAAGTTCCCCAATCAATAAAGCAACACAGGGAAATGGGTATTTCTATCAGAAAATGGACAAAATTCAAAAGGAAATATAATCTTTCCGCTGCAATGTTAAAATTAGTTGAATAAATTGTAACAGTGCCGTAATAGAGAGGAGGGTTCTTGATCTTAGCTAATTTTAGAAAAGAGTAGCCGGAACTATGCTGAGAGTTTAAGCAATTTTTATTATTACAAAGGTAGAAAGAAGGGACAGAAAGTAAATCACTATGTCAGAGAGAGTGATGTAGTGGAGTGCCTTGAAGGTAAGACACTGGTGTTTTGAATATAGGAAAGTTTTTATAAAGACTTACTATCTCCCATCTTTGCTTAACCAGACATAGGTATGGATCCACCTATTAACTCAGGGGCAAGCCTTTTGATATTGTTAAGGTCTGAGAGACACCTCTTCCCCGACAACAGAGAACTCACCAGGAGCTGTAAATCACAGGCAGGGTTTATTGCAGCGCCGCAGAAACTGGCATGCCAGGGTCTAATCTCCTTAACCAGCACACGGGCCAGTTCTCAGAGAAGAGACCCCGACCACATTTCAAGCTCTACATTTATAGTCGCAGAAGGGGTATTCACGTGGGATTCATATCTATTCAAGAAAGCTTGGGAAAGGATGTTAGGTTGTTATCTCCTTTGTACACGGTGCAAGCCCAGATTCAAGAAAGCTTGGGACAGGATGTTAGGTTGTTATCTCCCCCTGTACCGGGTGCGAGCCCAGATAAGGGAGCGACACAGGCAGGCTTTGAGTTTTCTACTTTTAAACGTAAAAGAAACAACTCTTCTCTAACATTTTCTAATAACAAAGCAGGTATGGAATAAGCAAACAGTTCTACAGAAGCAGTTTTACAGAAGCAGAAGCTTGCAAGTTTCCTCTAACTTAATTGTATCTCTTAACATCTCAACAACTTAATTTTATAAGGAGAAGAGGGCTGGCTCTAGGGGACACAGGTTTTAGATGAATTAACTAGTAACAATAGCTGTGTGAGAGTAAAGCCAAAGGACTAGTCTCAAAAAAAAAAACCAACTTTTTGATTTACACTTAATAGTAAGAACTCCTGTGACTGCTCATCACTTCTCAAGCAGTTTATCATGCCAATAAGTTTCCTGAGAGATGTCCATGTGGGGAAGGACCTTCAGCAAGAGGGCCGGGGCTGCTTCCCGACCTTGAAGGACATTTGGCAAGACTCATAGCTCACTGATTAGAGGAAGTCTGCTTGTCTCCCAGCCTGGCATTACAAGCTGCTTCTCAGGACCTAGAGTTGCTTCGTTAACCCTTTAAGCAGAAGCCTGCATTTCAGTACTCTCACAATGTATGATTAAAATCCACCAATTAAAAGGGAAGTGGGCTGGCTCTCACAGGCAGCACTCTTACAATATGATTATGAGGATTCACTATCTTACATCCTGCTTAACCGAAAGCCTTCTTCCTACAAATGTGGAGCCACCCTTGTCTCAGTGCAGGCCCAAGCCTTTGTTATAATAAAAAATGTGTTACTTGATTATCAAAGTCAGTAGTCAAATGGTGTCTGCTTTATTTGAGGAAGACCGGTACCACCCGCCCACAACCTTGGTAAGTTTTCACCTGTCTGCTAGAAGTTATTATGTAAAACTGTCTTTAGAATATGAAGGCCCTGGGCTACAATTCAATTCTTTTTTTTGTTTGTTTGTTTTGTTGGGGTTTTTGTTGTTGTTTGTTTGTTTGTTTTGGTGGTACTAGGGGTGGAACCCAGGGGCTTTCTACCTATACTCCCAGACCTATTTTCTACTTTATTTGGAAACAGGGTCTCACTAAGTTGCTGAGAGCCTCACTAAGTAGCTGAGGCTGACTTCGAGTCTGTGCAATCCTCCTGTCTCAGCCTCCCAAGCGCTGGGATTACAAGCATGCCACCACTCCCGGCTCTTTTGTGTTCTTGCTAATTCTGCAGGGTAGCAGCTGCCTCCTCCTCCCTGCCTGAGTTGTCTGTACCACACCAAAGCTATTTTCCAGTACATTTTGAAATTAGTACCAAAGCCATTTCCCAAAATCGGCACATCTCCTATCATAAATGGAGATACACTCGTCAATAGATAGAAAGGCCATCCATTAACAAAATGACAATAAAAATCTTGTTTTTCTGTGTGTTTTTCTCTCATTAACTTTAGTGTATTGTGTACTTTACAAAAGCATTTTTTGGTATGTTTGTGGTATTGGGGATTGAACTCAGAGGCATTCTACCTTCAATTTTATTTCTATATCCCCATTTTATTTCTTATTTGGAAACAGTATCTCACTAAGATGCCTATGAAAAATTGTAGCACATATCACAGACACCAGGACCGGAGGAAGAGAAGTTCATTGTCAGGGGGACGTAAGAGGCTGCCTCTGGCAAGCAGAGAACAGCAGCCAGGTCCACTGGTGGTACAGGTTTTATGAGGCCCTAGGATGAAAACTGAATGGTGGGGAAAGTCATTAGGGGCAGAGTTGACATTTACAAAATTAGGTTGTGTGCTTGTCATGCTCATCTGCTTTCTGAGAAGCTAATTTCAGGTTGTGAGGTAATGAAATTGTTTTGATCAGCTCTTGACATGGAGGATTATTTAAAAGGGTTGCACTCATGCCAAAACTTCCCCTTTTTTGTTTAATAATTGGCCTGTTGGGGGTGGGAGTAAGGGAGATCATTCTTTTTATAGCTTCTTCCTGCTGGTAGGGGGCGCTAGTAGTCTCACATTCCACTGTCTGGGTCTTGTAGAGGACTGTTGGTTATATTGGAGGGCCCTCTGATAAGGGATGATATTCTCCTAACATCATCTTATGTTTGGTTGGTAAAGTTCTTTGCCTTCTAGGACCGCCTCCTGGAGACATCTGAAAACGCATGGCATTAGAAGGACAAGGGCAGTAAGGGGGCCTAGAAGAGGGAGAACCCAGGTGAGTATAGGATTCCATAGGGAAAAAGACAGGAGAGGTTGGTTGGACAAAAAACCCTTTTGTCAAATTTTAAAGGCCAGATCTTGGAGGGTCTCTATGTTTTGCCCAATTAATTAACATAATAGCAGCATTTCTTCCTTTAAAAGAGGTAAGTAGCTGGGCATGGTGTCACAGGCTTGTAATTCCAGCATTTGGGAGGCAGAGACTGGAGGATTGTGGTTCATGGACAATCTCAGCTACTTAGTGAGGCCCTTCACAACTCAGTGAGGCCCTATTTTAAAAATAAAAAGAATAAAAAAAATAGGGCTGGAGGTGTAGCTCTGGGGGTGTAGCTCAGAGGCAGAGGCAGAATGCCCCTGGGTTCCATTCTGAGTACTGCAAGAGAGAGGGGGGGTGGCAGGCAGACACTTATCACTCTTTTCAGCCATAAGGAGATCCAAGGCCCTCTGTTTTATAAGACTACTTTGGCAAGTGAGGAATTTGAGCCTGGAGGATGTGAATGGCCTCAGTAGATGTTTCAGTGGATTTGGATTTTCTCACTAAGCTGTGTGAATTGTTTTGCTAGGGCTAGCTGGCTGCAAACCCAGATCCTCCTGTCTCAGCCTCCCAAGTACTGGGATTACAAGGTGCGCTACCATGCCTGGCTAGTCTTTAATCTTAAAAGTAAGATAAGGTGTGAACTTACTTTGATCTCCTGGCTCATATGTGATCTTTGAGACATGACCACTGGGGGTCCCCCAGGAATGGTAGGTAGAGTGATAATTACGAGACCATCTGGCACATCCCTTCTAATAATTATTGTTACATGTTCCTGTATTTAAAGCATAGGTAAAATTGGTTGATATGGCAACTCTGGGTAGTATATCTGAACCATTTAAAACAGTTGCACAGGCCTTACAGAAGTCGAAGGTTAAGTCAATAGGTTTAGCACATCCAGTAACAGGGCAGAAAGTAGAGTGGAGCAAGTGAGGGGGCAAGAAATCAATGGCATATATTTTGAACAGTCAAGCATATAGGGTTCCTAGGGCCCAGGGGGAACAAGGAAGAAAGAGAAATGAGAAAATACAATGGGAGCTTCATGCTGATTTAATGAAAAAAAGGGAGATAAGGAGAAAGTGAGGGTAAAAATAAATCTCAGAAGAGAAAAAAAATCTATAAATGAGTCCTGGGAATGGAGGTCTTGGACTAGCTGTAGTAGGATGAGAGAGTGGATTTGTTGAAGATTAAAACATGGGTCACGTAAAAGCTCTTCCCACAGATGTAAAGGTACTGGTAATACCAGGATGGGGAGATAAAGTTACTTATCATCTGGGGCTGGTTTATGATCCTCAGGAGAGGCCAGTGGAGCCAATTGGGTGAAGTCATAGAGTTAAAAGACCTGTCAGAGTGGATGGTGTAACTGGGAGAAGAATGGAGTTTTAGCTGAGAGTTATGAACCCAATTTGAGTTTAGCTGTTATGGGGTAATCAGAATAACCTTATGGGGTCCAGTCCATTTGGGCCATAGGCCTGAGTTTGGAGAGGCAGGACTTGCAGAGGGGTGGCTGAAAAAAAAAAAAATATATATATATATATATATATATATATATATATATTCTCCTATTTCAAAAAGGGAAGAAGAGTAATTAATGGCTGAGGGGCTATTAGCATATGTATAATGCCAGAGTGCTGCTCTGAAGTGACTCAACAGAGGGGGTAATAGGTGGGAAGGAAGGGGTGGTGGTTGGGTGATAATAGAGGGGGCTAACATAGGTCATCCATAAAGAAGTTCAAAAGGGTAAATCTGGACAGGCTTATTTGAGAGGGCCCATAGCTTGATCCAATCTAGGTGGAATTTGGAAGGAGAGTTTGGTCAGAATTTTCTTTCTTTTTTTTTTTTTTTTTTTTTTTGGTGGTACTGGGGATGGAACCCTTCTACCTCTGGGCTACACTCCTAGACCTATTTTATATTTTATTTAGAAGCAGGGTCTCTTAAGCTAGTGATCCTCCTGTCTCCACCTCCCAAGCAGGGGGATTATAAGCATGCGCCACCATGCCCAGAGTTTTTTTAAGAATTCTGTTGGTCCTTTCAACCTTCCCTAGAAACTGGTAACAGAGAACTGGGGCCTATGGAAGCAAGCATAGGTTGTGCCAGAGAACAGGAAGTACAAAAAGAAGATATTATAGTTGTAATGGCGCTGCAGGCTCTTTTTCCTCCATTCAATTAAGATTTATTGAATAGAGAAATTAAAACTAATAGGCAGCTTGGCACAGCTAACAAGTTTTTATTAAAAAGTTAGTAGGAAATACAAAGAGAAGAAAAAGTATTGTGCATGCATGCTAGAGTCTGAAATTGGAATTCTTACCCTCTCTCTATCCCTGGCCTTTAAATAGTATTTGTATTGGTATGTTGTTATCAGTGTTATCAAGGCAATAGGCTAGTAACTTATTTCTTAGCTAGGTTGTGTCTCTTTGCCTCTGGACAGTGCACTTACTAAGTGCAGGGGTCAAGAATTTACCTGGCTTCTGCCCTGTCTTTATGGCTCTGAAATATCCCAGGCATAGTCACTGTGATCTTAGGGATTTTACTATTCTCTACATATTTTTACACTTAAAGGCTTTATTATGGGTAAATATTAGGACAAACGGCAGAAGGGGGGAAGTCTGCATTGTAACAGCTTCTGCCCCTCCCCGCCTGAGTGCCTGCGCAACACTCAGGCTCTGACTGCTTTTTACGTTTTGGAAATTAATACCAGAGCAATTTTTCAACACTGGCACAGAAGGCTTAGAGCAAAGATAGGAGAATGCCTGGATGTTAGTAAGAACCTTCCATTTTCCTGATTGATAGCAAAAGTTATAAAGATCCCTAATAATGGCAGGATTGAAGGTGCTGTTAAACAGCCACTTTGAGCATTATCTAGGTCACGAACTGGCCAAGCCTGGTTACCAAGGAAAATAAATTTGCCTCGTTTGAGATCCAGCATCATCCAGAGGGAGACTAGATTGGTAAGGAAGCACCCCAGGGGAGAACTGGAGGGAACATGAGATTGGGCCATTCTCACGATGAACTTGTAGACTGGAGTGATTGGGAGTGGGCATTCCCAGACACAGACCAAACAGAAGAGTAGGATTAGGGAGAAGGAAAGGAGGGTCATCACCCAGACTTTTCTGATCCCAAGCAAAAGCCTGTAGGGGTTTTGGTGCTTGCTACCAGGACTTTTATAGACTGGGAAGGTGAGATCCAAGACCAGAGAAAGGAGAGAGAGACTCACCTGAGAGGAATCCAATGGCACACTTACCCGTGTTAATTGGAGGGCCGGTGTGTGGCTGTAAAGAATGCTCCATGGAGGAAGGAGCATCTAGTGATAGTCCTGAGCTCGAAAGCCAGGATCCCAAAGCAGCTTGGACCCCCAAAGGGAGAGCAAGGTTGGCGAGAGCCTGGATCCGAGTCATGGCACCAATGAAAGAAATGGGTGCAGGATATATCACAGACACTAGGACAGGTAGAAGAGAAGTTTAGTGTGTGTGGAGTGGGACTTGACAGGCTGCCTCTGGCCAGCAAGAGAACAGCAGCCAGGTTCAAATCCAGTACTTGGGAGGTTGAGACAGGAGGATTGCAGGTTTGAGAGCAGTCTCATCAAGTAGTAAGATTTTCATCAACCTATTGACACTCTGTTTCAAAACAAGAACTACTTTTTGTAGCCTTTTAGTAGATCTGGGGATGTAGCTTGGAGGTAGAATACAATCCTCAGTAAAACACACACTAACACACACACACACACACACACACACACACATGCACACACACGTGCTTGAGTTGACTTGCTTTTTTTTCTATGATAAAATGTATCAGATACAAAACTTATGGTTTGCTTTTGATGTCACATTTCAGTTTTCAAAATTAATACAAATTTAATGGGTTAAACATTTTAAATCTTCAACTCATGTTAAATTTTATTACGTGTACTCAAAGTACATAGTTTTATGTACTTTGAAGAAAAAACATCCTAATTGGGATAACATGCTATTTGGAATATTTCATTCTTTTTGTTTTGAACTGCTACATTTATTATATTAAAAACACTCCTAATATGGAATCATATTTCCATGAGGTATGTGCTAAATTATTTTGAATATCTGTACATATTTAAATGTACAATATTATATATATTGATATTTTATGCATTTTTCTAGTTTTTAAAATATACTCTGGTTGTTAGTTTGGATTTTTACTTATTTCAGATAAAGTTTAAAATGCCTTTGTAGCTAGGTATGGTAATGGATACTTGAAATCCCTGTACTTGGAAGGCTGAGACAGGAGTGATGAGGTAGAATAGAAAGAAAAGCCGGGCATGAGGGTTTACCTGTGTAATCGCAGCATTTGAAAGGCTGAGACAGGAGGATTGCGGTTTACAGACAGCCTCAGTTTCTTAGTGAGACCCTTTGCAACTCAGTGAGACCATGTTTTAAAATAAAGAATAAAAAGTAGGGTTGAGGGTGTAGCTCAGAAGTAGACTGTCCCTAGGTTCCATCCCCAGTACTGCAAAAAAAAAAAAAAAAAAAAAAAAAAGGAAGAAAAGAATAGAAGGAATTAATTTTAGGTAGAAAGGAAACACATTGGGAAGGAAAAAAAGATATAATTTCAAAATCTGAAAACTTCAGTTAACAGAGCTTAGTTATTCTTAAAAATCTAGCCCCACACTTTTAAATCAAAACAGCCTGGCTCAGAAAATTCCTGAGCCTATTAAAACCTAAAAGTTTCATCGTGTGTGTGTGTGTGTGTGTGTGTGTGTGTGTGTGTGTGTGTGGTGCTGGGGATTGAACCCCAGGGTATTGTACCTTCTAGCTACATCCCCAGACAAATTTTTAAAAATTATTTATTTTGAAACAGGGTCTCACTGAGTTGCAAAGGGCCTCACTAAGTAGCTGAGGCTGTCTGTGAACCTGCAATCCTCCTGCCTCTCAGAAGCTGAGGTTACAAGCATGCGCCACCACACCCAGAAAGTTTCATCTTTTGTCAAAGTTCCATTCATCTTTTTGTTAAAGAGTCCTACACCCTGGCTTCATGTCTTCACTCCCTGGGATTCTTATCTAAAGTTATTCCCACTATTTGTGAACCAGGTAGCTTTAAAGAAGAAGCCCCATCCCATGTGACCTGGCCACTCCCTCTCTAGTAAACCATATAAAAAAGTAGAGCTCTGAGCAGTTTGGAGCCATTTTTATTTCAGCCATTTTCTTTGTCATTTTTTAGTCATTTCTGGGTCATTTTGGGCCATTTTTGGGCACCTCTAGGGCAGCTTTTGTAGCTCTTGGTCACTTTCCCCATGGGTACTCTCATGCTTTCAAGATGGCTAGCATTTCCCCTGACATATATCTTTACTTTACTTGAATTAAAATTTCTGTCTTTATCTCTGACTGGCACGTGTTAAAATTTTTTTGCCATGAAAGCCAAGAACCCTCAGAAGTTATTGTGTTTTCCCATGGTGGGAGGATTGCAGGTTCAAAGCAAGCCTCGGCTATTGGCATAAGTGAAGCCATTATAAATCATCTGCCACACTGAGGACTGACCAAAACAATTTCATTATCCCACAACCTGAAACTAATTTCTCAGAAAGCAGATGACCATGGCAAACAAGCAACCTAATTTTGTAAATGTCAACTCTGCCCCTAATAACTTTCCTGACATTTAGTTTCCACCCCAGAGCCCCATAAAACCTGTACTCAAGTACTGGATTCCAGT
This sequence comes from Muscardinus avellanarius, assembly GCF_963383645.1. Classification (NCBI taxonomy): domain Eukaryota; kingdom Metazoa; phylum Chordata; class Mammalia; order Rodentia; family Gliridae; genus Muscardinus; species Muscardinus avellanarius. The sequence goes on along the minus strand of NC_137793.1, from coordinate 57,109,362 downwards.
ACATTTTTTTAAAGATTAAAGCAAATCTACACTTACACAGCTGCAAATTAATGATAGAATCAAAGTACTTAAAAAATTCTGTCTGTTCTGAATACATACAGGCTTTTTTATTTTCATTTATTCCCTAAGACAATATAGTGTAATGGCTACATAGCTAAGTGTATAATGGCTATGTAGAATAATGATTATATAGGTAATTATGATATTGTATTAGCTATTATAAGTAATCTGGAAAGGATTTAAAGTATTTGGGAGGCTGAGTGTGGTGGTGCATGCTTGTAATCCATGCATTCAGGAGGCAGAGACCAGAGGATCAAGGTTTGTAGCCAGCCTCTAGCTGATTAGCAAGGCTCTTTACAACTCAGTGAGACCTGTTTTAAAAAAAATGAAGATTAAAAAAATAGGTCTGGGTATGTAGCTTGGAGGTAGACTGCCTCTGCAGTAGAATCCCCAGTACTGCAGAAAGAAAGAAAGAAAGAAAGAAAGAAAGAAAGAAAGAAAGAAAGAAAGAAAGAAAGAAAGAAAGAAAATATATAGGAGCATGTTTGTAGGTTATTTGCAAATACCATGCTATTTTATATAAGGGAGAACTTGGGCATCAGCAGAGTTTGTTCCTGGAACCAATCCTTTGCAGACACCAATGGATAGCTAGAGAAAGAGAGATTACGAGAATCCAAGAATCTCTCTCTCTCTCTCTCTCTCTCTCTCTCTCTCTCTCTCTCTCTCTCCTCTCAGTTTTAGTTAGATATAAATTTCCCCTGAAGAGCTCATTTAATAATGTTTGGAGCTGATTTAATTGAATCATGAGGGTTGTAATTCCAGCAGTGGATAAATCCACTGTAATGGATTTATCTGGGTAGAGACCTAGGCCAATTGGGCATGGCTGGAGGTGGGTCCCTGGGGGTGCTCCCTTTGGAGGGGGTTATATAAATGGTTCCTCTTCCCCAACTCTCTGCTTCCAGCTTCACAGTGTTAGAATCACAGCCCATGTGCTCTACCTCTCTCCACCTTCTGCTGCCATGCCCTGAGATCTGCAGTCCCAGCCTCACATGCACCAAGCCCGAAACTGTAAGAAAATAAATCTTCTTTCCTCTAAGTTACATGGTCAGTCTTTTAGATTATAGTTTCAATAATTACAACCAGAACACTCTCCTCCCCTCCCTCTCTACGTGTATGCAGTCATCTACTGGTGTCTGCAGGGAATTGGTTCCAAAATGCTTCACATGACTATGGAGGCTTAGAAAGTCCCACAATTTATTATCTGAAATCTCGAGATCCAGGAAGGCTGGCAGTATAAGTCCATGTCCAAAGTCTTGAAAAGCGGGTAATGAGTGATATAAACACTTTGAGGGCTGGAGATATAGCTTGAAGGCAAAATATTCTTGGGTTCAATCCCTGTACCACACACACAAAATAAAATAAACCAAACCTATTTGAGAACAGAAGATAACATACAATGTCCCAGCTAGACAGTGAGGCATTTAAAAAGAGTGAATTTAAAATAGGCTGGGCCGAAAACCGGGCGTGGTGGCGCACGCCTGTAATCCCCATCCTTGGGAGGCGGAGACAGGAGGATCGCACAGGTTTGAAGCCAGCCTCAGCGACTGAGTGAGGCGCTCAGCAACTCAGTGAGACCCTGTTTTCACATAAAATATAAAATAGGTCTGGGAGTATAGCCTGGAGGTAAAAAAGCCCCTGGGTTCCACCCCCAGTACCACACACACACACACACACACACACACACACACACACGGCTGGGCCGGGCATGGTGGTGAATGTAATCCCAGCATTTGGGAGACTGAGACAGGAGGATCATGGTTTGTGGCCAGCCTCAGCTACTACTTAGTGAGGCCCTTTGTAACTCAGTGAGACCCTGTTTCTAAATAAAGAATAAAAGATAGGGCAGGAAGTGTAGCTTAGAGGTAGGATTCCCCCTGGGTTCCTCGCCCAGTACCACAATAAATAAATAAATAAATAAATAAATAAATAAATAAATAAATAGTTTGTATGATACTGGCATAAAAATAAAGCACAAAGACCAAAGGAACAGAATAGGAATCTCAGAAAACACCTGAACCATCTATCAACTGATTCTAACAAAGGTGTGAAAAACATATACTGAAGAAAGAATAGTTCTTCAATAAATAATACTGGCTAAACTGAATATCTATATGCATAAGATTGAAACTTCATCACTATTTATCACTCTATAAGATCATCTCAAGGTAGAGAGTAAAGACCTGAATCCATGAATCTACTAAAATAAAACATCAGAGAAACACTTCAAGACAGTGATATTTGGCTAGGACTCACATTGACTACACTCACATTGACCCTGTTCTGTATTTTGTGTCCTAATTGGATTATTAATCAAGACAAATGATCGGGGTGGTCTCAATGAGACATGCTGTTCTTTGCATATGAAGATGTTACAGGAAAAAGGATATTAAGAAACCTGGGAATTGCTCAGAAATTCATAAAGTCCCAAAAGTAAGAATCTAACTAGTAGAAGTTGAAACAATTATAGTTGTTTATAGATGGTGAGTCTTTTGAGGGAAATCTTGACATGATGCCTACAAAATTAATTGGACCAGCTTATATGATTAAAGAGCATCCATGGTTGCCACTTCAGGGAGCCAGAGATAATCAGTACATAGTCCCCCACCACCCTTTATAGGAATAATAAGGATGGAGAATGATAGTAAGGATTAAGAAGAAATGCCTTGACATCAAGATTCTGCCAACCTACAGAAGGTTGGGCAGGCAGGGACCTCCTTGGTGCCTGCTCACAAAAGCATAAAAGAATTCTTTTAGTAAACAATTTAATATGTATTATAGAAAATTGGGTGAGAACATTATATGTTAGAGAAATAGAACAAGTTCAGTGTGGGGTTGTTAGTTGGGTCAAAATAAGTGAATAGAATATCTAGTGGTCAAAATAGCAGATAAAATTAGCAGTTAATTTTAGAAGTGGAGACAGTAAGTCTAACACTTAGTAGTTTAGATAAAGGGTAGGATCGGTTCAGTTAAAAGTGTATTATGAGCCGGATGTGGTGGCGCATGCTTGTAATCCCAGCATTCGGGAGGCTGAGACCTGAGGATCACGGGGTCGTTGACAGCCTCAGCTACTTAGTGAGGCCCTCTACAACTTAGTGAGACTCTGTTTCAAAATAAAGAATAAAAAACAGAGCAGGGGGTGTAGCTCGGAGATCAAATGCCCCTGGGTTCCATCCCTCAGACCCGTAAAAAAAAAAGTATATTATGTGTGATGTAGAGTAGTAGTGTGTTTTGTAGGTCAACTCATTACAAATTAATAAAAACAGGCAGCTTCAAGATGTGCCTGCTATATAGAATTCAGGTTAATGAAAAACAATGTACATGTGATATGGCTTGCTGTAATTTGTTAGAATCATGTATAAATAAAGTATATTCTAGGGCGTAGGCAGAGATGCCTTCCCCCTGCTACTAAGCACGGTGTCTCTCATTTTTTAATTTTGCCAACCTTAGATCTCCTTCAAGACCCCTAGACTGGCCAAGGCTGGACCCCGGCATATCTCACTGTCATTCACCAGTTTATCAGGGTCAGGATAATGGGGCTCAGTAGTGTACAAGGTCTGATTTGATTGTATGGTCACATTGGTAGGAGAACTTACTGATCTTTCTGAAATGGAAGGCATAGATAGCAGATGTGGCCATGACCTGTCTCCATTCTTCCATCTCATGGCATCATAGGGGATTTTCTTCCCACATGTTAGAATAGTTAAGGTTAGTACTATCTGCATACTGCAGTGGTGCATTTTGTGCAATAGATTTATAGTAGCGACCACATGATAACGTGAGTGGATTTGTTTGGCACCATGCATACTTTGCCCAAAATCTTAATGTGTTGAAGATAATATTTTGGAATAAATGGGTGTGATCCCAATAACATGGTATGGTACTTTCAGGTGTAATAGCCTTTAGATGATGTTGTACAGGTAGTATAAAGGTGTGAGTATATAAAGGGGGGCATGTGGTGGCAGAGCACACAGGGTGGCCAAAAGCATAGGGTAGAGAGGAACAGTACCTTAATCCACATGATAAATCTGGTTAAAGGTGAGTTTCAGCTGATGTTGCTGGCATATAGGTTAATATTGTGCTGACAGTGTTTTAGCAAACCACTGAAACTTTCAATGTTTCCAGAAGCTGTTGGATTATAACTTGTGTGGAAGTTCCACATGATGCTTAGGTCCAAAGCTACTTTTTGTACCTTAGCTCTGATAAAATGGCTACCTTGGTCTGATTCAATGAGAATTGGGGTCCCAAAATAGCAAATCTGCCTCCAGATCACCCAAAGAGTTGTAGACTGGTTGAGGGATCTAGAAGGGACATGTGAAGCCAAGCCAGAAAACTTGTTTACCAAGGTACACACATAGGCATCACAAAAATCTGAAAGTGGTTCAAAAAAATCAATCTTCAGGAGTCCGGGATTTAGCTCAGTGGCAAAGTGCCTGCTTTGCAGGTGTGGCACTCTGGGTTCTATCCCTGGTTCCAAAAAGACAAAAAAGAACCCCTTTAAAAATCAATCTGCAAAGCATAATTGAACATGGAAGGGGTCCAAACAGCAGCTAGGGTGTTGCATCAAATGCACAACAGTTCACTAGGGCAAGTGGGACACATAGCAGCAGTCTTCCCCACAACATCAAAACCTGATAAAACAGAAATTCAGAGATTTCTAGAAGATCAAATCAGGAAAATAACTGTAGAAATAATAGAGGTGTTTTGAAAAGAATTCAGAGAGAGCCAAAAAGAGATAAAGGATGCAATTAATGAAGTAAAGGCCTCAATCCAAAATACAAACAACCGATTAGACCACATGAAGAATAGAATCTCTCTCTTAGAAGATGATCACTCCAAAAATGAACGCATAGTTTCTAATCTAGAAAAAAATATCCGACAGCAGGAATCTGACATTGAAGAAATATAGGCCCATTTTAAGAGAGCTAACCTAAGAATAATTGGAATAGAGGAGGGAAAAGAAGGTGAAACCAAAGGGATCAACAATCTCTTCAAGGAAGTAATAGCAGAAAATTTTCCAAACATAGAGCAAGAGGTCGATACACAGGTCCAGGAAACTTATAGAACTTCCTTTAGACAGGAACGAAGAAGAGGACTCTTCTTCTCCCACGCCACATAATTGTCAAAATGACCAATGTGGAAGCCAAGCAGAGAATCTTAAAGGCAACAAAAACAAAAGGCCAAGTGACATTCAGAGGCAAACCAATTAGAATCACTCCAGACTTCCCAAACTAAGTCATGAGAGCCAGAAGTCTTGGAGTAACATATTCAAAACTCTGAAAGAAAACAACTTCCAGCCAAAAATTTCCTACCCAGCAAAATTTTCTATCAAATTAGATGGAGAAATAAGAAGCTTCCATGACAAACAGAAACTGAAGGAATTTATGTCTTCAAAACCAGCGCAAGAGAAAATACTCAAAGAGATTAACTACAAAGAAGAAATAGGTAACACACACCAGAACCAGAGAAACAAGATTTTCCATCCAACAGACAACTAAGATTAGTTATCTGTGGAGATTCATTATTTATGTTAGTCTTTTACCTATCCCTAAATTGTATTGTTTGCTTTTATTGTTGCTAATTTTTAGGATTTCTAGTTGGAATACTAATATACCTTCAGATATAGCATTTGGAAATATTTTATCCCATTCTATCAGTAACTTTTAACTCTGTTTACATTGTCTTTGGATATACAATAGATTTTTATTTTTTAGGGAGTTTATTTACCCTTTTGTTGCCTGTGCCATTGAAATCATATCCGAGCAATCACTGCCAGTTTCAATGTTGTGAGGTTTTATGACCCAGACTTTCTTCTAAAAGTTTATAGTCTTAAGATTTATATTTAGGTCTTTTATCTATTTTGAGTTAATATTTTTATATGGTGTTAGGTAAGGGTCCAATTTTATTCTTTTCCATGTAATTATTATTTTTCAACAATATTTAGTTAAAAGATTATTATTTCCTCCACCAAATGTTTGTGGAAACCTTGTCAAAAATAACTTGACAATATATGGAAGAATTTATCTCTATGCTTTTATTTAACTCCAATGGTTTATATATCTGCCTTTATAACAGTACTACACTGTTTCAATTATTGTAGCTTTATAAGGCTTGAAATCAGAAAATATACATCTTCTAGCTTTGTTCTTTTTCGAGATCATTTTGGGTATCTAGAGTCCATATTCCATATTAGGATAGATTTTTTTTCTGAAAAATAAATAAATAAATGTATGATAGTTTCACCTAAAAAGAAAAAAGAAAAAAATATTCTCTGGTAAGAAAGAAAGCAAAAAGAAATATTGAAATGTTATCTTTAAGTCATCAAAAGCTTGGTACCAGACAAATGAAACTGTTATGTGAGATGATCATTTTTAATTTTGGATAAATTGTTATAATACTGTCAACCACTAAGCCAAGCATGGGAAGGAAGGATGGAGAGGGAACGGGGTGGGGATCGGGTAGGGGCTAACTGGGCGATGTGCGCATGTATGTCTACAAAAGTATTTTTTAACCCATTATGATGTATGAATACAGTGCACCAATAATATATATATATATAAAATAAAAAAATAAAAAAAAAAAACAAAAAACAAAAAAAAAGAAAGGGAAACAAGGGCAATAAAAGCTGACAGGGGCACCTGCCACACCAGGGGATACAGCAGCATAAATGCCCCAATTGCCACAGCCATTGAGAAAAAGAATATTAAAGACCAGGGTATCCATAGGCCTAGGAACATACAACTGTCAAAAGGAGAAAAGGTATTCCTTGGCCAGCTTGATAGCTGCGTACTGCCTGTCACCCCAAAAGAAATCAGAGGCCTTCTTATAGTGACCTATAAATGGGACAAAGTGCAGAAAGCCAGCTTAGTCCAATTGGGGCGCAAATTTACTCGCGGTCGAGAATCTCAGTAAAGATGGGGAAGGATAGAGTGAAATACTGCAGATTCTTATCTGCAGCGGTTCTTTCCCTTCTAGGAAAATAATCCTATTAGCGGCGCTCTTGAAAAGAACCTGATATGGATCAATGCTTCTTGTGCAATCGAACACTTTATTCTGGACACAAGATTTTTTATATATTCCCCTCTCCCAGTGATTTTCTAGTAAAAAAGTGCAAAACACCCAAGGTACAATAGAGATATACACATGCAGATTACCAACCCTGAACAAGACAAAAGTAAAGGCCTGTGATATCACAGATCTTTGTGATTGAAATCAGTCCCATTATCCCAGGTGGGTCTTGTGCTTAGATTCAGCCCCCTTTGGCCTTGCAGCTGCAGAGGCTTTTATTGGGCTAATTCCAAAAGAACAAAAGTCACACCCAAAATCACTTGAAGAGTCCGGTTTTTAAGAGTTTTCTTTAACCCTTTCGGAACTTTCATTCCTAGGGCTTAGTCCAAAGTCCTTCTCTATCTAGCAACCTCCTTTGAGCTGAATGGGGGACGAAGTCCGAGATTCCAGCTTTCATATAGTTGTCGTAGGGAAAATCCGCGTTCCTTTATGATGATTTAGAGAATTTCGATGAATGTCTGCTGGATTTTGTCTGCAATACAATGTGCTGTCTGAAAGCTTAAGCAAACTCATAACACAGTTTAGCAGGTAAATACCAAGAAATAATATGAAGTTTTTAGATTTAGTTGTCAAATATACCTCTCTAGCTGCTGAGCACTTTTCCTCAAATGATAGGCTTATTAGAAGCCTATTCCTCTTTTAATAATCCATATTCCTATCACTAACCCTCTGCAACTTTCTTTTCTTTTCTGATTACCCTAATTCTCTCTTTCCCATTCGGGACAATCTTAGGATAAGATCTTCTTCATACAAAAATGCTTTCTTATTCTCACCATATTTTCTTTCTTTCACCTTTACACATCTATTTTATCTGTCCTTTGTTTTGACATAGCTATTTTTAAGCAGGTGGTGTCGATATATCTCCAGGCATCGCTATTACTAGGTGCAAAGGCCAAGATTCCTTTTAGCCCTTGGCTAATGAAGGTCAAAGATAAGGGTAGAGTTCTGCATTTGTAATTACTGACTGGAATGCTGCCACTGCATCTAACTGGTTATTACCATTTGAACAAAGCTGAAAGTTTATTTTCCACGGACTCAGTTTCTCTCACAGTCCTGATCTTACGCCACCGGAGCAATTTGTGTGGAGAGTTAAAAGAATCATTACTAAAAGAATAATAGTTATGAAAGAATATCTTAAGAGTGGAGGAGTTTTTTGGCCAGAGACGACGCCCTCTCTCGGGGCTAATCACCAATATGACTACGTGGGGAATTATACACACACACGCAGATGCCGAGAAGAAGTGGGCAGCAAAGTCTTGGCAACAAAGAATCAACTAATATGGGTACTTGGCAATGCCAGTATCAAAACAGACCAACCAGATGTTGTGCCTGGGCCTTAGTAGAGGGGGCCTGCAAGGTCAGAGTCTTGGAGATGATAGGTCAGAGATGGAGGGACCCAAGGTGGACCAAATGACACCTAAAATTTTAAGAGAGGGGCTAGGTCCCTGTATCTTGTCAGGATTTATGGTCCATCCATCAGCCGTCAGGACTGATGCCAAGGAGGAAGTGGTAGTCTTAACTTTAGATTCCTCATGTCCACAAATCAAAATGTCATCCATATACGATAAAAGAAGCACAGAATATGGGATTTTTGCCTTATCAAGAGACCAATATTTTGGCCCTAGTCCCCCAAGGTCAAATAGGAACCAGGGATAATGGGACTTTGCTCAAGGTCCCTCCGACTACAGTGAGTTATGTTACTTCCCAAAACAGGGAGATCATGAAGGCCCCAGAGGTTAGGAGCCTCCCACATATACACTGCTAAAAGGAGAGTCACCAGAGAGAAAATGTTTTCAGTGCTTCAAAGGAAGCCAAATGGTCAGTGAGACCAAGACCTGTCCTGGAAGATGGAACAACTGGTAGAGGTAAAGCCTCACTAAGTCTCTAAGGGTAACCCTGAAGAGCCTTGACTGACCATAGCAACAAAAAATGCTGGACAAACTTATGTTTGCCCAACATTGGACTAACTACTTGCTCTTAAGCACCCAGCAGGAAAGCATAACCAAAGTAAGTGTGCTATTCTGGAAAACAATAAAATAAAAACAGTCATACTCATGGAACCATTTAAAAGACCACCCACATAATATAGCTATATTCTGACTTTGGCTCCCCTTTATATTCTTTTTTTTTTTTTTTTCAGCAATGGGGATGGAACCCAGGAGCATTCTACCTCCAAGCTACACCCTGGCCCTATTTTTTAAATTTTTATTTTGAAATAGGGTCTCACTGAGTTGCAAAGGGCCTCATTAAGTAGCTAGGCTGGCCACAAACTGCAATCCTCCTGTCTCAGCCTCCCTGGTGCTGGGATTACAAGCATGCAACACTGCCGAGACCACATGCTGCTTCTCGGCATCTGTGATGGTCTCCCATGCAGCTAATCGGCAGGATCTCAACGCGAGAAATAAGCCCCGAGAGAGGATGTTGTCTCTGGCCAAAGTACTCCCCCCACTTTTAGATATTCTTTTATAACTATTATTCTTTTGGTAATGATTCTTTTTAACTCTCCACACAAATTGCTCCGGTGGTGTAAGATCAGGACTGTGAGAGAAACTGAGTCCGTGGAAAATAAACTTTCTGGTAATTTGTCTAAGCCTCTAAACGTCCTCGGCTTTGTTCAAATGGTAATAAAATCTAGTTGGAATTTAGATGCAGTGGCAGCATTCCAGTAACAGCAATTACAAATGCAGAATTCCTCCCTATCTTTGACCTTCATTCTAACTATTACAATAGAGCCAAGGGCTAGAAGGAATCTTGACCTTTGCACCTAGTGATAGCGCTGCCTGGAGACAGGGCGACACCACTTGGTTAAAATAGTTATGACAGAACAAAAGACATATAATAAAAACTTCATGTTGTTTTTTGGGCCCTGTCTACTAAAATATATTTTAAGTGTTTAATAGGGTGAGGCATTCAGACAGCAGATGGTATTGCAGACAAAATCCAGCAGAGCCGGGCGTGGTGGCGCACGCTTGTAATCCCCGCGCTTGAGAGGAAGAGACAGGAGGATCGCGCAGGTTCGAAGCCAACCGCGCGCTGGCTTAGGAGACCCTGTTTCCAAATAAAAATGTAAACATAGGTCTGGGAGTGGAGCCCGGAGGTAGAAGGGCTTCCAGGAACCCCAGTACCACCAAAAAAAAAAAAAAAAATCCAGCAGACATTCATCAAAATCCTCTAAATCATCATAAATGTACATGGATTTCCCTACACCAACTACATGTATGAAAGCTGGAATCTCAGACTTCGTCCCCCATTCAGCTCAAAGGAGGTTGCTAGATAGAGAAGGACATTGGACTAAGCCCTAGGAATAAAAGTTCCGAAAGGGTTAAAGAAAACTCTTAAAAACTGGATTCTTCCGAGTGATTTTGGGTGTGACTTTTGTTCCTCTGGAATTTGCCCACTAAAAGCCTCTGCAGCTGCTAGGCCAAAGGGGCTGACTTGAAGCACAAGACCCACCTGTAGGGTCATGGGACTGATTTCAATCACAAGGACCTGTGATGTCACAGGCCTTACTTTTGTCTTGTTCTGGGTTGGTAATTTGCATGTGTATCTCACTATTGTATCTTGGGTGTTTGCACTTTTCTACTAGGGAATCACGGGAAAATGGGGAAATATAAAAAATCTTGTGTCTAGAATAAAGTGTTCGATTGCACAAGAAGCATGGATCCATGTCAGATTCTTTCTCGGAGAGGAATCTCCACATTTAGCGCCTTGAATAGGAACTTAAAGGAATTTATTTCATAAAAGGGAAAGAATCGCTGCAGATAAGTGGCTGCAGAACTACCACCCTAACCTTTGTCCACCTTTCTGAGATAAAATCGATCTTGAGCATATTTAGTGCTGGATTTATTATTCCCAACTGAGCAGGCTTGCCACACAACACCACACCCAGCTTCTCCTCTTGTACTCTACATTATAATTTATAATTATACTTTTAGGCTCACAGAAAAGTAAGATATGGCACCAAATGTCCAAATCTTCCCTCCAGGTAAGCCTTTAAAAGGTGCTGTAAAGTTAAACTTATCATCCTTGAGATTTTACAGGTTCAGGACCATAAGACACTACAAAAAGCAGAGATTCCTATCTGTAAGCTTAAGAATATGAGTCCTGTTCAAAATCCTATGAACAAAAAATAAAAATCTTGTTTCAGCTAAGTTAAAAACAATATGCTTGGGTTTTTTTTTTTTTCCAGGCTTTGTGCCACAAAACCTTTTTGCAATGTTATACATAGTGACTCTTGGTCTATAGCAAATGGGTTAGTACCTGGCCTCCGATTTAAAATGCTAACAAGTAGATGGCCCAAGGTAATGGGTGATGGGAAAACATTATGGTGAGATTTCTGGATTATTGTATACTGTACTAATATATCAGTTTTTCATGTAGATAACCACTAAACCACTGTAAAGAACTTTGAGCCAATCACCAATCTCCTTCAGCCTTCCAGCTTCAGAATATTATGAAAACAAATCATCATATGAAGAAATCCTTCTTCCACCATCCTCTAGATCATTCATCCCCTGAGACCCTAAACTGCAGTATACTGACAGCACCCCCCTACAGCTCAAAGCAGTTAGAGCAGTCATCGACCTAGTTCCCTAACGGCAGTTAGGGTCACATCATCAGAGGGAAGACATGAGGCAGGGCAGAGAATCTGGGAACAGAAAGAATTAAAGCAGCCATCAGCATCCCCCTTTCTGTGAGGTTGGGGAGGTAAGCAGGAAGGTGGGAACTCATGGGCACCAGGAATCAGGGTCCCGACCAGCCCACAGAGAATCATTCAAATTAAGGATTAAAACTGTAAAAGTCATTGGTCCCCCAAACCCAATTCTGACCAATCATAAAAGAACAGATAGGCAACCTCAGGAAGGCTTAAAACCCACTCCCCAGGAGCTTCAAGGTCTGTCTGTTCTGGGACCAACCCCCTTTTGGGGGAGGTTGCTTTGTCCTCTATCTTTCCTTCCTTAACACTTGAAATAAAACTTTTATATTTCTATACCCTTCACTAGTCTCTGGATTTTCTTCATCGAGATCCATGGGACAGGAACCTTAATAAGAGGAGACACCCCTGTTTCAGTAGCACACACTCTAATACCAGTATCAAGGAGGCTAAGACAGAAGGATTGCAGGTTCACAGCCAGCTTCAGCAATTTAGGGAGGCTTTCAGAAACCTAGCAAGACCCCATTGCAAAATAAAAAATATTGCCAGGCATGGTGGCGCACACCAGTAATTCCAGTCCCAGAGAGCTCACCCATTTATGTTGACCCTTTGAAGCATGCTATCCTCTTCTCTCTGGGATTGGTAGACATTAGGAACTGAGTCTGATTGTGTTTGTGTGTGTGTGTGTGTGTGTGTGTTACTGGGGATGGAACCCAGAGGCCTTCTACCTCCAGGGTATACTCCCAGACCTATTTTTTTTATATATATTTTGTTTGGAAACAGGGTCTCACTAAGCAGCTAAGGCTGGTTTCAAACCTGTGCAATCCTCCTGTCTCAGCCTGCCAAATGCTGGGATTACAAGTGTTTGCCACCATGCCCAGCTTCATATGTTTTATTGTGCAGCCTCCTCTGTGTCTCACTTGACCAACACACATGAATCTAACTCTTCTCCTGGTCAGGACTCTCCTAGAGAGTGCTGTCTTAGTAGGAATAAAGTGAGTGGTGTTGCATGCTTGTAATCTCAGTACTTGGAAGGCTGAGACAGGAGGATCACAGGTTTTTCATCAGCCTCAGCAACCTGAGAGGCCCTCCAGAATTTAGTGAGACCCTGTTTCAAAATAAAGAATAAAATAGGCCTGAGGGTGTAGCTCGGAGATATAATGCCCCTGGGTTAAATCTTTAGTCTCTGTCTCTTTCTCTCTCTCTCTCTCTCTCTCTCTCTCTCTCTCTCTCTCTCTCTCACACACACACACACACACACACACACACACACGGAATAAAGTAGACACAGACCAGACAAGAACCATTGAGCAATCTACCAGTACTTACAGCTTCACGAGAGAGGGAAACCCAGTCATGGTTCAGACACTTAGGATTAGGCTATTCATCAGGATAAAGTAGTACCCATGATGGCACATACCTGTAATCCCAGTATTTGAGAGAGTGATGCAGGATGGCAGGTTCAAGACCAACCTTAGCAACTTAGCAAGAACCTGTTTCAAATAAGAAATAAAGGGACTATGAGCAGAGATCAGAGGTAGAATGCCTCTGGGTTCAATTCCCAGTACCACACACACACACACACACACACACACACACATGCAAAAAATTAAAAGATGAAAAAAATACAATGTTTACACTATTATTTGAAATGACAAATTTAATATATACTACACACTTGTTATGTTTTGGTACTAGGGTTTGAACCCAGAGGCATTCTACCTCTGAGCTACTCATTTTTATTTCTTTGAAATGGAGTCTCACTAAGTTGCTAAGAACATCACTAAGTTGCTGAGGCTGGCCTTGAACCTGTGATCCTACTGTGTTAGCCTCTCAAGTACTGAGATCACAGGTGTATGCCACCATGGCCTGCTATACTAAATTCTTATGTGTATTTGGATCTACTTCTATGCTTTTATAAAGCCAAGTGCCTCCCTTTTAAGTTATTTTTATATCAAGTTTCATTTCTAAATGTGTTCTGGATATTCTCTACAGTTATTTACCAAGGAAGCTAAAAATGTGTGGCCAAGTAAAACAAAACCAAGCTCTCCATCAACAATTTTCATTGAGGTTTTGAAAGAAATTGTGTTATATTTTATAGAGTCTTACATAAAGGTAAGGATAAACATTTAAAAATCTAATTCCTTCTTGCAAAAAAAAATATTTCCTCTAAAGACCTTGAGAAAAGACATAATTCTAAATCCGTGTGTGTGTGTGTGTGTGTGTGTGTGTGTGTGTGTGTGTGTGTGTGTTACTGGGATTGAAACCCAGGGGCATTTTACCTCTGAGTTACACCTACAGTCCTATTTTATTTTATTTTATTTTATTACTAATATTTTTTTTCAGGTCTGGGGATGGAACCCAGAGTCTTTTGACCTCTGAGCTACACCCCCTGCCGAATTTTTTATTATTTTATTTTGAAACAGGGTCTCACTGAGTAGCTGAGGCTGTCTGTGAACTGCGATCCTCCGGTCTCAGCCTCCCAAATGCTGGGATTACAAGCATGTGCCACCACACCTGACCCTATTTTATTTTTTATTTGGAAACAAGGTCTCACTAAGTTGCCAAGGACCTCACTAAGGTGCTGAGGCTGGCTTGGAACCCTGTGGTTCTCCTGACTCAGCCTCCCTAGTACTGGGATTACAAGCATGTGAAACCACGATCAGCTTTACATCTTTCTTAAAAGCTAATTTCCACATCCAGGAAGAGCTTTCTTAATGGCTTTGGGGCTATATCTTTAAAATGCAAATATCAAGGAAGATTGCACCTGTTCACCCGGGCTCTGGGGAAAATTCCTAGGCTCCCGGCTATATGTTGTTACTACCTGCTTGTCAAAGAGGCACAAGAAGCTTGACTTTTTATTTGAATAAAGGAAATTAACAAATACAAATGGCTACCCTAAATATCAGGTCAATTTAGGATAAATTAGATGTAACAAAAGGAGTCAAATCTTATTTGAGGGTGTTATTGTGTGCATGGGGGGAGGAATACTGGAAATGGAACCCAGGGTCATTCTACCTCTGAGCTACACCCCTACCCTTTTTATTTTCTTATTTTGAAATATGGTCTTACCAAGTCATTGTGCCCTTGCCTAGAACCTGCCGTTCTCCTGTCTCAGGCTCTTAAGTACTGGGTTTACAGGCAGGAGCTATCATGCCCATCTGAGGTTGTGATCTTTTTAGCTTGAGAACATGTAATGGGCTGTATCTGCCTGGCTATGTAAAAATGTGATTATTTATTTGTCTTTGTAAACTCATCATTGGATTGCCTATGATGCACATGGCAGTATGGCTTAATGTTTATTCAAGAATA
Organism: Muscardinus avellanarius; assembly: GCF_963383645.1. Lineage (NCBI taxonomy): Eukaryota > Metazoa > Chordata > Mammalia > Rodentia > Gliridae > Muscardinus > Muscardinus avellanarius. The sequence goes on along the minus strand of NC_137793.1, from coordinate 57,094,271 downwards.
AAACTGTTTTGTTCTCTCCATCTTTAGATGGAAAGAACTTCTTGTGTTGGCAGGAAGCTGTATTTGTAATTATTTCCCTAACACTTGCCATCCAAAAAATTGATATATGTGTGTATGTCTATATACAGATGTGTGCCTATACAAAATTTTATATGAATTCAATGTTTTAGATTTAATTTTATTATGAAAGACATTTCTGTAGCTTTAGTTGGCACAAAGTAAAATGAAATCACAAAGTTATTGATGTGAAAATATAATTTGTTTTATATATTCTGTGTATCTTCCTTAGTAAAATGATAGACATTTATAACTGATAGTTAAGATTTTTGTAAAACTCTGAGAAAAATGCGATGGGGATTGAGCCTGTACTGATTGTTAATAAGAGCTGTATTAACTACAAATAAGAATAAGCTTTCAGACTTAGGCAAAACAACAAAATGCTTTTCTATGCCTCTGTCAGCAAGAGCTGCAGCATACACTGACCTTGGTCATTCTGTGTTTAGCCCAGCTAAACACAGAATGTTAAAACACACACACACACACACACACACACACACACACACACACACACACCACTACATTCTCACAGTAGTTTAAAGTTAAAAGAACCCTATATTATTTACTAATTACAGAAAATAGTTATAGCCCAAGCCTCCATACTTTAAAGGACTATATCCCTGTATTTTTCTCTTCTAATCATTATGAGATAAGATTTCAACATAATAAATAACTTCTAGCAGTTATTTTGTTTGTTTGTTTGTTTTGGTGGTACTGGGGTTCCTGGAAGCCCTTCTATTTCTGGGCTACACTCCCAGACCTATTTTATATATTTTATTTGGAAACAGGGTCTCTTAAGCCAGCGCGGCTAGCTTCTAACCTGCGCAATCCTCCTGTCTATCCCTCCCAAGCACGGGGATTACAAGCGTGCACCACCACGGCTGGCTCAACTTCTAGCAGTTAAAGATAGAAAAAGGCTAAAAACTTCCCAAGGACACAGGTGGATGATACATGCCTTAAACTTCAAAGCGGGCATATACCATGTAACCCCTGACCTTGCTAACCAAATAACATATTTTGATCATAAATTTAAAAGAAAGACTTGCATTGCAGAGATAATTGGTGGGCCTGCGCCTACACTGGGTGGGGAAGGGGAGATAAAAAGACTATTGGCTAAGCAGGATGGGAGGAAGGAGATAATAAATTCTTATAAAAACCGTTCTGTGTTCGGAAACTTCAGTGTCTTACTTTCAAGGCCCTCCACTGCACCCTCTGATGCAGCGCTTTGTTTTGTCCCTTCTTTCTAACTTTTAGTAATAAAACTTGCTTAAGCTTGTGGCAGTATAGTTCTGGCTATTTTTTTTTTACATTTCTTTTCATATTTATTTTTTTAAAAATTCAGAATAGGTCAAAAGAGCAATTAAAGATGTAGGTGGCAGACACACAAGCCAGAAGGTAGCTAGAAAAGTATACCTTAAGAACATAAGAAACTTCATTAACTACCTTATTTAAAAAGCTATACCGAACATAAATAGCTTAGTTTGTGTTTCATTGACATATCCTTCCCTGACCCTCCTATTGAAAACATGGCTTATCTAGTTGGCTTGCCTGGTAAGGCCTTATCTGAAGTCATCTCATGTATACAGACATTCATTATAGCCAACTAGAAGGATCTTCATCCTCATACGGTCTTATTCCAGGTCCATGGTGCACCTCATTGTGTGTGAAATGATTTTACCCTTTGAAAATATTGTGACTTCAGCACAAACCAGTTTTTAAGTCTTTATAATGATCATCCTACTCCCGCCCCTTTACATGCAGCTGAAATGACAGGCTAGGAACTTTATACTGTTAGAATTACTGCCCATTAAATGATCATTAGGTAATGGCCACTAAATTTACATATTAAGGAAATTATATATAGATTACTGCAAAAACACAGTAAGAAGACTGAAGTTTGCTCATTTCTGCTCAGAAGAACCTCACTCCTAAGCTTCACAAAGAATGTTGTCTTTTTGGCTCCAAAACAGACTACTATGGTTACTGTTTCTCCTCCTTTTGATCTTCCTTTTGTTCTCCAGTGCCAGAACTTCCAGAGCCTTCTCGCTCAGATGCCATCTTTTTGTATGCCATCTCAAAGAGCTTCAATGATGCTTGCTGAAGGGAAGATGCTGCCTGCCTAATGTTTTCTCCTGTTTCACTGTCTTTTCGAGCCAGGAGTTCCCTCATTTTGGAAATCTCTTCCTTTAGTTTGTTGCACTCATCAGCAGGCAATTGGTCCTTAAATTCTTCCATCTTGGTTTCTGTGTCATGAATGATTCCTTCAGCCATATTAACTGCTTCAACTCGTTCCTTCTTTCGTCGGTCTTCCTCAGCATACTTCTCTGCATTTTTAACCATATTTTCAATATCATCTTTGCTTAATCCACCTGAAGACTGGATTACAATCTGCTGCTCACGTCCTGTGCCCTTATCTTTGGCAGAGACATGTACAATCCCATTGGCATCAATGTCAAATGTAACTTCAATCTGAGGGACTCCACGAGGAGCGGGGGGAATTCCAATCAGGGTAAACTGTCCAAGAAGTTTGTTGTCTCCAGCCATTTCTCTTTCACCCTGACACACTTTAATCTCCACTTGAGTCTGTCCATCAGCAGCAGTAGAAAACACCTGGCTCTTCTTGGTTGGAATAGTGGTGTTTCTGTTATTAAGTTTGGTAAAGACACCTCCCAGTGTCTCTATACCCAGAGACAGAGGAGTGACATCTAGAAGAAGCACATCTGTGACGTCACCAGCCAACACACCACCTTGAATAGCAGCTCCCATGGCCACAGCCTCATCAGGATTGACAGCTTTGCTTGGGGCTCGGCCAAAAAGATCTTGAACAATCTGCTGAACCTTAGGCATCCTAGTCATGCCACCAACAAGTATCACTTCTCCTATGTCGCTCTCGCTGACTTCTGCATCCTGCATAGCTTTTTGGCATGGAGCAATAGTCCTCTTGATTAGATCAGTGACGATCCCTTCAAATTGAGCCCGGGTCAGCTTCATATTCAAATGTTTGGGTCCAGAAGCATCCATTGTAAGATATGGCAAGTTGATGTCAGTCTGCACCGATGAGGAAAGTTCACACTTAGCCTTCTCAGCAGCTTCCCGTACCCTTTGAAGTGCCATGTTGTCTTTGGTTAAATCAACCCCTGTCTCTCTCTTGAACTCCTTCACAATGTGTCGTAACAAGGCCTGGTCAAAATCTTCACCACCTAAGAAAGTATCCCCGTTGGTGGATTTCACTTCAAAGACTCCTTTCTGAATTTCCAAGATAGAAATATCAAAAGTTCCACACCTAAATCATATACAGCAATGATTTTGTCTTCAGATTTGTCTAGACCATAAGCCAGAGCAGCAGCTGTGGGTTCATTAATTACTCGAAGCACATTCAGTCCAGATATCTGGCCAGCATCCTTAGTGGCCTGCCTCTGTGAGTCATTGAAATAAGCAGGAACTGTGATGACAGCATTTTTTGCAGTGTGTCCCAAGTAATTTTCTGCAGTTTCTTTCATCTTCATCAATACAAATGCTCCAATCTGACTTGGAGAATATAGTTTTCCATGAGCTTCAACCCAAGCATCACCATTGGAAGCACGGACAATTTTAAATGGAACATTTTTAATATCTTTCTGTACTTCCGGGTCATCATAGCGTCGGCCAATGAGACGCTTGGTGGCATAGAATGTGTTGTTTGGGTTAGTGACCGCCTGTCGCTTTGCTGGCATGCCAACAAGTCGCTCACCATCTGCTGTAAAGGCAACGACGGAGGGTGTGGTTCTGGCACCTTCAGCATTCTCCAGCACCTTTGCTTGTTTACCCTCCATCACTGCCACACAGGAGTTTGTAGTACCCAAATCAATACCAACAACTGCACCCTTGATTGCTTCTGATACATAATCCCTCCTTGAAACAAATCTAAAAGCCTCATGGCTAAAGCCATTCCAGCAATCCTGGTGGCGGGCGGCCGCGGGGCCCCGGGAAGCTGCGGCTCCCACGAGGCGGGCTGCTGCGGCTCGGCTGGCGCTAATCATGGCGGCTGGGCCGAGAGAGTACGGAACAACACGCAGGAGCTCGGGGGTGCGGGAGCCGCGCGGTAAGGTGGTGGAGGCGCTTCTCTATTTTTTTTTTTTTTTTATAAATTAGCTAAGAACAAGAACCCATGTCGAGGGTGTATTCATTCGAGTTCATGAACCCCTCCATGCCAGTCTGGTATGGAGCTGTACCTACCCTCTGTATTTATATCTTTTAATAAACTTCTTAAAAAAAAAAAAAGAACCCATATCAACATCTCAGATTGTTACAGAATGTACACCTAGTAGTAAGCATTGTTTATTTGCAGAAGTGGTACGTATGACATTTGTCTTCTGTTTTAACTTATTCGGTGAATATTTTCTAGCTTATTACATGTCTCATGAAAGCCAGTACTCCTAAGATAGATAAAGGCTGACTTTATCATTCTGTACTGCTGCGCTGAGTCTCAAGTACTGTCCTTAAGTGATCAATCAGTAGCACTTTAAGTAGTTTTCTGTCTTGCGGTCCCGGGTGCGGGTTACCACTCCTATAACCAGGACTCTGAGGAGCCAAAGAACCAGACTTCCAGGCAAGCCCAACAGCAGTCACCAGGCACTAGAGGGCGCCACTGGCGACGTCATCCAAGCCCGTCACCGTCGCGGGGCATTCTGGGCAGCGTAGTCCCGGTGCGGCCGGGAGCTGTGCGCATGTGTGATGCCCGAGCTGTCATCGTGGCAGTCTGTCCTTCGCCCCGGGGGTCCAGGCGCTGCGGCTCGGGTCGCCTCTGCCGCAGGGCCGGCTCGATGGCCGGGAGCGGAGCCGCGCCCAGCAGGTGTGTGTGGGAGCCGGCCGCGGCGTCGGGACCTGGCGGCCGGGCGGGCCTGGGCCTGGGGCGGCCTCCCGAGGCGGGCGGGTGGCGGGCGGGCCTCGGGCGCGCCACCTCCCCGGCATCCCGACCGAGCATCCCGACCGTGCGGGCGGCCGGGGGCGCGAGCCAGGGAGGGGGGACCGGCCTGTCAGGTGCGGGCGCGGCCACCTCGAGGAGAGGAGCGTGCCCCAGGGTAGATGTAAAAGAGGACTCAATAAAGGTGAGCTGCTCTTGCTGTTCCAAGGCACGCTGTTGTTTCCATTACTGACTCGTTTAATCATTGCGATCATGCTTCGATGGGCATTAACCACCTCCATTTTAATACATGGTACCGCAGGTTCAGACAGGTAAGTTGTTGTACCCAGTATTCGTAGATGAGATTTAAATTCTCACTGGTCTTATTCCATAGTTCATTCTCTGTCCTACACTAAAATTCAGTGATGGTTCTTATTTAGCGCAACAAATGTTCCTGAGAACCACCAGAACATATTTTTGGAGCATACTGACTCTAACCATACCAAGTAACATTCTATTCCAAAAAAGTCTTGGGATTTCCTCTGAACCCTGAGTCAAAACGTTAATTAAGACCCTTCCTGCATGTCTAACCTATAGTGAGGATAGGGGTTGTAGACATTTAAGTTGAAACCATTAGTGTTTCACTAAACCACTGAAGTGTACATTGAAACTTCTATTTGAGCCATGCATGAAAGCACAAGACTGTAATACCAGTACTTCGAGACTGACACAGAAGAATTACAGGTTCAAGGTCAGCCTCCACTACTTAGGCCCTCTGCAATTTAGCGAGGCCCTAGTTCAAAATAAAGAATAAAAAACAGGGCTGGGGATGTAGCTCAGAAGGAGAATGGACCTTTGTTCAACACCCAGTACAAGGAAGAAGAAGAAGAAGAAGAAGAAGAAGAAGAAGAAGAAGAAGAAGAAGAAGAAGAAGAAGAAGAAGAAGAAGAGGAGGAGGAGGAGGAGGAGGAGGAGGAGGAGGAGGAGGAGGAGGAGGAGGAGGAGGAGGAGGAGGAGGAGGAGGAGGAGGAGGAGGAGGAGGAGGAGGAGGAGGAGGAGGAGGAGGAGGAGGAGGAGGAGGAGGAGGAGGAGGAGGACTGGGGATGTGGCTCAGTGGTAGAATTCCCCTGGGTTCAGTTCTCCAGTACCCACCCCCCCCACACACACACACACACACACGAAAAAGAAAAAGAAACCTCTATTAGAGCTTTCAATTTGAGTTTTTTGCTACGGAACTGGGAATCCAATCCAGGTAGCTAGCTAGTTTCTATAGAGAAGCTTTTTTTCCCTTTTCTTTCTTTTTCTTTCTTTCTTTCTTTCTTTCTTTCTTTCTTTCTTTACTTTTCTCTCTCTCTCTCTCTCTCTCTCTCTCTCTCTCTCTCTCTCTCTCTGTGTGTGTGTGTGTGTGTGTGTGTGTGTGTGTGTGATGGTACTAGGGATTAAAACCAGGAGCATTTTACATCTGAGCCACATCTCCAGCCCTACTTTTTATTTTAAAACAGGGTCTCACTAAATTGCTGAGGCTAAGTTGCAGGAGGATTGGGCTTGGAATCCTCTGGTCTCAGTTTCCCAAGTACTAGGGTTATAGGCATGAGCCACCATGCCTGGTTACGGAGCGCTGCTTTGTAAGAAGAAATCTGCGTTTGCATCATTTGCATCCATGCCTCTCATGATTGGCATATGGTATCTGGAGTTATTAAGTAGGCATCTTGTGAGCTCCAGGCTGGCAGGAAGTGATTTCTCCTGCTGTGTCAAGGACCTCGGGATTGTGGTGTCTAGCTCCCTTTTGCTACATACATAAAGTGCTTGTTTGGGGATTATGGTGCTACATTGCAATCTTTGAAATTAGATTTATGTCAATGTTAGCAGATTAGGTGTCCATGTTAGAGTTCATCAAAATCTAAATCTTACCCCCAGACCCAGCTTAAATTTTAAAGGGAAAGTGAAATCCAGGATACAGTCTGGATTTGTGGTCCTGGATGAAGACAAAGAATGGTGCATGAAGGTTGTTCAAGATAATCTGATTTCCCCCTTATTTTAAAGGTAATAACATTGAAACTAAGACAATCATTACATTAATAGCAGAACCTAGAGTAGAATTGAAGTCTCTAGAGTCACTGTATCACATGTAAGTCAAAACAAATTTCCTGAAGAAGTGTTTGTTTGTTTGTTTTTTTGAGAAGATATAGTTTAGGGAGAAGAGATGTCTCAGTTTTGAAAATTTGAAGCCTGGTATGGTGGCATATGCCTGTAATTTTTGAGGCTGAGACAGGAGGATTGCAAGTTCAAGGTCAGCTTTGGTGGTTTAGCAAGAGACTGTTTCAAGATAAAAAATAAAATAGGGCTGGGATGTAGGTCAGTGGTAGAGTGTCCCTGAGTCTAATCTCCAGTACCTGACCCCCCAAAAAAAACCCCACTATGAAATGACTTTCTAAAGTGGTGTGGCTTATAATATTAACAGGAAATTTTATGACATGTATCAGTAAATATATCATTTCAACATTATCTATTATGCAGACATGGGATTCCATGTTTGGGCATATGATACAACTCATTTAATCTGCAATTATGCAGTGTTTAAGCTTTCAATTCTTTTGTGTTGTTCAGTGAACAGACATATACTTTTCAGAACAGCTCATAGGAAAGAAATGTTTAAATTCATTCAAAATTTTCCCAGATTCATCAAGATTATGTCAAAACCATCAGTGTACAGGTGGGTACTACCTCATCATAGTCCTTCCTATTCCTTCTGATGGGTTAAAGGTCAATTTCTCCAGAGGTTTATATTTTACTAAAATGTTGTGTGGAAATTTCTCACAGGTGATTTCTGGAGCTGTAAGATATGGGGTTTTTATGACTTTTCACTTCCAACATTTCCTGCTTTGGATCCATAACTGCTACTCTTTCACAAGAACAGCAGAAAATGAACAAGTATAAGGTGAGTCATTTATTTTTTCTTACTTTGTTTCCCTCTGTGTATGTTGTGTGTTTAATGAATTTTTTGAAAGAGAGCTTATGTATTAAACTAGAAGAGTAGAAATAGTTGAGAATCACCTTCAAGGAAAATACTGTTTCAATAAAATAGCTGTATCAAAAGTGTAGCCTGCAGAAGAACCCTGGGAACCTAAGACCCACTAAAAGGATTTATTAAGTAAAAAATCACAATACTAAGATGCAGAATGCATTTTGCACTGATGGTGTGAAATGGTAAATATATTGTTTCCAGTTTGACATGAATTAAGAGAGGCTCCAATTTATAATTATTGTATTCATTTAAAAGACTCACTGTAAAAAACTGCAGTTTACTTAACGATATCTTAGTGAAACAGTAAAAAAGAAAATTAGTTTTATTAAATCTTGACCCTCTAGTATTTTTTTTTTCCAGTGCTGGGGATGGAACGCGGGGACATTTCACCTTCTAGCTATACCCCCAGCTCTTTTTTTTTCTTTTTTTGAAACAGGGTCTCACGGAGTTGCAAAAGGCCTCACTAAGAAGTAGCTTAGGCTGTCCATGAACTGTAATCCTCTTTTCTCAGCCTCCCAAATGCTAGGATTACAAGCGTGCACCACCACACCCGGCATCCTCTAGTATTTTTAATACACCATGGGTGAAATGGTAAGTTCACATAAAGATTTTCTGCATCACGAATTATGACAGTTGATTGTCTTGATGATAAGCACATGTGCAGTTGTTTAATTTGTCATATACCCTGCCACTTTTTCATGGAAGACCTTTTTTATGAGAAAGAACAAATGACATTTGCCATGGTGGTGCACACATGTAATCCCAGTACTTCAAAGGCAGAGACAGGAGGGTCACAGGTTTGAGGCCAGTCTCAATAATGGTTATATTTAGATATAGAATGCCGCATAAAAAGCTCCAATTCAACTCTCATGATTCAATTCCATCAACTCTGAACACCAGTTTATGAGCTTTTGAAGATCTCGTACTCAGTTCAGAATGTAAAATACATTTAGTCCACCTCCAACAGTTCTCAAAATATTATCAGTTCACCACAGCTCAGAAGTTCAAAGTCCAAAGACTCCTCTGAGAGTCAATTCTTGTGAGCCCCTGTAAAAGAAAATGAAAATAAAAATAAGTTATATATATTCAGCGTACAATGGCAAAGAGTAAACAATTGCATTCCAAAGGGAGAACGGACTATAAAAAGAAGGAATGGGACCAAAACAATATCAAAATTCAACAGGGCAAGCATTTAATCCTGCGTCTCCATTTATGGAATCCAGAACACAAAGTGGTGAGATATGATCTCCAAAAGGCCTTGGCAGCCCTGCGCCTGGGTCCAGGTTGATTTCAAAGGGCAGTGTACTGGCTCTTCCAGCCTGGCTTCATGGCTTGCATCTTGTAGCCTTTTCCATGTTTCTGGCATTCCTAAGTCTTGGGAGTTTTTCTTAAAAACTTGGCATCAGCCTCACAAATTGCCCCATCTGGGCCTGCTTGCAGAGGTTCTTACCCTACTATAGATTGCCTCACTCACTCTCCAGTCCTTCCTTGGGGGAAGACTCCATGACCCCCCTTTTTTTCCCCCAGCAAAGCCAGCATTACATGACCACCAAAATATACTGCCAGCAAGAAAGGTGGTAGTCACGTTCTTTTCAATCACTGATGCTTAGGGTCTTAAATTTCTGGGGCTGGCCTTGAACCTGCAATTTTCCTATCTCAGCCTCCCAAGTACTAAGATTATAGGCACGCACTACCACACCTACATCCTTTATTGACCTTTTTTTTTTTTTTCAGTACTGGGGATGGAATCCAGGGGCATCCAAGCGGTACCTCCAGCCCTATGTATTGAAGTTCATAAGACTAGTGTCTGGCCAGACAAAATGGTGCACACTTGTAATTCCAGTACTTGAGAGACTGAGACAGGAGGATCACAGGTTCACAACCAGCCCCAGCAAATTAGCAAGACCCTATTTCAAAATGTAAAATAAAATGGGGCTGGGAGTGTCACTCAGATATAGAACACCCCAGGGTCCAATCCCCAGTGACACACACAAACCTCTGTCCTCTGTTTGGGATCAAACCCAGGACCTCCAGCATGCAACTCAAATGCTTTATCACTGAGCCACATTCCTATCCCTTAACATGTATGGGTTTTGAGTGTGTGCGTGTGTGTGCGTGTGTGCGTGTGTGTGTGTGCGTGTGTGTGTGTGCGTGTGTGCGTGTGTGTGTGTGCGTGTGTGTGTGTGTGCGTGTGTGTGTGTGTGCGTGTGTGTGCGTGTGTGTGTGTGTGTGTGTGTGTGTGTGTGTGCGTGTGTGTGTGTGTTTTACTGGGTATTGAATCCAAAGGAATTCTACCTCTGAGCTACATCCCCATCCTTATTTTTTGTTTTGAAAAAGGGTCTTACTAAGTTGCTTAGAGTCTCACTGAGTCATTGAGGCTGACCTTGAATCTTCAATCCTCCTATTTCAGCCCACCAAGTACTGGAATTACAGGTATTTACCACCATACCTGGCTCTTAATGTGTCTTTTTAATGGTACTATTTTATGGTCACTTTAGAATAAATTGAAATATGTTGTTCCAGGGACCAGTGACACTAAAGGATGTTACTGTGGAATTCACCAAGGAGGAATGGAAATTACTGACACCTAATCAGAAGGCCCTGTACAAGGATGTGATGCTGGAGAACTATAGCCACTTGGTCTCAGTGGGTGAGAACAACTTCCCCATACACTAACTCCCAGTAGTTTGTATTTCTTTTCCCAGTTACTAGACCATGCTACATTCCCACAGGGTTGAATGATACTAGCTTTGTTTTGTTAGTCAATCCATTTTGTGTACCAGACAAAAATATTTGTGTTCCTATCTCTCCACTGAAAGAATCTAAATTGGCCAAGCAAGGCTAAGTGAGACCTCCATTTTTTTTTGTACTGAAACTTTTTTTTTATCTTTATTTGTAAAAAATAATAATACACAACTAAAGCTAATTTGATATTTAAAAATAAAAGTTCATTTAGTGATAATGTACATTTTATAGTAAAATACTGACATTTGATAGTTTAAACAAAGTATCATTTATGTAAAAATCATGTGATAGCATGTAAAATTTAATTAGGAAATTCATAGTTCACAAAAATACATGTATTTTGTTGACAGCTTGAGAATATTATCATAAACTTACTTAAGATGCAGAACAAAATTCAGTTAGGTTTGACATTTAGTATGACATAATTTTACATTGGACTCATTGATAAGTTTTGTTAATAAGGTACATTTAATATAATCAATTCAGACTACCAATAAATTTACATCTCAGTGTATAAACAAGATCTACAGGTTTTACAAGATGTCTAGTCATCAATTATTTGCACCAATAATTTAAATGATAGAAATCTAGTTGAAAGTACCACTGACACATATCCTCAATAGGATAAAAGAAAAAGCACTAGTGGCCTTGATTTCCACATTCACGTACAGACACAAGATACATCTGTATTTTACAGTTAAAATTTCTACAAAAGTCAAGCCCTGAAGTACTTTTTCCCTCAAGAGAAAAGTTCTAATGTTAAAACTTTGTCAAAGAGAGTGTGTGTGTATGTAGAAGTATATTTACTTAAAATGTTAAACCCCTGCACCACTTACATTTTAAATAAAATTGAACCTTCCTTATCTTATGTCTTCTTACCATTTGAGAGTCCAATGTCTAGACTCACCGAATCCCCATGACTGCATAGTGGTGATGGAAGGAAGAAGTTGGGTGAATTCAACATGAAGCAGGTGGTGTCTGGAGTGGTGCCTAGTGGTGCCTAGGGTAACGTGAACAAAACTCAGGGAAGGCACGAGTCCAGGGATCATTTAAGCGCAGCTTCGCTTCTTCATCTATTTTTCCAGAGAGAAAACATCCTTCAAAATGGAATCATCATTGTTTGCTTTTTTATTTTTTTTTCCAGTACTGGGGATGGAACCCAAAGGCATTCTACCTCCGAACTACATCCCAAGCCCTATTTTTTATTAATTTAATTTAATTTAATTGTGGTACTGAGGATGGAACCCAGGGGAATTGTACTTCCCAGCTACACCCCCAGCCCTATTTTATATTCTTTAATTTGAAACAGGCTCTCACTGAGTTGCGAAAGGCCTGCTAAGTAGCTGAGGCTGTCCACAAAACAGGATCTTCCTGTCTCAGCCTCCTGAATGCTGGGATTACAAGTGTGTGCCACCACACCCGACTCGAATTTTATTCTTTATTTTGAAACAGGGTGTCACTGAATTGCAAAGGGCCTCACTAAGTAGCTGAGGCTGTCTGCGAACCACAATCCTACTGTCTCAGCCTCCCAAATACTGGGATTTCAAGTGTGTGCCACCATGCTTGACTAGTCTACATTCTTTTAATAGCACATAATTGTGCCAGACGTAGTGGCATGCCACCCACTTGTAATCCCAGTACTTGGGAGGCTGAAACAGGAGGATTAGGTAGGTTCAAAGCTACCCTCAACTACTTAGTGAGGCTCTCAGCAGCTTAGTGAGACCCTGTTTCCAAATAAAATATAAAATAGGTCTGGTGTGTAGCCGGAGGTAGAAAATCCCTGGGTTCCATCCCCAGTACCACAAAAAAATATATAAAATATTTAAAAAATAATAATAGCACATAATTGTTACAAAGGTGTCCACACTAGCCCTACCACAAGATTTATAAATAACTCTTCATAAGCCATGGGGGACTTATGGTCTTCACTCTTCTCTGGGTCTATGTACATGTACTGCTGTGCTGTGCACTTGACAGTGATGGCAGGTAAGGGACACAGCAGAGCCTTAGTCTTAACTCATCCCACTTGGATGCAGCGGAAAATAATAAAGAGCCTCATGGAATTAATAAACTCTACCTGTCATAGGGGAATACTACGTACTTTTTTTGTGTGTGTGGTACTGGGGGTGGAACCCAGAGACTTTCTACCTCCGGGCTATACTCCCAGACCCATTTTATATTTTATTTGGAAACAGGGTCTCACTAAGTTGCTGAGAGCCTAAGTAGCTGAGGCTGGCTTCGAACCTGCACGATCCTCCTGTCTCAGCCTTCCAAGCGCGGGGATTACAAGCGTGCGCCACCACGCCCGGCTATACTACGTACTTTTCATAAAGGGTAGACAGTGTTCCTAGAAATCACACAAAGGAAAACCCAGTATCTTGTATAAAAAGTGCACAAGTTTGTCCTGGATGTAAAAATCTCTTAATTTGTGGTGCCTTTTTTTTTTTTTTTTTTTTTGAAACAGAGGCTCTTAAGCCAGCAAGGCTGGCTTTGAACCTGTGTGATCCTCCAGTCTCTGCCTCCCAAGCGCGGGGATTACAAGTGTGCACCACCACACCCGGCTTGTGGTGCCTTTTTAATCCAAAATGATCCATCTCACTTGAATACATTGAAAGAATATAAAGCACACCAACAAAACACACTAAAATCAAAAGGAATGATTTCCAGTGAGGTGTAGAAGGATGAGAACTGACTAAAGGAGAGCTCCCCCAGGACTGGAGCCCATGGAATGGCCTCTTAGAACACAAAGCAACCACCACTGGGCAGGAGTCCTGCACCATGGACCTTCAGGATGGGTGGACACCAGTGTTGCAATGGCCATTTTTAGGGTTCAAGCACAGAGCTTCAATGCTGTTAACACAGGCTACTGTGTTACTACTGAAACTACTTAAGGAGCCCTACATTCCTAACAGTGTGTATCATTTCTTTTATATTTTCTATTACTAGGTTACCGGGTGACTAAGCCAAATGTGGTCTTCAAGTTGAAGCAAGGAAAAGAGCCTTGGATACTGGAAGTAGAATTTCCTCGCCAGAGCCACCCTAGTGAGTTAGAACAAATTATTTCTCATGTTATTGGTAAAGCTCTCTAAATTCTCTATAGTTCTAGAAATGACTGAGAACACTCAATGTACACATGTAATAAATCTACATCACACCTTGTCTCAGTTCAAATCCTCACTGCTATAATCTAAAACAACTAACCACACTTGTAGAAGAAGGAAGATTTATTTGCTCACAGTTTTGGGGAGATTACATGTTCAGTTATGTGAAGCCAGGATCTGAAGCTCACAGCTTGGTGGTGGGAAAGAGAGAGAGAACACACAAAGCTCCATTCTCACATCAGAAGCAGAGAGGAAGAGAGCAGGGTTTGCTCTCACATCATGAAGGCCAGAAGCAAGCGAGAGCCAGTATGCTAGGGGATCCAAAGATACAAGCACAGTCTCTAAAACCACACCCCCATGCACCCAACTCCTCCAGCCATGTCCCACTGGCCTGGACTTCTGCCCAGATAAATCCATTTTGTATTTATCTCTTGATAAGATTACAACCCTCAGGACTTCACTATATCTCCCCGGAGCTCTTTAGGGGACATTTAAATTCTGCACCTGGCCCTTGGAGAGCTCATGCCCAGTTCAGAATGCAAAATGTATTCAGTCCATCTCCAAGAGTTCCCAAAGTCTTAACAGTTCTAGCATAGTTCAGAAGACCTAAAATCTCCTTTGAGACTCAAGTTAAACTCTTGCCTGTGAGCTCCCGAAAAACAAAATACAGGCAAATTACATGCATCCAGTATACAATGGTATAGAGTAAACACTTGCTTCCAAAAGGGCCACAGAAAAAAGGAATAAGACCAAAACAGTATCAAAATCTAGCAGACAAGCACTTGACCCTGCAGCTCCATTTCTGGCATCTGGGGTACATGGTGGTGAGATGGGATCTCCAAGAGTCCTTAGCAGTCCTGCCCTGAAGCCTGTTTGATTGCAAGGGGCATCACGTGCACTCTTTCAGCCTAGCTGCATGGCTTGCAGCTTGCAGCCTTTTGATTGCAAGGGAAAGCATACTCACTCTTCCAACATGGCTCTATTGATTGCAGCTTGCAGCTTTTTCTTGTAGACATTCCAAAATTCTGGCATTTCTAAGCTGAGGAGTGAGAAGAGGGAAAAGGGGAGAGGGGAAACTTCTTGGAGCCTTGGTTTCACTCCCCACAGTTTCACAAATTACCCTATTTGGGCCTGCTTGCAGGGATTCTCACCCTGCCACACATTGCCTTGATTCCCAGGCCTTCCTTAGGAATCTGGGGAGAAGTCTCCATGACCCTTTTTTTTTTTTTTTTTTCAGCAAAGCCAGCATGATATGACTGCCCAAATTTACTGCCAGCAAAAATGGTAGTCACACCCTTTTCAATGATTGCTACCAGCCTGTCTCAATCCTGGCTGCTGCCACAAGGCCCTTTTTTCCTTCGTTCTGCACTTGGACTTGAACTATCCTGACTATACATTTCTTTCTTTGTTCCTATGCAACACATTTGACCTCCCTTTAGCCATCTTACCTTCTTTCATGACATTATCTCTCTGGACCCCAGCTTTATACATACTTCCTGGCCAAACTGCAAGTCTATAAAGTCTCTCTGTTTTGCTTTCTGTTCCTGAAATTTGGTATACAACTGACTGAATACAGGCATTAATATCCATAATGCAGTTTAGATATTTTGCTGTTTTGAGATTTCCTCTGCCTAATCAGTTTATTGTCTTTGAATTTGGTGTCATGCAAAATTGTAGGACATGGGGAAAATACCAATAAGTTATTTGCCAGAATGTAAATTTGGCCTCTATCCCATTTTCCTATGGAGTCCTCTTTGGCCTCCAAAATCTTCTGAACACAGTCTCTGTCCGACTTGTATTTTCCTCTCATATTTTATATTCTCAATGGATAGTTCTATTGATCCTTTCCTTAGGTTCAAAAACAAATTCTTAATTTTTTTTTTTGATGGTACTGGGGTTCCTGGAAGCCCTTCTATCTCCGGGCTAAACTCCCAGACCTATTTTATATTTTTGAAACAGGGTCTCTTATGCCAGCGCGACTGGCTTTGAACCTGCACGATCCTCCTGTCTCCGCCTCCCAAGCGCGGGGATTACAAGCGTGCGCCACCATGCCCGGCCCCAAATTCTTAATTTAAATTCTCAAAGTAATTGTATAATAGAGCAAATTTATGCTTCCACTAGCCTCCTGTCATGTAAACTAATACTAACTCACTATGACAGTATACATTTATGTTAAATTTTTCTCAAGAAAAAGTCTGGCCCTCTCTTGCCTAGTGTAGTTTATTCTTCTTTGTTTAGTTGTCTGCTGGATGGAAATTCTTATTTATCTGGTTCCGGCGTGTAGTACCTATTTCTTCTTTGTAGTTAATCTCTTTGAGTATTTTCTCTAGCACTGGTTTTGAAGACATAAATTCCTTCAGCTTCTGTTTGTCATGGAAGCTTCTTATTTCCCCATCTAATTTGAAAGATAGTTTTGCTGGGTAGGAAATTTTTGGCTGGAAGTTGTTTTCTTTCAGAGTTTGGAAAATATTACTCCAGGCCCTTCTGGCTTTCATGACTTGGTTTGGGAAGTCTGGAGTGTTTCTAATTGGTTTGCCTCTGAATGTCACTTGGTCTTTTGTTTTTGTTGCCTTTAAGATTCTGTTTGGCTTCTACACTGGTCATTTTTACTATTATGTGGTGTGGGGAACCTTTTCTCTGATCTTGTCTAAAGGGATTTATATAAGTTTCTTGAACCTGTGTATTGACCTCTTGCTCTATGTTTGGAAAATTTTCGGCTATTACTTCTTTGAAGAGATTATTAATCCTTTTGGTTTCACCTTCTTTTCCCTCCTCTATTCTGATTATTCTTAGGTTAGCTCTCTTAAAATGGGCCCATATTTTTTCAATGTCCAATTCCTATTGAAGAATTGTTTTTTCTAAGTTATAAACTATGTGTTCATTTTTGGAGTAATCATCTTCTAGGAGCGAGCTTCTATTCTCCATACAGTCTAATCGATTGTTTATAGTTTGAATTGATGCCTTTATTTCAATGATTGCATCCTTTATTTCTTTCAGACTCTCTCTAAATTCTTTTCGAAGGTCCTATATTATTTCTACAGTTACATTCCTGATTTGATCCTGGAGATCTCTGCATTTCTTTGTTATCAGGTTCTGATATTGTGGGGTTGTGGGAGCTCATTGCTCCATTGTTGTTCCTCCTTCCCATGATTTCAGAAGTTTGTGCCTTCTCTAGGTTCTTCTCTAGGTCACCATGACTTCAATTATGGTGCTCTGGATCTCTGGGGTTTGTGGTAATCTCAGCCGCCACTGCACCTTTATTGGGTTGTATTGCAAAGTCTCAGACCCAGGGAGTTAGTCAAAGCTGCATGAGACCTTGGGGTGCTGGGCTGGGTGTTTTCCGATGGGGAGCTGCGACTAGGGTGAGGTATCCCTGCCACCACTGCTCATTCACTGAGTTTAACTGCAATATCTCAGACCCAGGGAGTTTATCAAAGCTGTGCGAGTCCCTGGGGGTACAGCACTGGGATTTTCCCTGTAGGGGACACAATTTTACTTATGTTTTTGGTGCGTCTGGAACTCTCCAGGAGTGGTGAATTCGCTGCTGTGGCTGCTGCTGGCAATATGGTGCTTCTGCCACGCCCTTGGCCATGAGGCTAGCCTATTTCTTTCTGTTCTTTAACTCCATTCTGAATCCCTCCATTCTGAATCTGGAGGGCATGATGAACTTGACCACTGGAAGTTTTAGAAGGTCTTTGCGCTGAAAGAACTGCTGAGTTACAACCAACTGATCCTCAGCTGCTCACTTCAGCTCCTTGTATACCTTTTGCTCTCTGGAGTCTGGTGCTGTGAGGCAAGATGGCGCCAGCATGGTGCCTGCCGCTGCAAAGTGGGCCAGTTTCATTTCTGCTCTCTGTTTTTTCTTCTAGTCTTATTTTTCTCTGTCCCTTGTATTTATAGTTTTTATTTCTCTACTGATAGTGTTTTCTGGCTATGTAAAGCCCTGATTATGTGGCAATAGAGATCAAGTGTTAGCAGGACTCATCAACGCTGCTTTTCTTGGTTGTCAACTTTCCTGGACGTTCCTTTTGTACTATTTTTTTTTTTTTTTTTTTTTTTTTGGTGGTACTGGGGTTCATGGAAACCCTTCTACCTCCGGGCTACACTCCCACGGGCTACACTCCCAGACCTATTTTATACTTTTTTATGTGGAAACAGGGTCTCTTCAGCCAGTGCGGCTGGCTTCAAACCTGTGCGATGCTCCTGTCTCTGCCTCCCAAGCGCGGGGATTACAAGCATGCGCCACCACACCCAGCCCTTTTGTACTTTTAAAGATGAATAAATATAAATGTCTGAAAAGTTTTCTGAATTTTGATCAATAATCTTTTTTTAGGATCATGTAGTAAATTGAGAGATATAGCATCCAAGGCATGAAATCAGAATTCAAAACTCATGTTGAATCATTGGTAATGCTGCTTTGGAAATGCAATAGATATTTTCTCTGCTTTTATTTTTATTTTATTTTATTTATTTATTTCCAGTACTGGGGATAGAACTCAGAACCTCTGAGCTACTCCCCTAGCCCTATTTTTATTCTTTATTTTGAAACAGGGTCTCACTGAGTTGCAAAGGGCCTCAGTGTCGCAGACTAACTCAGTCAGGTCGTAATTGTCCGCTCCCAGTCAAATGCTCAGAAAGATGGGGCAAAAGGTAGGTGAAGTTCTGCAGAAACTTATCTGCAGTGATTCTTTCCCCTCTATGAATTCCTTAAGTTTTTAGGTACGACGCTTTGGAAAGAACCTGAGGTGGACAAAGGCTTCTCGAGCCAATGACACTTTATTACAAAAACCCCGAAAAATTTATACCCTTCACCAGTAAAGTTAATAATAAGAGAAAAGGGAGTGAATGCAATCACTGTGAAATAATAATGAATGACATGTAAACAAAGGTAATAAAATTAGTCCTTCAGCTGGCTGTTGGCCTTCGAGAGATTAGCTCCGGATTCTTTCCCAGGTCTTGTAGATAAGCAGTTACAGAGGGCGACCTCCCAAAAGAGACAGGCACACCCAAGGCTTGGAGGCTTCTCGGGGAATCTCCTTTAACTTTCTTGGAACTTTCCATCTTTTGGGCTCATTTCATATAGCAAGTGTGGGGAGATGTGGTGATTCAGGTGGACATGATAGGGTTTCTTCAGGTGTTGGCATCTTATCTTGTAAATCTGAAAGCTTAAGCAAACTCACAACACAGTTTGGCAGACAAAATACCACAAACAACACCACAAAGTTCTTGGATTTAATTGTCAGATGTATTTCCTTAACTGCTGAACACTCTTCTTTAGACAACAAGCCTATTAAAAGCCTATCCATCTTTAATAATCCATTTCCCTGTCACAAACCCTCTGCAACCTGCTTCTAACTTTCTAATTCCTTTCTTTCCCAGTTGGGACGTTCTTATGATAAGCTCTTCTTCATGCAAAAATGCTTTTCTTACTCTTATGGTATTTCCTTTCCTTCATACATATATATTTAGAATGTCTGTCCTTTATTTTGTCATATTCATTCCTAACCATGCGGCCAGTTTCTTTGTCTCCGGGAATGCTCATACTGGGCATAAAAGTCAACAATCTTTTTCCTTAGGTCTATTGTATTTGGGCAACTAAGTTGTTTATCTTCTCTGTCTCTAGGCAGGATCTCAAGGGTAAACAGAGTTACCTTACCGGAGTTAATGGCTTTACTTAAGTTAGTGATAGGAATGAGGGGGAGTTAATGGCTTAACCTAAATTAGTTATAGGAGTG
This sequence comes from Muscardinus avellanarius, assembly GCF_963383645.1. Lineage (NCBI taxonomy): Eukaryota > Metazoa > Chordata > Mammalia > Rodentia > Gliridae > Muscardinus > Muscardinus avellanarius. The sequence continues at coordinate 57,074,726 of NC_137793.1, read as the reverse complement.
AGGGTCGGAGACCCTTTGTGATTGCTGCAGCTGGAATGCTTATCACAGCATCTGAGTTCTGGCCAGTTTTTCATTATTATTGAGCAAAGCCAAGGGCGTTTAGACAAATTATTAGAGAATTTATTTTCACGGACTCAATCTCTTTTTATAGTCCTGATCTCACATCACCAGAGCAATTTGTATAGAGTGTTAAAAGAATACTAGAAGAATAATAGTTATGCAAGAATATCTAAAAGTGAAGAATGCTTTTGGCCAGCGACCACACCTTCTCTCGGGGCTTATTTCTCACTTTGAGATTCTGCCTATGAACTGCGATAATGCAGATGCTGAGAGGGCGTGGCTTTTGCTGGTATCTACACCTCAGTAAGTAGCTGAGGTTGTCCGCAAACCACAATCCTCCTGTCTTAGACTCCCAAATGCTGGGATTACAAACATTTGCCACCACTCCCAGCTTGCTCTCTGCTTTTAAAATATCTTTCCTTTTGAATGTATATGTTCCTAATCTTCCTCTCTTGGTAAAAAGTAAGCCAACTATAAGGAGTGAAAGCCTAAGTTATAGGAATGTTCTAAATATGAAGAAATTGATGTTTGAGAAATTTACTCTAGCATTAATAATTAGAATTTTGTGGGTGGATAATGAGGAAATAAAGTATAAGTTTATAGCCACCTAACTACAGTAGTCACCCATAGTCAACTACAATCTGATTATTAATCAATTAGTTACCCATAGTCAATTGCAGTCTAAAAATACTGAGTGGGAAATTCCAGAAATACTTTCTAAGCTTTAATTGCATGCCATTATTAATTGAATGCCATTCTGAGTAGCATGATGAAATCTTGTGTAGTCTGTCTCTATCCTGCCTGAGATATGAATATTTATTTTTTGTTTGTTTGTTTGACTGGTTGGTTTTCTTGTTGTTGTTGTTTCTGAGAGAGAGAGAGAGAGAGAGAGAGAGAGAGAGAGAGAGAGAGAGAGAGTGTGTGTGTGTGTGTGTGTGTGTGTGTTGTGCTTGAGATTTAACCCCTGGGCATTCTATCTCTGAACTATACCTCAGTTCTTTTATATTTTATTTTGAAACAGGGTCTCACTAAGTTTCTGAGCTGGCTATGAACTTGTGACCCTTCTGTCTCAGACTCCAATAAATCATCTCCTTGTCCAGTACATCCACACTGTAGATGGTACCTACAGTTGTCACTCAGTTATCAGCTCAGTTATCAGATAAACTATTGAGGATTCAGTTCTTCTTCTTATTTCACTTAATAATGGCCCTAAAGTATAAAAGTAGTGATGCTAGAGATTCAGATATACCAAAGTGAAGCCTTAAAGTGTTTTCTTTAAGTAAAAAGGTAAAATTTATCATAGGTATGTATGTATAGAGGAAAACATGGTACAATAGTGGTCAGTAATATCTATGGTTTTAGGCATCTACTGGACGTCTTAGAACATATGTCCTGATGGAAAGGGGGGGACTACTGCACTAGAAATTCTAACACAAATCTAAGTTTGAATGGATAAAGACCCATACTTTAGCTCCTTCATCCTATTTATTTTTTCCTGATATTTCTTAAAAACATAGTAGTCTGTTAATTTTTCTTATCCAGCATACTGTGCATTGTCCTTAATGGGCCCAAAGAACTCTCTGTGGTTACCACATTCCTGTTCAACACTTTGAAAATCTTTTGTTCTGTTCTGGTTCAATGTTCTTTGTTTTTGTCTTAACTTTCACCTCCGTGTGTGTATGTGTGTGTGTGTGTGTGTGTGTGTGTGTGTGTGTGTGCACTCGCATGTGTTACTGGAGATTGAACCCAGAGATATTCTACCTCTGAGCTACACCTCCAGCCCCTTTTAAAAATATTTGTTTTGGAACAAGGGTCTTGCTAGGATGCTGAGTATTGCTAACTTGCTGAGACTGATTTCAAAACTCTGATCTTTCTGTCTCTGCCTCCCAAATACAGGGATTATGGTCATGCACCATCATGTCCCACTCATCTAAAAAAAAAAAAAATTTGTACTAGGAATTGTTACATTTTAAAATGTTATGGTTTGAAGCCAGCCTGGTGGCATATGCATATGCTTGTAATCCCTGCGCTTGGGAGGTGGAGACAGGATCGCGCGGGTTCAAAGCCAGCCTCGCTGGCTTAAGAGACCCTGTTCCCCCCCCCAAAAAAAAAAAAAAATATATATATATATATTTGGTGTCTGGGAGTGTAGCCCAGAGGTAGAAGGGTTTCCAAGAACCCCAGTACCACCAAAAAAAAAAATGTTACGATTTGGGAAATAAGTATTACCATTTTGGGGGAACTGTCCCCAGGGACCTTCTTTAGGCTCCCAGGAACAATTTCCAGAAAACCGCAGGTCCTTGTCACAACTCAGGACAGATGTACACTGGTCAGGACTCTTGCTAAAGATTTAAAGGAGTTTATTAAAAAGATAGAAATACAGAAGACAGTTACAGCCCCATGTTATAGCATGAGGGGGTGGTTTGAACGAATTCACCGACCCACAAAACCCGGAACAACTCTTATAGACAGGACATCCTCCATCTTGTTCTATGTAATTCTGACACAGGTAAAGTCTGTCCCCTTAATTTTTCCCACCTCACTTTGGTCTATGCCCAGGTTTCTCCTTTCACAAAAGTCAATCCCCCCTCCCCTCCTCTTAACTAGATATCAATTATTATGCAAACCTGTCTTTAGAATGAGGAAGTCCTAGCTCCCCTTCTTCCACTTGCTAATTACTTTTATCACAGGATGTTTTACATTACCATAGCTGTTTGCTTCCTGGCCGAAACCAAGTCCTTCCACAGGTCTGCTCTTCATCTTATATAAAGTAATTTTTGAAATATATTTATTAATAATCAGAGCTTTCTCAAATCTTCCTAGGTCATTCCCAATACTGGTACAGGAATTGAGCTCAGAGGCATTCTAACTTTGAGCTGTGCTTCCAGCCCTTTTTTATTTTTTATTTTGAAACAGGGTCTTGCTAAGCTACTGAGGCTTGCCTCAAACTTGTGATCCTCCTGTCTTAGCTTCTCAAGTACTGGGACTACAGGTGTCTGCCACTATGTCTCGCTTCACCTCCAAACATTTAAAGGTCATATTTGTAAAAATGTAAGAGGTGGCAGACATGGTGACAGATGCTTGAAATCGGAAGGCTGAGAGCAGAAGATCATGGTTTGCAGACAGCCTCAGCTACTTACAGCCTCAGCTACTTAGCGAGGCCCTTCGCAACTCAGCAAGACCTTGTTTCAAAAATAAAATGACAGCAGGGCATGGTGATACATGCTTATAATCCTAGCATTTGGGAAGCTGAGACCAGAGGATCACAGTTCGTGGACAGCCTCAGCTATTTAGTGAGGCCCTCTGGAACTTAGTGAGACCCTGTTTGAAAATAAAAAGAATAAAAAATATAGGGCAGGGGGTGTAGATTGGAGGTCAAATGTCCCTGGGTTCCATCCCTAGACCTGCAAAAAAAAAAAAAAAAAAAAAAAAAAGAATTAAAAAATAGGCCTGAGGGTGTAGCTCAGTGGTATAATACCCCTGGGTTCCATCTTCAGCAAAAAATAAAAAATAAAAAAAGGTATGTGAGTGTATAATTAGGCTATTTCCACTGCCTGCTACATAAGTTTTTAGTGTTTGTTATATTTCTCCCAAAACAATGGGGTAGAGGAAAATTTCCATGTGAGAGATTTTTCATTTTGGTAGATTGGCTATATAGATCTACCTATAACCATAAAAATGTGTTAAAATTTTGATTTCTTTGTAGAAAACCCGTCATATAGTCATGACCTTGGAGCAAAATGCCAGAAAAGCCAAGCTGGAAATTCAAGGTAAGTTCAAGAATTAATATTTAAGATAGATACTTTGAAATGAAGTTTTGATGGGGATACTGGAAGTATTGAGCTCTAGTTAATACTAAATGTGAGAAAATTAACACTGGAGTAAATCCCAAAGGATATAATCCAGTGGGAATGCCCTCTTTCACAAGAAACCTCACTCAAGACCAGGAGGTTCAAATACTGAACTTGTCTTTGGACTCTTCTGAAGTACAGAGCAAGGGAGGCCTTGTTATACAAAGCAGAGCCAGGCCGTTGAGGAAACTGTGAATATAATGCAACTTCATTCTCTCAAATGTTGAACAGTGTATGTTGGAGAATGGTCACAGTGGAGAAACTGTGAGTGCAATGAATATGGGAACATTTCTGGAATGTAACCTCAGAGTTACTCAGAAAATACACAGGAAAAAAAAAGCATTGAAAGTCCTATATACATTAATCAATTTGGAACTTTCTGTCTAGGAATGGAGAACTCAAAAAACATCAGAAAAGTCAGAGCCGAGTGGAAAGCCATGAGTGTGACAAATGTGGGAAGTCCTTCTGTCAGAAGTCTGCCCTCGTAGAACATCGACACACACATTTCAGAAACAAAACCTATGAATGTGGTAAATGTGGGAAATCCTTCTCTAAAAATGAAGACCTTGCAATGCATCAGAAAATTCATAACAGAGATAAAACATATGAGTGTAAAGAATGTAAGAAAATTTTCTATCACCTATCATCTCTCACTAGACATCTGAGAACCCATGCAGGGGAAAAACCTTATGAATGTAATCAGTGTGAAAAATCCTTCTACCAGAAGCCACACCTCGTGGAACATCAGAAAACACACACAGGGGAGAAACCCTATGAGTGTACTGAATGTGGGAAGTTCTTCTATGTGAAGGCATATCTCATGGTACATCAGAAAACACACACAGGGGAGAAACCCTTTGAGTGTGAGGAATGTGGGAAATTTTTTTCTCAGAAGTCTCACCTCACAGTACATCAAAGATCACACACAGGGGAGAAGCCTTACAAATGTGAGGAATGTGGGAAATTCTTCTCTAGGAATTCACACCTCAAAACTCATCAGAGAACACACACAGGAGAGAAGCCCTATAAATGTAAGGAATGTGGGAAATGCTTCTACCAGAAGTCAGCCCTCACAGTACATCAGCGAACCCATACAGGAGAGAAGCCCTTTGAATGTAATAAATGTGGGAAAAACTTCTACTATAAATCAGATCTCACTAAGCATCAGAGGAAACACACAGGGGAGAAGCCCTATGAGTGTGCAGAGTGTGGTAAATCATTCTCTGTAAATTCAGTCCTCAGGTTACATCAGAGGACTCACACAGGAGAGAAGCCCTATAAATGCAAGGAATGTGGGAAATCCTTTTCTCAAAAGTCACATTTTGTTATACATCAGAGAAAGCACACGGGGGAGAAGCCCTATGAGTGTCAAGAGTGTGGGGAAGCCTTTATCCAGAAGTCACAGCTCACTGCCCATCAGAAGGCACACACACGGAAGAGAAAAGGCGACAAATAGTGTGAGTTGAGGACCTGTCTGTATCCATCCTTCAGAGTAATCAGACAGTGACACAGGGGAGAGCCCTCACGGAGTATCACCAACAATCTTCCCTCATAGAACATCATCAAATGGCCAGAGAGAAAGTCTGTAAACTTAATAGAAATTTTTACCACATGATAGACTTTACTAAGTACCAGACAATATAGATAGCAAAAACTGAGCAGTTTGTAAAATATGAAGGAGACCTTTCTTTTGGAAGTCATTCTTTATTTTATAAGATAGGAATCACACAGGAAGCTGGGCATAGTGCCACATGATCTGTAATCTCACCATTTGGGAGGCTAAGACAGGAGGACCATAGGTTCAAGGCCATCCTCAGCAACGTAGTGAGACCCTGTTTTACAACAAACCAAAACAAAGGTCCAGAGTGTAACTGAGAGGTAGAATGTCCCTGGGTTCAACCCTAAGTACCACACACAAACGAGAAGAACACACAAACGAGAAGAAGAAATAATCACACTTGAGAGAAATTCTGTAAATAAAATGAAGGTCAGGAGGTTTTCTGTCAGGGCACTATACATCCAAAGGATCACATGCATGAGAAACTCCTATGAATGCCTTGAGTATTAAAAGAAAATGTGTGTGTGTGTGTGTGTGTGTGTGTGTGTGTGTTAATGGGAATAGAACTCAGGGGCATTCTACCTCTGAGCTACACTCCCAGTTCCATTTTATTCTTTTATTTTGAAACAGGGCCTCACTAAGTAGCTGAGGCTGGCCACAAACCTGCAATTCTCCTGTCTCAGCCTCCCAAGTAGTGGGATGACAAGTGTGTGCCACCGTGCCCAGCTCTTCAGAAATCTTTGTACACAAGTTGCACTTATATAATAGAGAATTCAAGGTAGTAGAGAACTATGTATCACTGCAAAGATTGCAGCAGATATAGAAGCCTTGATCAAGAACTGATATTTAATTGACTGTCATTTTGTTGATATTGGATAATACTTTTAAAAGTACTTTAAAAGTAAAATTTTAAATATTTGAAACATTTTCAACAAATTCTCTGAGAATTTGTATTGAAGGAAGCAGTTATAAGTCATGTTGTAGACTCCAAGGTTTTGGTTTGTTTTCTTCTTAAGGAAACTTGCAATGTCTATATATGTGTGAAGTTTTTGTGTGTGTGTGGCACTGGGGGTAGAACCCAGGGGTTTCCTACCTCTGGGCTACATTCCCAAACGTGTGTGTGTGTGTGTGTGTGTGTGTGTGTGTGTGTGTGTGTGTCTATGTGTGTCTGTGTCTGTGTGTGTGTGCTACCGGGGATTGAACCAGGGGCATTCTACCCCTGAGCTACACCCCCACCCCTATTTTTTTATTCTTTATTTTGAAACAAGATCTCATTAAGTTGCAGAAGGCCTCACTAAGTAGCTGAGGCTGTCTGTGAACCTCAATCCTCCTGTCTCAGCCTTCCAAATGCTGGGATTACAAGCATGTATCACCATGCCCCGGCACTCCCAGACCTATTTTATGCTTTATATGGAAACAGGGTCTCACTAAGTTGTTGAGAGCCTCACTAAATAGCTGATGCTGGCTTTAAAGCCGTGTGATCCTCTGTCTCAGCCTCCTAAGTACTGGGATTACAAACGTGTGCCATCATGCCCAGCTATGTGAAGCTTTTTTAAAAAGAAAAAATAAACCAGGCATGGTGGTGCATGCTTGTAATCCCAGCACTTAGGAGGCTGAAACAAGGATTGCACAGGTTCGAAGCCAGCCTCAGCTATTTAGTGAGGCTCTCAGCAACTTAGTGAAACTATGTTTCCAAAATAATATATAAAATAGGTCTGGGAGTATAGCCTGGAGGTAGAAAAGCCCCTGGGTTCCACCCCCAGTACCAAACACACACAAAATAAAAGCAAAAGTAAGAGCCAGTTGTGGTAGTGCATGTTTATAATCCCAGTACTTGGGATGCTGAGACAGGAGGATCACAGGTTTGAGGCCATCCTCAGCTACTTAGTAAGGCCCTCTGCAACTTAGTGAGACCCTGTTTCAAAATATAAGAAATATGCTGGGCGTGGTGGTGCACACTTGTAATCCCCACGCTTGGGAGGCGGAGACAGGAGGATCACCTAGGTTCGAAGGCAGCTGCATGCGCTGGCTTAGGAGACCCTGTTTCTAAATAAAAATATAAAATAGGCCTGGGAGTGTAGCCCAGAGGTAGAAGGGCTTCCAGGAACCCCAGTACCACACACACACACACACACACACACAAAAAAAAAAAAAAAAAAAAAAAGAAAAAAGAAAAAAGAAAGAAATATGGCTGGGGTGTAGCTCAGAGATAGAATGCCCCTGGGTCCAATCCCCATTATCCCCAGTACTTTAAAAAAAAAAAAAGAAAGAAAAGAAAAGAGAAAAGAAAAGGAAAAAATAAATTTAATCAGGCAACATCATTAAACACACATGATGTCTTTTTTTTTTTTTTTTTTTTTTGGTGGTACTGGGGTTCCTGGAAGCCCTTCTATCTCCAGGCTACACTCCCGGACCTATTTTTACATTTTAATTTGGAAACAGGGTCTCCTAAGCAAGCGCGTGCGGATGGCTTCGAACCTGCAAGATCCTCCTGTCTCTGCCTCCCAAGCGCGGGGATTACAAGCGTGCACCACCACGCCCGGCTCACATGATATCTTTTAATATGTAAGGCTTTTTGATTATGTGTGTATGTGAGTGTGTTGCAAAACATAACTTGTAGAAGTCTGATATGCATGTGGAACACATCCTTAATTGTACACAGGGAAGGAAACACTTAACCTTAGTCCAACATGTAGGAAGATGTGTTACATTGTCTCAATAGTGATTCCTGTTGTGAATATAATGTGTATTATGGTGTGGTGCTTTTTAAAAATTATAATGCATCTTTTTCTCCTATTTCCTGACACTTATAAATGGATATAGCATTGTTACTAAACTAATCCTTCAATAAGAAGCTAAAATGTTTCTGTAAAATGTTCAGCCTTCTCATGGTTGATCACATTTTGCATTAAGGATTAATTATTTGCAGCATTCTGGAGGCTGAGACTGGAGGATCGCAGTTCGCCGACAGCCTCAGTTATTCAGTGAGACCCGGTTTAAAAATAAAGAATAAAAAATAGGGCAGGGGCTGTAGCTCGGAGGTCGAATGCCTCTGGACCCACAAAATAAATAAATAAATTTAAAAAAAAATGCCCAGACCCGCCAAAAAAAAAAAGAAAGATGCATTATTTTTAGCAAAAGTTTTGGTGCTTTTAAAGCAGCTGAAAACAGTAATATTTATTATAGCTTACACAATCAAAACAAATAGTACTATGTGAGAAGTATTACTTATTTTACTGTCAATGTTTAAGGAAGGTCTAGAGTTAATTTGTGTTTGTATTTTAAATGAGAGCCCTAATGTTCTTCCCTTTCTCTTCCCAGTAGAAACAACATGGCATAGTGGTTAAGATTGTGAACTCTGGATTTCTGCTGTCTTGGCCTCAGAAAGGGGCATACTAGTCGCCTCTCTGAGCCTCAGGTTCTTTCTGTAGAAGAGTAGAGATAGTAACATCTTAGGATTGCTTTGAGGTTGAAGTGAGTTAATAATTTTAAAGCACTTAGAACAGTGTCTAAGACACAAGAACTATATATTATATGTTATCATCGTTACAGTTTGTGTACCTGAATCATGCTTGGGGGTAAAAGCCCTTAACACTGCCAGTGCCTTGGTTTGATTTGGTCTGGTTTGGTTGTGTTCCCACAAGTAATTCAGGAACACAGTATGATTAGGCTAGGCCAAGGGTTGGCATAAACTATAGCCCAACAGCCAGATCTGGTAAACTGCCTATTTTTGTAGCCAGTAAACTGGGGATAGATTTCTTTTATTACTAAGTGGTTGAAAAAAATTAAAGAATATTTTGTGACACATGAAAATTATATGATATTCAAATTCAGTGTCCATAAACAAACTGTTTTGAGAACACTAATATAAAAACAACAACAACAAAAACATTTCTTGGTGTTTTGCCTGTAACTGCCTTCATACTACACCAGCAGAGACCATATGGTGTCAGAGCCTAAGATACTTGCTGCTGGGCACTTTACAATAAGTTTTCTGTTACTTAAAGCTGAAAATATTGCAACCAATGTAAACGTATACTTTTATAAATGTTATGTGTTCTAGTAATGATGCACCCAGCAATTTGTAGGTGACTGTTTTTATGCAGTATTTTTACTTTGCACATTATATTTATATGTTTAAAGCTTAAGCTTACACATTTTTTTGGAAAAATGTGTCTTTTTTTTACTTGCTGCATTGTTATAATATCAAAACAAATTTCCTGATGGAGTGTAGTAGATATATGAAATAAATATTGTCTAAGTAGAATTGAGTTGTGAATTGGCCTCTATCCAGTTTCCCTTTATTTTCTTCCAGGTCAATGGCTGGTTTTCCCCATAGTTTATTCTTGTTTTGTTTGTTTGTTTTGTGTTGTTGGTACTGGGGGTTGAACCTGAGGAGCATCCTACCTTTGAGCTACCCCCCCAGCCATATTTTATTCTTCATATTTCAAAGGATCTTGCTAAGTTGCTGATGGCCTCACTAGGTTATGAGGCTGGCCTTGAACCCGTGATTCCATTGTCTCAGCCTCCTATATATTAGGATTGCAGGTGTGCACCGCCACACCTGGCTCCCACACTGTTTTATGCTTTTCTCACGTTCACAACACAAAACACCATCTCCATGCCATATTTAACTGAAATAGCCAAATGACAAAAAGTATTATAACCTAACTCCGCTGCTACATTATTAGTAACCTGTAAAATTATTGCCTGTACTTCGTATTATAGATGGTTCTTGATTTGAGAGGGTTCAACTTAGAATAAATCTGTATTGACAAGAATACTTCAAAAAATACATCTACAGGATTAATGTATGTGTGTGTGATACTGGGGACTGAACTCAGGCACATTTTTTTGCTTTGAAGCATATTTCTTTCTCAGATCTCCATGTGGCCTGGGAATCATTGGATTTGGGACTGTGTCCTGCTGAGCAACTCTGTCTCTCAGTGCACAGTCCAGTTTCCAGTGTCCTTTTTTCCTACAAAGAGGGCATGGCTTAGAAGTAGGGGGCAGGTTCGGGCTTAAAACATGGCCCAGGAAGGCTGGCCCTTCTGTGGGATGAAACACCCAGCTGCCCCTGGATAGCCGCAGCCAGCATTTAGCATTCGGCCTGATTCCTTTTGGCCTTTTGTATTTGAAGACTTTAAAGGCTTGTTTAATGAGTCCCTTATTAAGGAGTCTGGGGACCATCCTCCAATTTTTTTAGTTTTTTTGTGGGTGTCAGGGAAAAATTGTGAACTAAAATGCATAAAGGTAGAAATGACCATTGTCCATTTCAGGGTTGAAGGTGGTGTATTTGAGGCCAATCTTTGTGAGTGAAATATGAACAGGGCCAGGTTTTCATTGGCCCTTGAGTACTTTCCTTAATCTTATCATAGTCACAGATGCTTTTCATACCTTCCAGAAGACAAGTATCCCTCTGAAGCAGGTTGATATTTCCATTCTGTCTGATAGGATTATACTCAGCATCCTGTGTGTAGAGTGCCTGGAGGGCTTGAGCTGCCATTAACATGCACTCCTTCTCCTCTGATGTGAAATGATGTAAATATCCTGCCAGGTCAGGTCACAGGAATGGGTGAGAAAGTGTATTCTTTAGAATAGGTCCTGGGGTTAGAAGAGAAAGAGGTCCTTTTGGATCTGAGAGAGGTTATCAGGCGGGAAAGGGACATCCACCTTTCAGAGAGGGAGAATGTGAGAAGGGGCTTGGGTATTTGGGTGGGAGACAGCAGTGAGCTAGAGTGGGGAGAGAGGAGAGGTGGGGAAGGGCAAGCTAAGCCAAGGAGCTGTCAACAGGTGGAGACAGGTGCAGGCAGAGAAGTGGCTGCAGTGGCTGGGAGAGGCAGTGGAGGGGAGGCAGCTTTGAAGTTGGAGGAGGGGGAGACAGAAGGGGTGGGGGACCTCCAACATCTACTGTGGCTTTGCTGAAAAGTTTTTGAGATTGTGCTGAATTTGAAAATTGAAAGTGCCATCTTCTGGCCGCTGACTGTAATTGTAGGTGTTTGTATTAAGGCCAAATGGGATTAAGAATACCAGAGGCCTGGAGTAAATTGAAGTGAAGCCAAAGGTGTTACGGTTGTGAAGAAAGCAATCAACTGGGGTGTCCCGTGGGCATCTGAAGGGAGAGTTTCCCACTGTGGAGTGGTCTCTGAGGTGGGTCCTAAATCCTGGAGTGTTAAGGGAAAATTTGTGAGTTGGTTGGTGGGATGGTCCTGGACCCATGGAGATATGTGGGAAGACTCTAAGCCTTTAGAAAGGGGTGTTCCAAACCAATTCATGAGAGCTAGAACACTTAGAGCTTCAATCAGAGGGGTAGGGCATTCCCCAACTGTCTGAAAACTCTGAATGAGAGGACTGAACAGCCTCCAGGTATCTCCAAAAGACTAAGGGTCCCCAAACCAGTATTGCTATGGGGGTTGCTCTTACCCAGCACCAGAATTTTTGGTGATTGCTTCTGAAGCAATAGATGGGGGTGGGGGGGTCCTGGACTCACTGAGAGAACCAAAATGGGAGGAAATGGTAAGGACTTACCCCGAGATGGTGAATTGCCTGGTGGTGAATGTCTGGGCTGCAAAGCAGTGGCCTCTGCCAGAGCCTTTGGCAGGGAGAGGAGCAGAGGAAGAAGCAGGAGGGGGAGGAATCAGAGTGAGGACCCAAAGTCCCTCAGGGAATGGGAGTTAACCCACTGCTTGCCACTGGGCTGCAATAGGAAACTAGTTCCATAGCATTCCCTTCTACCAGGTCCCAGGTTTCAGCACCAAGGATGAAAAGGCTGGAGGAGGGAAGGGACAGCAAAGGAGCCAGCTCTACTGCAAAAACATGCCCTATTGAGATAAAATCTGCAGAGGGATCTCCAGGAAAGGATGGAGCCCATTTCTGATTACAGGCTGAGGGTTTATATAAAGTCAATCTGAAAGGCAATTCAAATTCTGGTGGGTAGTTTCTAAGGTGAGAAAGTGGGGGTCCTTGAGATGGGAAAGCAGTTATCTATTGGCCCTTTGCAGTCTATGCCATGCAAGATATGGAGGAGCTCCAGTCAGTAAGATAGAGGGACTTTTCCAATAAGTGAAAAGCCTTTACAAAATGGAGTTGCTTTTGCTCAGCCATCTAACAATGATCCACTGTTGATACCATATAAACCTGTAATCCCAGTTCTTGGGAGGCTGAGAGACAGGAGGATCATAGCTTCAAGGGCAGCCTCAGCAATTTTGTGAGATTCTCAGCAATCCAGCAGGACCCTATTTCAAAACAAAAAATAAGCCAAGCATAATGGTACATACCTGTAATCCCAGTTTTTGGGAGACTGAGACAGGAGGATTGTAGGTTCATGGCCAGCCTCTGAAACCTCATGAAGCCCTCTGTAACTGAGATCTGATTTCAATATAACAAACTAACAGAGCTAAGGGTGTAGTTCAGAGCATAGAATGCCTTTAGATTCAATTCCCAGTACCACAAAAAGTAAAATAAAAATAAAAATTTGTTGTGAGCACATGAAATATATGGCAGAATGTGGGTGTAGCGTAGGAATAGATGAACTAGCCAGATACACGAGAAGACCCAAGGCAGAAAAAGGTGTAATCAACACACCCAGGTGGAACCAACGTGCCCTTCGAATTAACCAATGTACAATGGACCCACACCCACAGGGCGTAACCAATAGAAGATGCGGTGGCGCCAATTTAGAATATATCTGGCCTGGCAGATGGCCATATGAGTAGCTCTGACACATAGTTTGTGAGGCTGAATGTTGGCTAGGCCAGGGCACTCCTTGTTGGACTATTTCTCTAGATGACAGTCAGGCTCAACCCGGTCTGATTCCCTGGACCTCGAGCATCTGTACCTCAACCACTGGCCACCACTGTGACCACGATCCTGAACCTAGGTTACCAACAGAGACCCGTCTTGCTTCAGGTAACCAAATGCCATCTAGCTAGTGGCTGAGAGAAGGATGGGAGTGTTATAGGCACTGTGTCAATTAATAAACTGAGCATTGTGAAAAGCATCGAATGTGACCTGTCATTCTTGCCACTGTGTCCATAAGAATAATAAAATTTTAAAAAGCTAGCCTGGTGTGGTGGTGCACACTTGTAATCCCAGCATTCGGGAGGCTGACACAGGAGGATCACGGTTCACAGACAGCCTCAGCTACTTAGTGAGGCCCTTTGCAACTCAGTGAGATCCTGTTTCAAAATAAAGAATAAAAACTTGAGCTGGGCATGGTGGTGCACACTTGTAATCCCTTGCGCTTGGGAGGTGGAGACAGGAGGATCGCGCAGGTTCGAAGCCAGCCGTGCTGGCTTAAGAGACCCTGTTTCCAAATAAAAAATATAAAAATAGGTCTGGGAGTGTAGCCAGGAGGTAGAAGGGTTTCCAGGAACCCGAAATAAATTTAAAAAAAAAGAATAAAATATAGGGCTGGGGTTGTAGCTCAGAGCTAGAATGCCACTAGGTTCCATCCCCAGTATGCAAAAATAAATAAATAAATAAATAAATAAATAAATAAATAAATAAATAAATGGCTGGGGGCGTTGCTTGGAGATAGAAGGATCCTGGGATTCATTTCCCAGTACCGTGAATATGTGCTCCTGCACGCGCGTGCGCACACACACACACACACACACACAGAAAACGAAAAAAAAGGAAAGAAAAAGAAAGATCTCATAACAATAGATTAGCCAAAACACCTAAACTGTAAAATAAAAAAGGAAATGAACAAAGGATACAATTAGGAACACAGCAGAAGAGATTCACAGGAAACTAAATGTTAGCTAGGCATGATGGCACATGCTTGTAATCCCAGTACTTGGGAAGTTGAGACAGGAGGATTGCAGGTTCCAGGACAGCCTCAGCTACTTAGTGAAGCCCTCTGCAACTTTGACCCTTTTTCAAAAACAAAAAATAGGGCTGGGGTATAGCTTGGAGTTAGAATGCCTCTGGGTTCAAACCCAAGTACCGCAAAAAAAAAAAAAAAAAAAAAAAAAAGAATTTGTTAAAATACATTTACAACTGGGCGTGATGTAATCCCCGTGCCTGGGAGGCGGAGACAGGAGGATCGTGCAGGTTTGAAGCCAGCCGCTTAAGAGACCCTGTTTCCAAAAATAAAAAGTATAAAATAGGTCTGGGAGTGTAGCCCAGAAGTAGAAGGGCTTCCAGGAACCCAAGTACCACCAAAAATAAATAAATATATATATAAATAAATAAATAAATAAAATACATTTCCAACTAGAAATTTCTCTCCAGAAACTTTTTGATACATCTCACAAATCTTGGTATGCTGTGTTTGTTCTCATAAATCTCAGAATATTCTCTAGTTTTCCTTGCGATCATCTCTTTAACTCCTAAATGCTGGGATTACAAGCGTGTGCCACCACGCCCAGCCTCTAAAGGTTTTTTTTTTTTTTTTTTATTGGTGCATTATATTCAAACATCATATTGGGGTAAAAAACTTGTGTGTACAAACATGTACTCATCACTGATTTAACCCCTACCCAATTCCCACCCCATTCCCTCCCCATCCCTCCCTCTCTTGCTTGGCTTAGTGATTGACTTCGATATGTTTAAGTACATTGTGTGTTTTAGAGATTTTCCTCTTCCCCTCTCCTTTCTCCCCCTTTAGGTTGTCTTGTTTGCTCCTCTATAGGATTTCCTCTTTCAAGAGTTCCTCCTATGACCCATTTCTCCCTAACTCTCACATATTAGGGAAAGCATCTGATTTCTTATTTTTGTGACTGACTAATCTCACTTAGCATAATGTCCTCCAGTTCCATCCATTTCCCTGAAAATGATGTAATTGAGGGTTTTTTTTGATGGCTGAGTAAATCTAAGGGTTTTAAAAGTGTATTTGTATACCTAAAACCTTTGGCCATTTTTACATTGTTTCTTCTTAAGAAAATAGTGGGCTACATTCTTTCTATTCTAGATATGAACCTCTTATATGATTTGTAAATATTTTCTCCTAACCTGATGACTTTCTACCACCTTCTTAATGGCTCTCTATGAGGCAGAAGTTATTGATTAAATCTAATGTATCTATTTCTGCTGCATGTATTTCTGCCATCATACATGAGAATCTTTTGCCAAAATCAACATCAAGATTCACATATAGGCCAGGCGTGGTGCGCATGCTTGTAATACCCGCACTTGGGAGACAGGAGGATCACACTGGTTTGAAGCCAGCCTTGCTGGCTTAAGAGACCCTGTTTCCAAATAAAAAAATATAAAATGGGTCTGGGAGTGTAGCCCGGAGGTAGAAGGGTTTCCAGGAACCCCCAGTACCACCACCAAAAAAAAAAAAAAAAAAAATATATATATATATATATATACACACACACACATACATATTTTGTTCTGAGTTTTATATCTACTATCAGTTAATCTTTGCATGTGGTATTAGGATCTAACTCTTTATACATGGTTCATCCAGTTGTCACAACACTTGTTGAAGCATTATTGCCCCATTAGAATATCCTGGCACCCTTGTCACAAATCAGTTCACCAATGATATGTTACTTCAGTTCTGGACTCTTTTCTTACATTATCTGAGTCTATTTTGTTGTGGTACTACAATGTCGTAATGATATAGTATGTTCTGAAACCCAGAACTTTCACATTGCATTCAAGTATTTACTCAAAAGGAAGAAAAGTATATGATTAACAAATATAACACACGAATGTTCCAGGCAGATATGCTCATAGCAATCAAAAACTGTAAGCAGGGGAACTGATAAGCAAATTTTAATATACCCATATGGTAAAATACTAGCTGGCAATAAAAACAAAAGTGCTACTGATACATATTAAAATATGGATGAATCTCAGCCGGTCATGGTGGCGCATGCTTGTAATCCCCGCACTTGGGAGGCAGAGACAGGAGGATCGCGCAGGTTCGAAGCCAGCCACGCTGGCTTAAGAGACCCTGTTTCCAAATAAAAATATAAAAATAGGTCTGGGAGTGTAACCCGGAGATAGAAGGGTTTCCAGGAACCCCAGTAACACCAAAATAAATAAATAAATAAATAAATAAAATATCTCAAAATTGAATGGAAAGACACAAAAAAGGACATTATGTATAGCTCCCCTTACATGAAATACCCTAAAAGATAAATGTGACCTAGTAACAAGAAGCAGGACTCTCCTCCTCAAGGGAGGAGAAAGTGACCATGAAGGGAAATGAGAACTTCCTTGGTAATAGGAAACGTTCTATAATTTAATTCTGGTGATGATTACACATGGACAAGTTGTTGTTAAAACTCATAATATTGGTTATTAATAGCATATATTTGCTGGTGGGCACAGTGGCAAACACATGTAATCCCAGTGCTTGGGAGGCTGAGACAGGAGTATCAGAGGTTCAAGGCCATCCTCCACAGCTTAGGGAGGCTTTCAGCAACTAAGACACTGTTTCATAATTAAAAATTTAAAAATAGGGCTGGGAAGATGGGCATGGTGGCACATGCTTGTAATCCCAGCATTTGGGAAGCTGAGACAGGAGGATCGCGGTTTGCAGAGAGCCTCAGCTACTTAGTGAGGCCCTTTGCAACTCAGTGAGACCCTGTTTCAAAATAAAGAACAAAAATAGGGCTGGGGGGTGTAGCTCAGAGGTAGAATTCCCTTGGGTTCCATCCCCAGTACCACAAAATAAATAAATAAAAATAATAAAAAGGAAGCCGGGCGTGGTGGCACACGCTTATAATCCCAGCATTTGGGAGGCAGAGACTGAAAGATCGCAGTTCAGGGACAGCCTCAGCAAGGCCCTTTGCAACTCAGTGAGACCTTGTTTCAAAAAATAAAGAAATAAAAAAAATAGGTCTGAGGGTGTAGCTCAAAGGTAGACTGCCCCTGGGTTCCGTCCCCAGTACTGCAATTAAAAAAAAAAAAAAAAAAAAAAAAGGCTGGGATCTACCTTAGAGGTAGAATGCCTCTGAGTTCAATCTCTAGTATCAAGGGGGGGGGATAGATCAGTTGATTTATAAAAAATTTAATAACAAAACAGAAAATTTTAAATTTGTGAACAGAAAAATGGATACTATAGCTATATATAAAGCCAAGCAATATGCTTTATTAAAATGAATTAACTAATGCCAAACATACCAATATTTAAAATGTCAAAACCATACACTGGAAAACAAGTTTCAGAAGAACTCAGGTTCCCATTGGTATAAATATTTGCAACAATAATATATATTGTTGTAAATACTTAACTTTTTCTCCATTAATAAACATGTTTCTAAATTTCCTGAATATACACCTTAAATATGTTTCCTAAGTAGACATATATATTAATAAATACATATACATGGAGAAAAAGGGTAAAAGTGAAGAGAAGTGGGAATCAACAAAAAACAAGCTTAGAATAGTGCCTGAAGGTGGCGAGGGTCTCAGGGGCTATAAGGGCTAGGATTGGCAGGCACATGCTTCAACTATATATTTGTATACTTATGTTCTAACAATAATAGGTCAGACAGTTATGCCGTAGAATTTGATGCATGTATGAATTAACTTCACTAAAACTATGCCAGCCTGCCCAAAGGAGGGGACTGTAGTTGAGTCAGTAGTTTTGAATTGAAGATCACAAGCTACAGTTTCCTATGACTCTGAATTGGCCGAGACTTAGTCCTATTCCTAGTCCTTTGAGGTACTACTCCTAGCCCTACTCCTACTCTCTAGAGGATGCTACTGCAGTCCTCTAGTTCCACATAAACTTTTAGTGTAGTATCTAGTTTGTGCACCTAGGAAGAGGAGGCAGATGTAACCTCAGTGCCAGGATGTATCCCAATGCCAGTGGTTGGTCCCAGTGTACATTTCAGTGGGAGCTGGTTCATTCTGAGCTACCCTAGAGATAAGTGCTAGGATGGGCCACTGGGCAGTATTTATAGAGGCACAAGAATAGTTGGGGGGCATACTAATTAGTAATGGCCCATGAGAGGAAGGACATTTACCTAAAAAGAATCAGACAGATTAATCTATTTTTATTTTTAAAGATCTTTATATTCTACAATTAATATTTTATAAATATTTATCTTGACCTCTATTTTAAATTTGGGATCAGAGCAAAACATGAGTTTTAGTATAACATTGTATCTAGAGGAATTTTTTCCATCATTCCTAAATTGACAGATTTCTAGTAATCTTCAAACAGGATAACCTGAATTGTTGTTAAAGCTTTCACATTTAAAATGTTGAGACTTGATTTCAATATGAATGATCTTGTCTAGTAAATGGAATTTATTGGTATAGGCTTAATGATATTTGCTGCAATGGGTATCTTCCCTATTATTTCTTTAACAAACAATGTGTATAACTTGCACATAATGGTTTCAAGAAATGTAGGATGCTGTCACTTTCTCCTAGGTGTGGTTTCTCTGATTTTCATTAATGGCCAATTTCTGGAGCAACATTTTCCAACACCCATTTGATTTGTAGGACTATCTCCTAGGTTTGCTTTAATTAACACTAAAACATTTCCCTACATTCCCTTCATGCAGAACAGGATAGGTATTGAATCATTTTAAAAATTGTCTTTATTTATAACAGACATGTAAAGGCCAGTTACATTTACAATATTTTCCCCTATGTGTACTCTCTTATTTGGAAAGATGACTTACGGTTTGCCACATTCTTTACATTCACTGGTCTCATGTCCTGTGTGAATTCTCCAAAATATTTTGAAATATGAGTTACAAGAGAAAGATTTTTCATGTTGCTACATTTATTTTTTTTTTTCAGTGTATCCTTTAAGATACTGTGGAGCCAGGCGTGGTGGTGCATGCTTTTAATACCTGTGCTTAAGAGGCAGAGACAGGAGGATTGCACAGGTTTGAAGCCAGCCTCAGCTACTTAGTGAGGCTCTCAGCAACTTAGGAGATGCTGTTTCCAAGTAAAATATAAAATAGTTCTGGAGTATAGCCTGAAGGGAAAGGCCCTGGGTTCCACCCCCAGTACCACCACCAAAAAACAACAACAACAAAACTGTGGGATCTGATTTCTCAAGAGGCTTTCCCACACTGCGTGCGTGCGTGTGTGCGTTGCTGGGAATTGAACCCAGGAGCATTCTACCTCCAAGCCACAGTCCGAGTCCTATTTTATTTTTAATTTGGAAATAGGGCCTTGCTCAGTTGCTGAGAGCTCTGCTAGGTTGCCGAGGCTCACTTTGAAAGTGCAATCCTTTCAAGTACTGGGATTACAGGTATGCACCACCCTACTCCCTGCTCTCACAGGGTCTCTTCTCCCTGGTGTTTTCTCTGATGTATTTTGAGGACCGAGTTGCAACTGAAAGTCTTTCCACACTGATTGCATTCATAGGGTTTCTCCCCTGTGTGTGTTCTCTGATGTTTAGTGAGGTCTGACTTATGGTAGAAGGACTTCCCACATTCATTACACTCATAAGGTCTTTCTCCTGTGTGTATTCTCTGATGTACAGTAAGGACTGATTTCGCAGAGAATGATTTCCCACACTCATTGCATTCATAGGGTTTCTCCCCTGTGTGTGTTCTCTGATGTTTAGTGAGATCTGAGTTCCGATAGAAGGACTTCCCACATTCGTTACATTTATAAGGTTTTTCTCCAGTGTGTATTCTCTGATGTACGTTAAGGACTGATTTCTCAGAAAATGACTTCCCACACTCTTTGCAGTCATAGGGCTTCTCCCCTGTGTGTGTTCTCTGATGTGATTTGAGGACTGAGTTGCAAGTAAAGGTTTTCCCACACTGAACACAGTGATAAGGTTTCTCCACTTTGTGTGTTCTCTTATGTACTGTGTAGTTGGATTTATGGTAGAAGGTCTTCCCACATCTTTTACATACATAGGGTTTCTCACCTGTATGCATTCTCTGGTGTACTGTAAGGTATGAATTCCTAGAGAAGAATTTCCCACATTCCTTACATTCATAGGGCTTCTCACTTGTGTGTGTTATGTGGTGTTTAGTAAGGTCTGACTTGCTGTAGAAAGCTTTTCCACACTCATTACATTTGTAGGGTTTCTCCCCTGTATGTATTCTCTTATGGACCATGAGGACCCACTTCTCAGAGAGGGATTTCCCACACTCACTGCACTCATAGGGCTTCTCCTTTGTGTGTGTTTTCTGATGTACTTTTAGGCCTGCATTCCGTGTAAAGGTTTTCCCACACTGAATACATTCATAGGGCTTTCCCATGTGAGTCTTGTGATGTTTAGTGACATCTGACTTGTTATAGAAGGTTTTGCCACACACCTTACATTCATAGGGTTTCTCACCTGTGTGAGTTCTCTGGTGTATTCTAAGGTATGAATTTCGGGAAAAAGACTTCCCGCACTCACTACATTCATAGGGTTTCTTGCCCATGTGTGTTATATGATGTATTCTGAGGATAGATTTGCTTATAAAGGTTTTTCCACATTGACTGCACTCATAGGGTTTTTCCCCTGTGTGAATTCTCTGATGTACTGTGAGATATGACTTACAATAGAAGCCTTTTCCACATTCCTTACATTTATAGGGTTTCTCTCCTGTGTGTGCTCTCTGATGTATTATGAGGTGTGAATTTCTAGAAAAAGATTTCTCACATTCATTACATTTATAGGGCTTCTCTCCTGTATGCATCCTCTGATGTATTATAAGGTGTGAATTCCTTGAGAAGCATTTCCCACATGCATTACATATATAGGATTTTTCGCCAGCGTAGATCTTCTGGTGTGTGGTGAATGCTTTTCCACAATCATGAGGTTCATAGGGTTTCTCCCCTATATGTGTTTTCTGATGTTCAGTGAGTTTAGACTGTGCACAGAAAACTTCTTTGTATTCACTACATTCATAGACTTTCTCCCCTGTATGTGTTCTCTGAGTTACATTAAGTATTGACTTCTCACATAAAGGCTCCTCTAATTTGTTACATTCATATTTTTTTTCTCCAGTGTTCGAAAAGACTGACTTGCTGAAATTATCTACATCTTCAGTACATTCATGGCTTTCCACCTCCAAATGAACTTTATGCTTCAAAGGAGTTAACTTCTCAAAAGTTTTCTCATATCCATTAAATTTGTAAAGATTTTCTCTTTTCTGTGCCATTTGATGGACCATGAGAGTTGAATGATTGCAGAATATTTGATTATATTCATCATATTCACAAGGACTATCTCCTATAGAGGCTTGTTTATATGTAATAAAAACTGCTTTCTCATGGAAATCTTTCTCACATTTTTTATATTCTAAAGATTTCTCTATATTTTGAATTTTCAGGTGCGAAATGAAATCTTCATTATAACTGAGGTATTCTTCATTTTGAATGAATTCATAAGGCTTCTCTTCAACATGAGATTTTTCATGGTGAGTATTGAGCAACAGTTTTCCATGTGCATTGAGGTCATATGGCTCATTTCTTAAATAGTTTTTCTTACTAATACCTAATTCTGAAATGCACTTCAAACTAATACCACATGAGTCACATTTACAAGGTATTTCTAGGGAAGGAACTGAGTCTATAGCCAAATCAAACCCTTTTCCTACTACATCACCTCTCTGTATAGACAGTGTTTTGCTGTTGATTGATGGGGTTTGCCAGACAAGTCTGTCCTGAATTTCTTGACTCTGCTTCAATGGGTCATCATCTTTGCAGACTTCTAGAAAGGAGAAAAACAAGTGATGAATCTTACAGTATGATGAAAGTCCACTTAAATACAAATTTAGATACAAAAGTTCTGTGTGTGTGTGTGTGTGTGTGTGTGTGTACGTACGTGGTACTAGGGACAGAACCCAGGGGCAGTCTACCTCCAAGCTACAACCCCAGCCCTATTTTTTATTCTTTATTTTGAAACAGGGTCTCACTGAGTTGCAGAGGGCCTCACTAAATAGCTGAGGTTGGTCACAAAATGCAATCCTCCTGTCTCAGCCTCCCAAATGCTGAGATTACAAGCATATACCACCATACCTGGCTTTACCATCACCTCCTCACAGACTGAAATGCCTTCCTGGACTGATGTTCTTGCTTTCATTCCCCTGTTCTCAAGATGATTTTCTTTGACTAGTATCCATAGAGACCAATTTAAAAGACAAATCAGCATATAATGCTTTTGGAGTCAAATCATACCAATGGGTTCTCATTTTACTTAGGATAACATCAAAGTCCTTTTTCATGACCCATATATGGCCCTACATGGTTTGAGCTCCCACTACCTCTTAAACATCAACTCATATCACTCTTACCTTACTTATTCCCCTCAAGCTACATTGATATCTGTGTCTTGAAATCCACCCAGTGCATTCCTGCCGCAGTGGTTTGACACTTGGTGTAACCTCTGCAATCGAGACTTCCCATGATCCGTACCCTCATTTCATTCAAGTTAACATCCATAGGCCTTCCTGATCCTCCTTTCCAAAATATATCATTCCATCATTCTTAACCTTCTTTAATTTGTTTGATATTTAATACCACCATTTGGCAAATTATACATGTGCATGATGCATTTACTGTTTGCTTATCTTTCTATTCCTATTGGAATGCAAACTCTGTAAGGTCAGGGACAACATAGTTCCTTGCTCTGTTTCCAGCATCTAAAACTTGAGTGACACAGCAGGTAATCAGTATTTGCTGAAATCATACCAAGTCACTTGGTATCCATCTGCATAATACACACTAACTTACCTGGATAACTCTGGCTTGTGGGCTCTTCCTCTAATAGGTATGACTGCTCTCTTTGTTCCAACTTGAAGATTATTTCTGGCTTAGGAATGCAATGCCCTGTGGGTGGAAAAAGATATGAAAATTGGGTGAAGCTAATTGATTTCAAAGCTTTTAAAAGAGGCAGAAAAATAAAAGAAAATACCATTTTTGTGTGTGGTGGCCAAATAGTTCTGATTAACATCTTAAATTTAAAGTTTAAGTATCATTAAAGTCAATAAAGCTTCCACATTTTAGCAACTAAAAAGGGCATGCATCCTAGAAGTCCACATAGAGGACAATTCCCACCTACCTACTGAGACAAGGTGGCTGTAGGTCTCCAGCATCACATCCCTATACAGGGCCCTCTGAGTAGAATCCAGATACTGCCACTCCTCCTGGGTGAAGCCCACAGTCACATCCTCAAAGGATAAGGATCCCTGAAACAGCACATTTGTGTTCAAATTTAAGTGACTGGAACTGGAAAACATGAAAAAGCTCTACAAGAACTATTGCAATATTCAGAGTTAATCATAATATGTCTACTTTTGCACTGAATATCTTGCTTAGAGAAAGAGAAATCATAATAGATATTCCCACTACTGAGATAAGTTATCAGTGTCAAACTACTATGTGCCTATGTACCACAAAGAACACTCCTACTTTGGGGGAATTTGAAAACAAAACTATGTTACTGTTCTCAAGGAAAATATGATCTAATAAACAGATACAAACATATAAACACCTAAGTACGATAAGATGCTATAGGTACCATAGTAAAAAGATGTGCAAAGGTGGCCAATCACATAGGGAGAGAAAAGTTCTATTCCTGCTATTGTTTGAGTCTCACTGAAGAGGTAAAGATTTAAGGGTTTTTGTTTGTTTTAGGTTTTTTTTTTTTGGTTGTTCCTGGGGGTGAAACCCAGTGGCTTTTCTACCTCAGGGCTATACTCCCAGACCTTATTTTATTTGGAAACAGGGTCTCACTAAGTTGCTGAGAGCCTTACTAAGTAGCTGAGGCTGACTTCAAACCTGTGTGATCCTCCTGTCTCAGCCTCTCAAGCACGGGTATTACAAGTGTGCGCCACCATGCCTGGCTGATTTAAGGTTTTTAAACAATAATACTGAGTTATTCATGAAACTGGAACAAGAGGATAGTATGGAGAGAGCCAATATATATGCAAATAAAAGAGTTAACAATTAGCAAAGAAAGAGTTAACAATTAACAAAGAAAACATCCTTTGAAGTCCGGTGTGGTGGCGCACATTTGTAATCCCAGTACTTGGAAGGCTGAGACAGGAGGATCCCAAGTTCTTGAACAACCTCAGCTATTTAGTGAGGCCCTCCACAACTTAGTGAGACCCTGTTTCAAAATAAAGAATAAAAAATTGGGCTGGGGATGTAGCTTGAAGGTAGATGCCCCTGGGTTCAATCCCTGATAAAACACACACACACACACACACACACACACACACACACACACACACTATACTTTGAAATGAAAATAATTATAGAGACATTCAAGAAACAAATTATTGAGTAATTCTAGACTTATTCCTATATAATAGAAGCACCCAAAACTCTTACTCACTCTTCTAATCTGGGAAACATTTTTAAAATAAATTGTAAACATATTATTAAATTACATAATAAAGTTATCAATCTATATATTAAATTTCATTCTTTCTTTTACATTAAAATAAATTTAGGTAGGCATCTGAATACTTCTTTTCATAATCCAGTGTACTGCCTTGTGCAATTCTGAGGTAATACACCTCCAAACTTCAAAGTATACTACTATTAATAGAGGTGAGTCAACAAGTCTTAGTTGACCTGATCTATTCAGGTGAGTCCTTAAAAAATGTGAAGTATCAGAAAAAAAGCTCCTACTGGCTTCAAGAAGCAAGACAGTATGAATGAATCTTATTTTTGCATGGAAATGAATTCTACCACATGTACATAGGAGGAACTCTATGCCTCCAATATGCCCCAGGCAATATCTTGGTTACAGCCTCATACTTAAGCAAAGGATCTAGCTAATATATTCCCAGACTCTTTACCCACAGAACTGTGATAATAAAAAGTGCTGTTTAAGTTGTACAATGTATGGTAGCTTATTATTAAGCAGTATAAAAGTAATACACCAGTGGGTATGAGGATTTGTTAGGAACTTAGAGTAATATAAGACAGTGTGGTATCAGTGAAAAAATAAACTAAAGAACCAATGGAACAAAGTTTACAGTCAATTACTACGCTACGAGGAGAGGTTTCCACATGCTCTTAAAACCCACAAGTTATTAGCTTTAAAAAAAGGGTTAGACCATTACCAATAATGGTACAAACAGACCTTATGAGATGTGTATAATAAACTAGCATATAAATGTAAGATCTCAACCTAATGGTGAGGAAAAACAATCAGTCAAATGCAGATGTAGAGACATGCTGCAACCAGGCTTGCAAGCATTGCTGCACATTGCTTGTTATCACTCCCAGAGTTTCTTACTTAACTGATTTGAAGTGTCATGAGCTTATTAGAATATTCTAAAAATTCCATCCAGATATACCACCCCTGGGTATCTTCCCAAAGGGACTGAAATCAGAGAACTATAGT
The DNA here is from genome assembly GCF_963383645.1 of Muscardinus avellanarius. Lineage (NCBI taxonomy): Eukaryota > Metazoa > Chordata > Mammalia > Rodentia > Gliridae > Muscardinus > Muscardinus avellanarius. The sequence goes on along the minus strand of NC_137793.1, from coordinate 57,049,018 downwards.
AAGGTATGCATATCAGGTTCATAGCAGCACAATTCACGATATCCAAATTATGGTATCAACCTAGGTGTCTATCAACAGATGAATGGACTACAAAATTATGGGCTATACACACAATAGGATTCTATTCAGCAATTAAGAAGAGCAAAATTATGTCATTTGTAGGTAAATGAAAGGACCTGGAGAACATTGAGATTAGCCAGTCACAGAAAGTGAAGGGTCTTATGTTTTCTCTCACATGTGGAAGGTAGGGAATAATTAGGATATAAGGGAGATTTCAGATAATGGAGGAAAAATTGCAATGGAGTCAGGGAGGTGGTCTAGGAGAAGGTAAGGTAGGGGGAGAATCAATGAAGGAATCACTTCCATTGGCAGTGACTGTACATATGTGAGAACACTAATGTCAATCTCAATTCCCTGTATGGGAAAAGGAGGGGGAATTGGGGAGGGAGCTGGGGGAAAGCCCACCAAGTGCTATGTGCACGTATGTCATTATCACTATGATTTACATTCTGATATGAGACTATAATACCCCAATATAATATATATATAGTGTATAAAAAATTCCAGATGAGCTGGGCATGATTGGTGCATGCTTGTAATCCTAGTACTTGGGAGTACTTGGGAGGGTTATGGGTTTGCAGCCAGCCTCAGCTACTTAGTGAGGCCCTCCATAACTTAGTGAGACCCTGTTTCAAAATAAAGACAAGTTGATTATGTGTTTAATCTGGAAGAATAAACTAAGAAAAACCTGAAGAAAGAACAGTAAGGAAAGCTTACTTACCAAATACTAAACATATTATAAAGCTCCTATCATTAAAATCATGATATAGACACATAAATATAAATTCCAGAAGTAGACTCAAACATAACTGGAATTTGATAAGTGGTAAAGGTCATATCATAAAAGGAAAGAGCCGGGTTTGGAGGCACATACTCATAATCCCAGTACTTGGGAGGCCAAGACAGGAGGATCACAGGTTTACAGCCAGCCTCAGCTACTTAGTGAGGCCCTCCACAACTTAGAGAGACCCTGTTTCAAAATAAAGAATACAGCCAGGCGTGGTGGCGCATGCTTGTAATCCCAGCATTCGGGAGGCTGAGACTGGAGGATTGCGGTTCACAAACAGTCTCAGCTACTTAGTGAGGCTCTCTGCAGCTTAGTGAGACCCCGTTTCAAAATAAAGAATAAGCCGGGCATGGTGGCGCATGCTTGTAATCCCTGCGCTTGGGAGGCAGAAATAGGAGGATCACGCTGGCTTAAGAGACCCTGTTTCCAAAAAATAAAAAAGTATAAAATAGGTCTGGGAATGTAGCCAAGAATCCCAGAGCCACCAAAAAATAAATAAATAAGTAAATAAATAGAAAGAAAGAAAGAAAGAGAAAGAAAAAAGAAAGGAAGGAAGGAAGAAAGAAAGAAAGAATAAAAAATAGGGCAGGGGATGTAGCATGAAGGTCAAATGCCCTTGGGTTCCATCCCCAGATCCGCAAAAAAAATAAATAAAAATAAAGAATACAATAAGGGTGGGAGTATAGCTTAGAGGCAGAATGCCCCTGAGTTCAATTCACATTACCACAAAATAATAGTAAAATAGAATGAAAGGAAGCAATTTTTCATTAAGAGATCATAGGGGGAACCAGATCCGGCCCGGGAGCGGGTACAGGAGCGGGCCCAGCAGCTGCTGCAAATGCAACTATGGTAGAAGAGGGAGAGACGAAGCCGGCGACAGCAGTAGCAGCCACTCCTGCCGGAGAGGGAACATCTGCTGCTCCAGCTGCTGAGCCCAGTTCAGAAGAAGGCGAAAGCAGGGGTGCAAACTTAGTTGAAGTAAGCAGTGGTTTGGAGACAGAATTCTCTAATGAAAAAGATACACTAGAAGGCCCTGGGGATACTTCAAAGGTGATGGATCCTCAAGTGGTTTCTGTGCATGAAGAGAATGGCCGACAGTTGGGAGAAGTAGAATTGCAGTGTGGGATATGTACAAAATGGTTCACAGCAGACACCTTTGATATAGATACCTCATCCTGTCTATCTTTCATGGCCAACTATAATTTCCATTGAAATGTATGCCACCACAGTGGGAATACCTATTTCCTCCGGAAGCAAGCAAGATATTATACCATTTATTGATAAATATTGGGAGTGTATGATGACCAGATAGAGACCTAGGAAAATGACTTGGCCAAACAACATTGTCAAAACAATGAGTAAGGAAAGAGATATATTCTTGGTAAAGGAACATCCTGATCCAGGGAGCAAAGACCTGGAAGATTACCCCAAATTTGGACTTTTGGATCAGGATCTTGGTAACATTGGCCCTGCGAATGACAATCAAAAGCAAAGCAGCACCATGTCTACCAGTGGGAATCTAAATGCTCCCCAGTTAAAAATCTCTGATGACTGGCTAACTGTGGTTGGAGAGAAGGGCTACTCCATGGTGCGAGTCTCTCATGGAGTGTGGAAAGGTGCCTGGTACTTTGAAATCACTGTGGATGAGATGCCGCCAGACACTGCTGCCAGGCTGGGTTGGTCCCCGTCCCTACTTAACCATAAGGCTCCCTTAGGTTATTATAAATTTAGCTATTCTTGGAGGAGCAAAAAGGGAACGAAGTTCCAGCAGTCTATTGGAAAACATTAATCTTCTGGATTTTATATATAAAAAATATATAAATAATATAATATATATATATAAATAAAGATATATTAAAAAAATATATATATATATATATTTGGTGATACTGGGATTCCTGGAAGCCCTTCTGCCTCTGGGCTACACTTCCATGAGCTACACTCCCAGACCTATTTTATACTTTTTTATGTGGAAAGAGGGTCTCTTAAGCCAGCGCGGCTGGCTTCGAACCTGCGCGATCCTCCTGTCTCTACCTCCCAAGCGCGGGGATTACAAGTATGTGCCACCACACCCGGCTTTAGGATTTTATATTAATCTTCCTGAAGACAAGGAGACAGCCAAGTCACTGCCTGACACTTACAGAGATAAGGCTTTGATAAAGTTCAAAAGTTATTTGTATTTTGAGGAAAAAGACTTTGTGGATAAAGTAAAGAAGAGCCTAAAGCAGACTCTCCATAGCAAGATAATATTTATAAAAATGGTGTCAATCAAGGTGTGGCTTACAAAGATATTTTTGAAGGAGTTTACTTTCCAGCTATCCCTCTGTACAAGAGCTGCAGAGTTTCCATTAATTTTGGACCATGCTTAAAGTATCTTCCAAAGGATCTCAGTTACCATCCTATGAGTGACATGGGTTGGGGTGCTGTGGTAGAACACACTCTGGCTGATATCATGTGGAGACAGAAGTGGATGAGAGACGCAGTCCCCCCTGGGAATCTTGACCAGCTGGGAGTTATTACCTTACTGTATTTTCTAAGGAGTGAATAATCTTGTCCAAGTAACTGACTTATTTAAAGAGATTTTCTTCTGTGGGCATTGACTGTATACCTGACTTTTATGGAGGTGGTTGAGCCTCTTTCAGAGAATAGCTAAAATGAATGGCTATACATTCCTTATAGGGACACAGGCACTTGTGTGTGTGTGTGTGTGTGTGTGTGTGTGTGTGTATGTGTGGTGCTGTGGATTGAATTCAGGGGTAATCTACCTCCAAGCTATACCCCCAGCCTGATTTTTTATTCTTTATTTTTAAACAGGACCTCACTAGGTAGCTGAGGCTGTCCACAAACTCTATTCTCCTGTCTAGCCTCTCAAATACTGGGATTACAAGCATGTGCCACCTTGCCCGGCAAAATTGGTTTTTAGTAGAGGTATTAGCCCTTTCTTTGTTGAGTTGCACATACTTATTCCCAACATGTTGGTTTTATTAATGAGTTTATTTCTAACTTACTTAACCATGCAGCATTGTTTTTATTTTTATTTGTAATTTCTAATTTTATATAGACATATTTGTCAAAATTGTCATTTAGTACATCTGAGTTTTTAGTTATGATTAGGAAACTTTTGTTTTGATTTATTTATTTATTTATTTTGGTGGTACTGGGGGTGGAACCCAGAGGCTTTCTACCTCCGGGCTATACTCCTAGACCTTTTTTTTAAAATATATTTTATTTGGAAACAGGGTCTCACTAAGTTGCTGAAAGCCTCACTAAGTAGCTGAGTCTGGCTTCGAACCCACGTGATCCTCCTGTCTCAGCCTCCCAAGCGTGGGGATTACAAGCGTGTGCCACCATGCCTGGCTTTGTTTGTTCTTAACTTTTTTTTTTTTTTTTTAAAGGGGTTCTTTTTTGTTGTCTCTTTTGGAACCAGGGATCGAACCCAGAGCGCCACACCTGCAAAGCCAGCGCTTTGCCACTGAGCTACATCCTGGCCCTGGAAACTTTTATTCTTTTTATAGGGAAATTCACAGTGTGTGTGTGTGTGTGTGTGTGTGTGTGTGTGTGTGTGTGTGTGTGATTGAGATTGACCCCAAGGATGGTCTACTCTGAGCATCACCCCCATTCCTACTTTACTGAGAGAGGAGGGATCATAGATTCAAGGCCAGCCTCGGCAACATTGTGAGACTCTCAGCAACCTAGTGAGATCCCATTTCCAAACAAAGAAATAAAAAGGGCTAGGAGTATAGCTTCACGGTAGAATGTCCCTAGGTTCAATCCCCAATACCAAAAGCGAAAGAAAAGATTATATTACAATAGTATCAAACATAACAAAATACTTAGGAATAGATCTAACAAAAATATCCAAGATTTGTGTACTGAAAACTACAAAACTTTGCTGAAGGAAGACCTAAATAAATGTAAAGATATGCTTTGTTAATGAATGGATTATTTAATATGGCTAAGAAATAAATACTTTCCAAGATGTTCAACCAAAATATAATAACCTTTCCAGCAGAAGTAGACATGACCTTCAAATGCATTGGAGAGTACAAGACATCCTGAGAGCCAAAACATCTTGAGGATGATGAGCAAACTGGAGGAGTCATACTTCCTGCTTCCAAACTAGCTACAACTTCCAGCCAAGATGGCTGCGGCCGCAGCAGCAACAGCTGGCAGAGGCCGAATAGGACATGTATTCCTCTGAGAAACCCTGGACAACAGATTTTGGTTTAATATCTGATTAGGACAACATACAGACATTTCCAGTCATGACTTCCTATCTAAAATATAAGAGAGAGCGGAAAATAGCGGAATTAGAAGCAAGATGGCAGCATGGCACCTGCCACCACAAGAAAAGTGCTTTTTGGAAGAGCACCCAGAAGAAATCAGAAAGTAAGAAAAATATTCGGGGCACATCGGATGGAGCCCCACATGGCTGGGCCAAGCTCACTGTGCTGCACGTCCTGGGAGGTCTCGGTGCTCGTGGCTGCCGTGCTGGCGACAGTGGTGTGCTTGGAGCAACAGATCCCTATCTCCGTGAAGCTGTGGGCCTCCACTTTTGGTGGGGAGATAAAATCCATTGCTGCTAGGTATTCAGGCTTCTAACTTCTGCAAAAGACACAAACTTTTTTCTCCTTTTTTTTTTTTTTTGTGGTCCTGGGGTTCCTGGAAACCCTTCTCTGGGCTACACTCCCGGACCTATTTTATATTTTTATTTGGAAACAGGGTCACTTAAGCCAGCGAGGCTGGCTTAAGGATCGAACCAGTGCGATCCTCCTGTCTCCGCCTCCCAAGCGCGGGGATTACAAGCATGAGCCACCATGCCTGGACTTTCTCCTACTTAAATATATATATATATATATATATATATATATATGAAAGAAAAAATGGGAACTTCTGAAAATGTCCTGCCCATGGTGACAGGGAATGGAGCCTGCTGCACAGAGAAGCCGACACTGAAGCCAGAGAGGCCAGGACCAGGGCCTGCTGCTCTATGAGGCCAGACCGAAATCAGCGAGGCCAGGACCAGAGCCAGCCGCACAGAAAGGCTGGGACCAGAGCCAGCGAGGCCGGGACTGGAGCCTGCCACACAGCGAGGCCAGGACTAGAACCAGCGAGGCTGAGACCGGAGCCTGCCACATGGTGAGGCCGGGATGAGAGCCAGTGAGGCCAGGATCAGAGCCAGCAAGGCCGGGAGTGGAGCCTGCCACTCGGCGAGGCCAGACTGAACCCAGCGAGACCTGGAACGGAGCCTGCCCCACAGAGAGGTCGGGATAGAGCTAGCGAGGCCAGGACCAGAGCCTGCCGCACAGCAAGGCCGGGCCGGGGCCTGCTCCACAAAAAAGGCCAGCGGGTCATTCCAACTGCAGTCAGGAAGCACTTGAAGCTGCTGCTGCTTCATCTCATCTTTCAGCAGATTCCCAGATCCAAGTGACCTCTATTAAAAAAATTAGTTGTGAGTGGATCATTTCAAAGTTAACCTTCTGGCTTTCAGGATTCCAGTAAGTTGGAATCAGTGTGCAAAATAAAAAAGGTCTTCCAAGGAAGAAAGAAACTGTAACTGATCGAATGTGGAGAAACAGAAACTCTTAATACATTATTGGTGGGATTGCAAATGCAACCACTTTGGAAAACAGTATAGAAGATCCTCAGAAGAATGATAACGAACTTATGATATGATCCAGGAATATCACTTCTGGGTATCTACCCAGAAGAATGAAAACCAAAATACCAAACTAATGCACGAGTAACTATGTTCCTAGCTGCACAATTTACCATTGCCAAACTATGGAACCAGAAAGATGTCCTTCAACAGATGAGTGGACTACAAAACTAATGGGATATGTACACAATGGAATTTTACCCAGACATAAAGGAGAACGAAATTATGGCATTTACAGGGAAATGTTACAAAAAATAAGAAATCAGATGCTTTCCCTAATATGCAAAAACCAGGGAGAAATGGGTAACAGGAGGAACTCTAGATGAAGAAGGGATCCTATAGAGAAGCAATTAAGGTGATCTATTTGAAGAGATATAAGGAAGGAAAAGAGAAACTCTAAAGCACATGATGTACTTAAACAAACATATCAAAGTCAATCATGAAACCAAGCATGGGAAGGAGGGAGGGGGAAGGAAGGGGATAGGGATTGGGTAAGGGCTAATTGGGTGATGTGTGTACATATATCTCCACAAGTTTCTTACCCCATTAAGATGTATGACTACAACGAACCAAAAAATTTTATTAAAAAAAATAGCTGAGCATGGTGGCATACACTTGTAATCCCAGTATTCAGGTGTCTGAGACCGGAGGATCATGGTTCATGGACAGCCTCAGCTACTTAATGAGACCCCCCCCCAAAAACTTAGACCCTGTTTCAAAATAAAGAATGAAAAACAGGGCAGGGGGTGTAGCTCGTGGGGAAATGCCCCTGGGCTCTATCCCCAGACCCACACACACACAAAAAAAAAAACCTAGCTACGCAGGGCGTTGTGGCGCATGCTTGTAATCTCCGCTCTTGGGAGGCTGAGACAGGAGGATCACACAGGTTCAAAGCCAGCCTCAGCTACTTAGTGAGGCTCTCAACAACTTAGTGAGACCCTGTTTCCAAAAAAAAATATAAAAAAGGTCTGGGAGTATAGCCCGGAGGTAGAAAGCCTCTGGGTTCCACCCCCAGTACCTCCCCCCAAAAAACAACCTAGCTACAAAGCTACGGTAATCATAAAGATAGACATCCAATAAAAAAAAGAAGCAAGAGTCCAGAAATAAACCTGCACATCTATGGTCAACTGCTTCTCAAGAGTGCCAAGACCCTTCAACAGGAGAAAGAACACTCCTCAAAACTGGTGTTGGGACAACTGGACAGCCACATGCAAATGAACAAAGCTGGACTGCTTTCTCACACTGCTTATAAAAATATTTATATTAAAAAATTAACTCAATATAGGTCAAAAGACCAAAGAGCAAAAACTAACCTCTTTTTGAAGATAACAGATCATAATAAACATGACCTTAGATCTGATGATGGAATCTTAGAAATGACATAAAAAATATATACAACAAAAGAAAATATAGATAGCCCATTTAATCAAGACCTCACTTGAAGGTGCCGGTTGATTAAAGAGGCCTTTAATAACTTGGTTGGTGTTTTCCTCCTTCGCAACCCCCAATTCAATTTCAATGTTACACGGCCCTATTATTTAGTCTTTTTGTGTGTGTGTGTGTGTGGTACTAGGGATGAAACCCAGGGGCTTTCTACCTCTAGGCTACACTCCCAGACCTATTTTATATTTTATTTGGAAACAGGATCTCACTAAATTGCTGAGCGCCTAAGTAGCTGAGGCTGACTTTGAACCTATGCAATCCTCCTGTCTCAGCCTCCCGAGTACTGGAATTACAAGCGTGTGCCACCATGCCTGGCTTTTTTGAATAGGCATTTCTGAGGGGAAAAAACCACAAACATACATACATATACATATGTATAGGGAAGAAGAACATGAAAAGATGTCATTAAGGAAAAACCAAAGCCATAATGAGATATTTACTAAAATTCACATTTACTAAAATGATTAAAATTAAAATGATTAGCAACAAATATTGTGAAGGACATGGAAAAACTGGCACTTGCACATACTGCTGGTGGAAATATAGAATAAGCCGGGCGTGGTAGTGCACACTTGTAATCCCCGCGCTTGGGAGGCGGAGAAAGGAGGATCGTGCAGGTTCAAAGCCAGCCTCCCCTGGCTTAAGAGACCCTGTTTCCAAATTTTAAAAAGTATAAAAAAATAAGTCTGGGAGTGTGGCCCGGAGGTAGAACGGTTTCCAGGAATCCCAGTACCTCCAAAAAAAAAAAAAAAAAAAAGAGTAAAAAAATTGGACTGGGAGTGTAGCTCTGAGGTAGAATGCCCCCTGGATTCAATTCCCAGTATACCCACAAAAACTTTGCACAAATGTTCAGGGAAGCACTGTGCATAATAGTAACTTTGTAGCTAGTTTTTTTTATTTTTAGTACGGAGGTTGGGACCCAGTATTGTATCTCAAGGTGAACTAACTACACCCTAGCCTTATTTTTCAGTCTTTTTATTTTTGAAACAGGGTCTCACTAAGTTGTGAAGGGCCTAAGTAGCTGAGACTGTCCGCAAACTGCAATCCTCCAGTCTCCTCCTTCCAAATGCTGGTATTACAAGCGTGTGCAAACATGCCTGGATTGTAGTTATTTTTTTAAAGCCATAAATAAAAAAAATCAATAAATATACAAAATAAGGTACATTTCTACAATGGAATATTACTCAGTCATAAAAAGGAATGAAGTCTGATACATCCAACAACATGGATGAATCCTGAAAACATTGTGCTAAGTGAAAGAATACAGATATTAAAAAATAATAAAATGAACGGGGTGTGGGGGCACAATTTGTAATCCCAGTACTTGGGAGGCTGAGACAGGAGGATCTAGGTTCTCGAATAGCCTCAGCTATTTAGTAAAGACCTCCAAACCTTAGCGAGACCCTGTTTCTAAAATAAAGAATAAAAAAATCGGCTAGGAAAAAAAAAATCGGCTGGGGGTGTAGCTCAGAGGTAGAATGCCCCAGGTTCCATTCCCAGCACCACAAAATAAATAAATAAATAAATAAATAAATAAATAAATAAATAAATGTATTTTTTTCAGTACTGGGAATAGAACCCAGGGGCATTGTACCTCTGAGCTACACTCCTCAGCCGATTTTTTCTTTTTTTTTTTGGTGGTGGTACTGGGGATGGAACCCAGGGCCCTTCTACCTCTGGGCTACACTCCCAGACCTATCTTATATTTTATATGGAAACAGGGTCTGTTAAGCCAGGGGAGGCTGGTTTCGAACCTGCACGATCCTCCTATCTCTGCCTCCCAAGCGTGGGGATTACAAGCGTGTGCCACCATGCCTGGCCTAGTCTTTTTATTTTTGAAACAGGGTCTCACTGAATTGTGAAGGGCCTCGCTAAATAGCTGAGGCTGTCCGTAAACCGCAATCCTCCGGTCTCCACTTCCCGAAAGCTGGGACTACAAGCTTGCGCCACCATTCCTGGCGCTAAAAAATGTAAATTTCAGGTTCTATTCTCTTAGTCTCTGATTTAATAACTTTCCAGGTAATTATTGTCCACTTTAGTTCCTCCCCTCCTTTGGTACTGGAGATTGAACCCAGTGGCATTCTACTGCTGAGGAAAGCTCCCTGTCCTTATTTATTTTGAAACAGTCTTGTTAGATTGCTGAGAGCCTCAGTACACTACTGAGGCTGGTCTTGAACCTTTGATCTTCTTGTCTTAGCCTCTCAAGTATTGGAACTATAGGTGTATACCACCATACCTGGTTAACACTAACTTTTTTTTGTGTGTGTGTGGTACTGGGGATTGAACCTAGGGGCATCCTACCTCTGAGCTACACCCCAACCCTAGTTTTTATCCTTTATTTTAAAACAGGGTCTCACTAAGTAGCTGAGGCTGGTCACAAACCTGTGATCCTCTTGTCTCAGCCTCCTAAGTAGTGGGATTACAAGAGTGTGCCACGAGCTGGGTGTGGTGGTACATGTTTGTAATCCCAGCACTTGGGAGAATGAGACAGCAGGATTACACAGGTTCCAACCTAGCCTCAGGTACTTAGTGAGATCCTGTTTCCAAATAAAGTATATTAAAAAAAAAAAAATAGGTCTGGGAGTATAGTCCAGAGGTGGAAAAGCCCCTGGGTTCTACCCCCAGTACCACACACACACACAAAAAGTATACCACCATGCTTGTCAACACTAACGTTTAAAAACCATTCTATTGCTAGGCGTGGTGGTGCACACTTATAATCCCAGCATTTGGGAGGCTGAGACAGGAGGATAGCGGTTCACAGACAGCCTCAGCTACTTAGTGAGGCCCTTTGCAAATCAGTGAGATCCTGTTTCAAAATAAAGAATAAAAAATAGGACTGGGAATGTTTCTCAGAGGTAGAATGCCCCTGAGTTCCATCCCCAGTACCATATATAAAATAAATAAATAAAAATAAAAACCACTCATTTACACTGTCTCCTTGAAGTTCATTACATCCAATTCTACTTTTCCATTTTAAGCATAGAAGTCATTAACCTCAGAAAATCCACTGTAAGGCCAGGCGTGGTGGCGCCTGCTTGTAATCCCCACGCTTGGGAGGCAGAGACAGGAGGATCGCGCAGGTTTGAAGCCAGCCGCGTGCGCTGGCTTAGGAGACCCTGTTTCCAAATAAATATGTAAAAATAGGTCTGGGAGTGTAGCCCGGAGGTAGAAGGGCTTCCAGGAACCCAAAAAAATAAAAAAATAAAAGAAGAAAGAAAATCCACTGTAAAACAAGGTATAGGTTAACAACTCACGTGGGATTTCCTCATTTCTGTCAATCTTGGGAAAATGTAGAGCTCTCTGATGGTACAGCTGGGATAGAAAGAAAAAAGGGGAGTCACTAGAAATATGAACTGCCTTGCAACTCCTTGATTTGCTTATTTAAAATGCTGCAAACATCACCTGGTTAGTTTTGCATCACTGTGACAAAGTGTCCAGGAGAAATTAACTTTAATGAGGAACCGATTGATTTTGGCTCATGGTTTCAGAGATTTTAGTCCATGGACCTGTAATGAGGCAAAATATCATGATGGGGAGCACTGTGTGCAGTAAAGTTGTTTACCTTGTGGCAGCCAGGAAGGGGTGGGTGAAATAGGATATATCCAAGTATATGTGCCTCATGACCTACTTCCTCCAAGTATGCATCACCTCCTAGTTTTCATCATCTCCCAATAGCCCAATAAGTTTGAAAAACATCAATGAGTTAACCCCTTGAGGTAAGAGCCCTCACAATCCATTCACCACCCAAAGGCCCCTTGGGTGAATACTGCTTCATTAGAAAAAAGCCTTCAACACATGAGCTTTGAGGTCACAGTTAAGATTCAAACCATAACATCTGGATAAAATGCCTCTTTATGGGAATATATACTTTCAGTCTGGGTAAGGGCAGGAAAGGACATATGAAAAATCATACACATGTCCACTGTGACTCTACTATGATGTGAAGAAGTGTCCTGAGAAACAGAGAGATGTTCAAATTTTTAAATTAGGTGGATATAACTGTTTCTATCGGTTTTTTAGAAAACAATATATGCACCATTGTGTTCTCAAACAATTGTTTAAATTATGAACAAATTGGCTGAGCCAGGCATAGTGGTGCAAGCCTGTAGTCCCAGTACTTGGGAAGCTGAGACAGAAGACTGCAGGTTTGAGGGCAGCCTTAGCAAGTAGTAAGACCTGATGAGACCTGTTTCCAAATAAAAAATATAATAGGGCTGAGGGTGTACCTCAGAGGTAGAATTCCCCTGAGTTCAATCCCTAGCAACACTAAAACAAAAACAAACAAAAAAAGGGGTTAAACAAATTACAACATAAAGTTGACACTAAGCTTTCATCAAAAACTATACTAAAGCCGGGCATGGTGGCGCACGCTTGTAATCCCAGCATTCAGAAGGCTGAGACCGGAGGATCACGGTTTGCAGAGAGCCTCAGCTACTTAGTGAGGCCCTCTGCAACTCAGTGAGACCTGGTTTCAAAATAAAAAGAATAAAAAATAGGGCAGGGGGTGTAGCTTGGAGGTCAAATGCCCCTGGGTTCCATCCCCAGGCCAAAAAAAAAAAAAAGCTATACTAAGCCAAGCATGGTGGCACACACTTGTAACCCAACATTTGGGAGGCTGAGACTGGAGGATAGTGGTTCGTGGCCAGCCTCAGCTACTTAGTGAGGCCTTTTGCAATTCAGTGAGACCCTGTTTCAAAACAAAGAATAAAAAAAAAAAAAAAAAAGGCTAGGGGTGTTGCTTAGAGGTAGAATGGTTCCATCCCCAGTACCACAAAAAACTATACTAAGAGCATGACACACACTTGTAATCCCAGTACTTGGGAGGCAGAGACAAAAGGATTGCAGGTTCATGGCTGACCTCAGCAATTTAAAGAAGTCTTCCACAACTTAGTGATCCTGCTTAAAAAAAAAAAAAAAAAAAAAAAAAAAAAAAAGTTGTATCACATAAAACTTTTTCTCAGCTTACCCCTGAAATTAAAGAATTCATTCAGAGGTATGAAAAAAGGATAGAGACTTTAAGGTAAACCACTTTATTGTTTTCTACAACTACATGCATATAATTTTTTAAAACAACAGCCTGTTCAAATCTAGGATCTGCTCGTTTCTGGGAACTCTTGCTTCTCCCAGAAGCTCGTTCAGATGTGGAGGGACTCTCTTTTACGCAGGCTTTTGTTCCTTCTTACTTCACGAGGTGGGATCTGCTCCAAGGAAAATGAGAAATAAGTCTAAGGAGCAAATTCATTATAATTAGAACCTATGCCCAGGGCCACAATTTAACTCTGAATAAACCCTGTCCTATAAAACCTGTAAAGTCTAACCAAGGCTGCTGGGAATATAGGCATTTCTGAACTCAGAAGCAATTAGGCTGTATTTCAAGGGCTCTAGAGACAAACCAGGAAATTCTCGAATCAAACTGCTGCTAAACGGTAAGATTCATTCCTTCAAATCACTTCTTCACACTACATTTCTGCTGAGTGTGGTACAAGCTTCAATAGTAGCTAGCGATTATAACCAGGATGGTAAATCAGGAAATGTCTAGACTTGTTTTCTAGTGTGTAGTTTGCTTGCTAGTTTTGTGAGTTTGGATATATAACTTTTCTCTGTCCCATTTCCTTATGCAGTGGTAACAGAAGTTATGCTGATCAAAGAGTTAGGTTGTAAGAACAGGTGTGTGGGTTTCTTGTTTTCTTTTTTGATATTAGGGATTAAACTCCGGGGCATTCGATCTCTGAGTTACAGGGTCCGGCTAAGTTGCCAAGGCTGTCCTCGCACCTGCGACCCTCCCCTCTGCCTCCGAGGACCACAGATACGCCCGGCAGGAATACGTGTTTCCATTAGCAGCAGGAGCCAAGGTTCCCGGCCAGACCCTGTGCTTCTGTCTCCGGACCCTCGGGGCGGCCAGGGCCCAGGCTGCTCGGGTCCTCGCCTTAGGGACGCCGGGCTCAGCGCTCCGCCGAGCTGTCTCCCGGGGCAACTCGTGCGAGAAAGCCCACCCGCGGCTACACGCCTACGGCTCCCAGCCCCGCCCGCCCCTTAGCCCGCGCGCGACCCCGCAGCGCGCCCGCCACTCCCGCTCCAAGCCAGACCTGGGCGACACGCGACCTGGAGCGGCGGCCCGGCTCCCACCTACCGTCCAGGGTCCCGCCGGGTCCGCGGCCGTCGAAGGACGCATGCGCAGTTGCCGCAGCGGGCCCTTGCGCGTGCGCAGTTCCTCCCCGGAGGCGAGCCCGTGCGCATGCGCAGTGCGCCCCAGTGCCCACACTCCGTTCCCAGAAGCCTTGCGCGGACCGCGGGATCTGGACCTTCTTGCTCTCTGTTTTGCTTAGTTGGCCTGGCTGCCACTCCTGCCCTTTGCAGCCTAGGTGTTTCCAGTACCCCAGATAAAGGGGCTGTGTCTACAATGTGAACATTAGACTAACCAAAGGAAGTAAAGCTATAAATCTGTGTGAATTATAAATACAAGTGAGGGACTAGGGGGTAGCTTAGCATGCTAGAGAGCCTGAGTTTGGTCCCCAGAACCATAAACAAACTAGGAATTTATTTAACATACTTAAAAACAAAGCTGGGCACAGTGATGCGCCACCTGTAATCCCAGGACCTGGAAGGCTGAAACAGGAGGATAGCAGGTTCCTAGCTGTCCCGCAATTTAGTGAAGACTTCCACAACTTAGTGAGACCTTGTTTAAAAATACAAAATAAAATGAGGCTGGGGGTGTAACTTAGGATGTGCCTGGGTTCCCATTCCAGTAACATAACACACACACACACACACACACACACACACACACACACACACACACACGCTGTACTGGCATAGGCAACAACTTCCTGAGTAAAAATAATAGCAGGAATCAACAAATGAGATTCCATCAAATTCAAAGGCTTCTGCACAGCAAAGAAAACAATGAGAGCCAGGAGTTGTAATGCCAGCATTGGGAGGCTGAGACCGGAGGATCCCGGTTCGTGGACAGCCTCAGCTACTTATTATGGCCCTGTTTCAAAATAAAGAATAAAAAATGGGGAAGGGCATGTAGCTTGGAGGTCGAATGCCCCTGGATTCCATCCCCAGATACACACACACACACACACACACACACACACACACACACACACACACACACTACAATGAACAGAGCATACAGAATGGGGGAATTTTTATTTATTTATTTTGTGTGTGTGTGTGTGGGTCTGGGAATGGAACCCAGAGGCATTTGACTTCCGAGCTACACAGAATGGGGGGAATTCTTTGCCAGCTATTTTTCCAGCAGAGAATTGTTATTCTGAATATGTAAGAAGCTAAACTCTTGGATCTCAACCACTGGACTATATTCCCAATATTTTTTAAAATTTGAGACTGGGCCGGGTGTGGTGGCGCACGCTTGTAGTTCCCGCACTTGGGAGGCAGAGACAGGAGGATCACGCAGGTTCGAAGCCAGCCGCGGGCGCTGGCTTAGGAGACCCTGTTTCCAAATAAAAATGTAAAAATAGGTCTGGGAGTGTAGCCTGGAGGTAGAAGGGCTTCCAGGAACCCAGTACCACAAAAACCATATATATATTGAGACTGGGTCTAAGTTGCTGAGGCTGGCTTCCAACTTTCAATCCTCCTGCCTCAGCCTCCTAAGTTGCCGGAATAAGCACCACTATATCTGGCCTGAACAGACACTTCTCAAAAGTACAAATAGCCAATACTTATATAAGGAAATTCAACATCTTCAGCAATTAAGGATATGTAAATCCTACATACACTGAGATGGGATATGCAAATCCTACATACAACTACATAGAGATTCCATCTCATCCCAGTTGCTACAGAGAATAGAAAAAAACAAGGTGAGCAACTTAAAGAATCTGAGAAGCCTGGTGTAGTGGCGCATTCCCAGCATTTGGGAGGCTGAGACAGGACGATCCCAGTTCGAGGACAGCCTCAGCTACTACTTAGTAAGGCCCTTTGTAACTCAGTGAGACCCGGTTTCAAAATAAAGAATAAAGCCGGGCATGGAGGCACATGCTTGTAATTCCCGCACTTGGGAGGTGGAGACAGGAGGATCACACAGGTTTGAAGCCAGCCTCACTGGCTTAAGAGACCCTGTTTCCAAATAAAAAAGTATAAGCCAGGCGTGGTGTCGCACGCTTATAATCCCCGCACTTGGGAGGCTAAAACCCGAGGATGGCACAGGTTCAAAGCCAGCCTCTACTGGCTTAAGAGAACCTGTTTCCAAATAAAAAAATATGAAATAGGTCTGGGAGTGTAGCCCGGAGGTAGAAGGCCCCTGGGTTCCATCCTCAGTACCACCAAAAAATAAAAATAAAAAAATAAATAATAATAATAATAATAAAGTATAAAATGGGTCTGGAAGTGTAGCCTGGAGGGAGAAAGGTTTCCAGGAACCCCAGTACCACCAATATATATATATATATATATATATATATATATATATATATATATATATATATATATATAGGCTGGGGGTGTATGTAGCACGGAGGTAGAATGTTCCTGGGTTTCATACCCAGTACCACACACACACAAAAAAAAGATTCTAAGAAGAACCAGCCATCACCTTCTCTATGCTGTACCATCAGAAGAATCAAACTCATTAATCTGACACCACCCCTCTATGCTTTTTTCCTTTAAAACAAGAAGCCTGTGACCTCAAAAGTGTGTCTCAACCTTGAGTGCTAATACTTCCTTTCCCTTTGAATGTGTATCCTGCTTGCTCTATTTTTTATTTTTCTGAATAAAACTACTTGCTTTTCTAAATAAATCTCCACGTGTCCCTCTTTGATATGACCTCAAATTCCTTTCTGTGGCACAAGTCAATAACCTGCCAAGAGCTAAGTTGAGGTCCCTGTCTCCCTTCTGAGGACCTCCTTAGATACTATCTGGTGAGAGAACTACCATATGATTCATCCGAACCACTCTTTGGTATATACCCAAAGGAATTAAAGTCAGTATACTATAGAGATAGCGGCATATAGAAGTACAATGCACACTTGCTAAATTATGAAACCAATTTAGGGGTCTGTCAACAGATAAATGGATAAAGAAAATGTGGTGTGTGTGTATATATATGTATATGTATATGTATATATATATATATATATGTGTGTGTGTGTGTGTGTGTGTGTGTGTGTATACATACAATGAAGTGTTACTCAGATACAAAGAAGAAAAAAATGATGTCATTTGAAGAAAAATATATGAAAATAGAGAACATCAAGCTAAATGAGATCAGTCAGTCTCAAAAACTTTAAGGGTCATATATTTTCTCTCATATATTGAAGCCAGAGGAAAAATAAGAAGGAAAAGGGACTTCATGAAAATGAGGAAGGAGACCAGTAGAATAGTGGAAGGGAATTGGGGATTGGAGGGGAAGAAGGAGGCTTGAGGAAGGAAACAGGTGAAATCATATTATATTTTATATGAAGTTATCACTACCAATCTAACTAGCATGTATGGAGAGAGAAGAGAGGGTAAGTGAATAAGATGCAGAGGAAAAGACACCAAAAGATGGCATTTGCATATATGAATGTATCACTTTGAATCTCATTGTGCTGTATAATTACAATTCACCAATAAATCTCTCTCTCTCTTTTTCTTTTAAATTTTTTTATTGGTGCATTATATTCAAACATCATATTGGGGTAAAAAAAACTTGTGTGTACAAACATGTGCACATCGCTGAATTAACCCCTAACCAATTCCCACCCCATTCCCTCCTCATCCCTCCCTCCCTTGTTGGCTTAGTGGTTGACTTCGATATGTTTAAGTACATTGTGTGTTTTAGAGATTTTCCTCTTCCCCCCTCCTTTCTCCCCCTTTAGGTTGTCTTGTTTGCTCCTCTATAGGATTTCCTTTTTCAAGAGTTCCTCCTATGACCCATTTCTCCCTAACTCTCACATATTAGGGAAAGCATCTGATTTCTTATTTTTTGTGACTGACTAATCTCACTTAGCATAATGTCCTCCAGTTGCATCCATTTCCCTGAAAATGATGTAATTGTGTGGGGTTTTTTATGGCTGAGTAAAATTCCATTGTGTACATATCCCACAGTTTTGTCATTCATTCATCTGTTGATGGACATCTTGGCTGGTTCCATAGTTTGGCTATGGTGAATTGTGCAGCAATGAACATAGATATACATGCATTAGTTTGGTAGTTTGGCTTCCTATCTTTTGGGTAGATACCCAGAAGTGGTATTGCTGGATCAAATGGTAGATCTGTTCCCATTTTTCTGAGGATTCTCCATACTGTTTTCCAAAGTGGTTGCACTAATTTGCAATCCCACCAACAATGTCTTAGAGTTCCCACTTCTCCACATCCTCGCCAGCATCTGTTGTTGTTTGTGTTTTGAATGATGGCCATTCTAGTTGGAGTTAGGTGAAATCTCAGGGTAGTTTTGATTTGCATCTCTCTGATTGCCAGTGATGTTGAGCATTTTTTCATGCATTTATTGGCCATTTGAATTTCTTCTTTTGTGAAGTGTCTATTTAGTTCATTTGCCCATTTTGTTATTGGATGCTTTGTTTTCTTAGTGTTGAGTTTCTTGAGTTCTCTGTATATTCTAGATATTAGTCCTCTATCAGTGGTGTAGGTGGCAAAAATCTTCTCCCAGTCTGTTGGCTCTAGATTGAGGTTCTTGATAGTTTCCTTTGCTGAACAGAAGCTCTTCAGTTTCATGCAATCCCATGAATTGATTCTCCTTTTAATTTGTTGTGCCTTTGGGGTCTTGTTGAGGAAATGTTTATCTGTGCCTATGTGTTGCAGTGTTGGACCTATGCCCCCTTCAA
The DNA here is from genome assembly GCF_963383645.1 of Muscardinus avellanarius. NCBI lineage: Eukaryota > Metazoa > Chordata > Mammalia > Rodentia > Gliridae > Muscardinus > Muscardinus avellanarius. The sequence continues at coordinate 57,030,276 of NC_137793.1, read as the reverse complement.
GGAGCTTCAAGGTCTCTAGTTTAATTTCCAAGTCTTTGATCCATCATGAGTTGACTTTTGTACAGGGTGAAAAAGTGGGATTAACATCCAATTTTTTGCATATGGTTAACCAGTTTTGCCAACACCATTTGTTGAAGAGGCTATCTTTTTTCCAGTGTATGTTTTTGGCCCCTTTGTCAAAAATCAATTGGCTGAAAGTGTGTGGACTTATTTCTGGGTCTTCTATTTTCCTCTTTTGGTCTATATATCTGCTCTTTTGCCAGTACCATGCTGTATTTATTACAATGGCTTTGTAGTATAGTTTAAAGTCAGGTATTGTGATTCCTCCTGTGTGGTTTTTGTTGCTGAGAACTACTTTGGCTATTCTGGGCTTTTTGTTATTCCAGATAATTTTTTTTTTTTTTTGCAGGTCTGGGGATGGAACCCAGGGGCATTTGACCTCCGAGCTACACCCCCTGCCCTATTTTTTATTCTTTATTTTGAAATCGGTCTCACTGAGTTGTAAAGGGCCTCACTAAGTAGCTGAGGCTGTCCGCGAACCGCAATCCTCCAGTCTCAGCCTCCCGAATGCTGGGATTACAAGCGTGCGCCACCACACCTGGCTTCCAGATAAATTTAAGGACTGATTTTTCTATGTCTGTGAGGAATGATCTTGGTAGTTTAATGGGCATTGCATTAAATCTGTAGATTACTTTTGGGAGGATGGCCATTTTAATGATATTTATTCTGCCAATCCATGAACATGGAAGATCTTTCCATCTTCTAAGATCTTCTTCGATTTCTTTTTTCAGTGTTTTATAATTTTCTTTGTAGAGATCTTTTACCTCCTTGGTCAAGTTTATTCCTAGGTATTTTATTTTCTTGTGGGAGATCCTGAGTGGAAGTGTTTTCTGAATTTCTTTTTCAGTGGATTTATGGTTGGTGTACAGGAAAGCTTCTGATTTTTTAAGATTGATTTTGTATCCAGATACTTTGCTGAATTTGTTGATCAGTTCTATAAGCCTTTTGGTTGAGTTTGTTGGGTTTTCTAAATATAGTATCATGTCATCTGCAAATAGTGAAAGCTTAAGTTCTTCTTTTCCTATTTGTACTCCTTTGATTTCCTTTTCTTGCCTTATTGCTCTGGCTGGAGTCTCTAGTACTATATTGAAGAGAAGTGGTGATAATAGACATCCTTGTCTTGTTCCAGTTTTTAGGGGGAATTCTTGAAGTTTTTCCCCATTTAATATGATGTTGGCAGTGGGCTTATTGTAGATTGCCTTAATAATGTTGAGATATGTTTCTTCTATTCCAATTCTCTGCAGTGTTTTTTTTTTAATCATAAATGTATGTTGAATTTCATCAAATGCTTTTTCAGCATCTATGGAGATGATCATGTGATTTTTGTCTTTGATTCTGTTTATATGATGAATTACATGGATTGATTTTTGTATATTGAACCAGCCTTGCATCCCTGGGATGAACCCTACCTGGTCATGGTGTATGATTTTCTTGATGTGGTTTTGAATGCGTGTTGCTAGTATTTTGTTTAATAGTTTTGCATCCAAGTTCATCAGAGATATAGGCCTGTAGTTTTCCTTCCTTGAACTGTCTTTTTTCGGTTTGGGTATTAGTATGATGTTGGCTTCATAGAATGTATTTGGGAGAGTCCCGGTTTTTTCTATTTCCTGAAATAGTTTGAGTAGTATTGGGATTAGCTCTTCTATAAAGGTTTTATAGAGTTCACTTGGGAAACCATCTGGTCCTGGGCTTTTCTTTGATGGCAAGCTCTTTATTGCTGTTTCAATCTCTTTGATTGTTATTGGTTGGTTTAAGTGTTCTATATCTTCTTGACTCAGTTTAGGAAGGTTGTATTTATCTAGGAAGTTGTCGATTTCCTCCAGATTTTCCATTTTGTTGGAGTATAGTTTTTCAAAGTAGTTTCTAATAATCCTCTGGATTTCTATGCTGTCATTAGTAATGTCTCCTTTTTCATCTCTTATCTTCATAATTTGGGTTGATTCTCTCTTTTTTTAAAATTAGGTTGGCTAGTGGTTTATCAATCTTGTTAATTTTTTCAAGATACCAGCTTTTGGTTTTGTTGATTTTCTGTATTGTTTTTTTTATTCTCTATTTCGTTAATTTCTGCTCTAATTTTAATAATTTCCCGTTTTCTGCTGGCTTTGGGGTTCAATTGTTCCTGCTTTTCAAGAGCTTTGAGGTGTGTCATTAGGCTATTTATTTGAAGATTTTCTGTTTTTCTTATGTGAGCACTCAGTGCTATAAATTTTTCTCTTAATACTGCCTTCAAAGTGTCCCAGAGGTTTTGATATGTTGTTTCTTTATTTTCTTTATTTATCTGAGGATTACAGCGAAGTTTAAAGACAAGCTGAATGGAAACACTGATGAATCACCCTCATTGAAGATTCAGGTTTTAAGGAAGTGCTAACTAACACTCATCACCTAAGTGGGTAAGAAGCCAGCAAAGGGAAGATGGGAAAGTTTGAATGCCCAGGCCTGGCAAGGAGGAAGCTACAGTGAAGAGAAACAAACAGCCACAAAATATCACAGAAAGAAAACTCAATGGGAAAGCAAAATACTTGACAATAGTAATAAGTAGCAGAAGGTAGAGAAAGCACAGTATCTGCCTTGTCAGCATACAGATTTCAAGAAACCCCATGTGACAATCCAAAGAATGATGTGCATGTTAAAAGACTTTACTTGACCTCACAGAGAAAATCGCTGTCTGCACATCGGCATCAGGAGAATTCCAGGTTTGCAGCCCGCTTCAGGTACTTAGTGAGGTCCTCTACAACTTAGTGAGACCCTGTTTCAAAATAAAGAATAAAAAGTAGGGCTAGGGGTGTAGCTCAGAGATAGAATACCCCTGAATTCAATCCGCAGTATGGCAAAAATAAATAAATAAATAAATAGAATATATATATATATACAACATCCAGTTTTTAATCAGAGTGCCATGATTGGAATGTCAAAAGTTTGATCACTTCTAATTATCTTTGCTTAAAGATGGTCATAATACAATTTGGGAACACAAATATAAATGTAAACGAAGTCTATTACTATTAACAATTTTTGTTCTAAATATTTAGAAGATAAACACAAATATACTTAACATAAAAAGAAGTCCATAGGCCATCTTGCCTCACAGAACCAGACTCCAGGGAGGAAAAGCAAAGGAGCTGAAGCAACCAGTTGCAGTCCAATCAGATGTAATTCAGCAGTTCTTTCAGAGCAAAGATGGGGGGGGGGGATTCAAGAATTCCCTCTAAAAACTGGAACAAGACAAGGATATCTATTATCACCACTTCTCTTCAATGTAGTACTAGAGACTCTAGCCAGAGCAATAAGGCAAGAAAAGGAAATCAAAGGAGTACAAATAGGAAAAGAAGAACTCAAACTTACACTATTTGCAGATGACATGATACTATATTTAGAAAACCCAACAAACTCAACCAAAAGGCTTATAGAACTGATCAACAAATTCAGCAAAGTGTTGGGATACAAAGTCAATCTTAAAAAATCAGAAGCTTTTTGATACACCAACCATAAATCCACTGAAAAAGAAATTCAGAAAACACTTCCACTCAGGATCTCCCACAAAAAAATAAAATACTTAGGAATAAACTTAACCAAGGAGGTAAAAGATCTCTACAAAGAAAATTATAAAACACTGAAAACAGAAATCAAAGAAGATCTTAGAAGATTGAAAGATCTTCATGATAAATATCATATAATGATATATCATATTTAATGATAAATAAATATCATTAAAATGACCATACTTCCAAAAGTGATCTACAGATTTAACGGAATGCCCATTAAATTACCAAGATTATTCCTACAGACATAGAAATATCAATCCTTAAATTTATTTGGGACTTCTGGAAAGATGGCGACCGAGAAAAGCGGGGCTTAAGAGCCCCGCTAACAACCAATCTCTATTACCACAAAATCAGCGCCTTTCATAGCCAAAAAACACCATCACCAGAGAAACAAAAAAATCACCAGGCTCCAGAGAAGAGGGGGACTCAGAACGGAGCTCAAAGCCACAGAGGAGATATGCCGGCCGCACGGCCAAGGACGTGGCAGCAGTGCCTTACTGCCGGCGGCAGTGGCGACTTCACCGGATGGCTACGGCTACAGACCAACGCACTCAATAGCTCACCAGGCTCCAGAGAGGAGTGGCAGACAGCGAGCCAAGGTGAGCCGCTGAGGAACAGCTGGGCGGAATTCGGCAGATTTTTAGGCGCATGGAGCATCTAAAGCTCCCAGTGGCTGAGCTCAGCACACGCTGCAGGGATTCAGAGCGGAGCTCAAAACCAGAGAAGAAATACGCCAGCCTCACGTCCGAGGGCGTGGCAGTGGCACCATATTGCCATCAGCGGCAGCAGCAGTGAATTCACTGAGTCCACTACAGCTCCATTTGTGTACTCAACAACAGTAAGTCAAATTGTGAGCCCCAGAGGAGAAATCCCAGTACTGTACTCCCAGGGACTTGACCCAGTGGGGGAGTGGAGGTGGCAGAGATATCACACCATAGGAGAACACTCAACCTGACAACCCCCATAGGCTAAAGCAGCCTCTATCGACTCCCTGGGTCTGAGACTCTGTGATACAACCCAGTAAAGGAGTAGTGGGGTCTGAGATACCACAGACTCGAGACCCAGAGCACCTTAAGTGAAGTCATAGTGACCCAAAGGAAGAACCCAGAGAAGTCACAAACTTCGGAAATCATGGGAAAGAGGAATAACAATGGAGCAATGAATGCACACAACCCCACAACATCAGAACCCGATAAAACAGAATTCAGAAATTTCTAGATCAAATCAGGAAAATAACTGTAGAAATAATAGAGGTGTTTTGAAAAGAATTCAGAGAGAGCCAAAAAGAGATAAAGGATGCAATTAATGAAGTAAGGCCTCAATTCAAAATACAAACAACCGATTAGACCACATGGAGTATAGAATCTCACTCTTAGAAGATGATCACTCCAAAAATGAACGCATAGTTTCTAATCTAGAAAAAAATATCCGACAGCAGGAATCTGACATTGAAGAAATATGGGTCCATTTTAAGAGAGCTAACCTAAGAATAATTGGAATAGAGGAGGGAAAAGAAGATGAAACCAAAGGGAACAACAATCTCTTCAAGGAAGTAATAGCAGAAAATTTTCCAAACATAGAGCAAGAGGTTGATACACAGGTCCAGGAAACTTATAGAACTCCCTTTAGACAAGATCGTAGAAGAGGACCCTTCTTCTCCCATGCCACATAATTGTTAAAATGACCAATGTGGAAGCCAAGCAGAGAATCTTAAAGGCAACAAAAACAAAGGGCCAAGTGACATTCAGAGGCAAACCAATTAGAATCACTCCAGACTTCCCAAACTAAGTCATGAGAGCCAGAAGTCTTGGAGTAACATATTCAAAACTCTGAAAGAAAACAATTTCCAGCCAAAAATTTCCTACCTAGCAAAATTTTCTATCAAATTAGATGGGGAAATAAGAAGCTTCCATGACAAACAGAAACTGAAGGAATTTATGTCTTCAAACCCAGCGCTAGAGAAAATACTCAAAGAGATTAACTACAAAGAAGAAATAGGTAACACACACCAGAACCAGAGAAACAAGAGTTTCCATCCAACAGACAACTAAGATTAGTTATCTGTGGAGATTCATTATTTATGTTAGTCTTTTACCTATCTCTAAATTGTATTGTTTGCTTTTATTGTTTCTAATTTTTAGGATTTCTATTTGGAATATTAATATACCTTCAGATATAGCATTTGGAAATATTTTATCCTATTCTATCAGTAACTTTTAACTCTGTTTACATTGTCTTTGGATATACAATTTTTTTTTAATTTTTTAGGGAGTTTGTATACTCTTCTATTGCCTGTGCCATTGAAATCATATCCAAGAAATCACTGCCAATTTCAGTGTTGTGAGGTTTTATGACCCAGATTTTCTTCTAAAAGTTTATAGTCTTAAGATTTATATTTAGGTCTTTTATCTATTTTGAGTTAATATTTGTATATGAAATTACGTAAGGCCGGGCGTGGTGGCGCACGCTTGTAATCCCCGCGCTTGGGAGGCGGAGACAGGAGGATCGCGCAGGTTCGAAGCCAGCCGTGCGCTGGCTTAGGAGACCCTGTTTCCAAAATGAAAATGTAAAAATAGGTCTGGGAGTGTAGCCCTGAGTTAGAAGGGCTTCCAGGAACCCCAGTACCACCAAAAAAAAAAAAAAGAAAGAAATTAGGTAAGGGTCCAAATTTATTCTTTTTCATGTAATTATTATTTTTCAACAATATTTAGTTAAAAGATTATTATTTCCTCCACCAAATGTTCGTGGAAACCTTGTCAAAAATAACTTGACAAGGGGACTTCCGGGAAGATGGCGACCGAGAAAAGCGGGGCTTAAGAGCCCCGCTAACAACAAATCTCCATTACCACAAAATCAGCGCCTTTCATAGCCAGAAACACCATCACCAGTGAAAAAAAAATCACCAGAGAGAAAGCGGACTGAGAACAGAGCCACAGAGGAGATACACCGGCCTCGCGCCTGAAGACGCGGCAGAAGCGGCAGCAGCGCCATACTGCCGGCGGCACCGGCGAATTCACGGGACGACTACCGCAAGCCGAGGTGAGCCACTGCAGAACAGCTAGGCGGGATTTCTCCGCGCAGAGAGCATCTAAAGCTCCCAGTGGCCGAGCTCAGCACACGCTGCAGGGATTCAAAGTAGAAATCAAAATCAAGAAGAAAAACGCCAGCCCCACAGCTGAGGGTGTAGCAGCGGCGCCATATTGTCACCGGCGGTGGCAGCAGCAGCGAATTCAGTGAGGCCAGTACAGCTACATCTGCGTACTCAAGAACAGTGAGTCAAATTGCGGGCCACAGAGGAGAAATCCCAGTACTGTACTCCCTGGGACTTGACCCAGTGGGGGAAGGGCGGTGGCAGAGATATCACACCATAGGAGAACGTGCAACCTGGCACCCCCCACAGTCTAAAGCATCCTTTATCGACTCTCTGGGTCGGAGACTCTGTGATAAAACCCAGTAAAGGAATAGTGGGGTCTGAGATACTACTGACTCGAGATCCAGAACACCTTAAGGGAAGTCATAGTGACCCAAGGGAAGAACCCAGAGAAGGCACAAACATCCGAAATCATGGGAAAGAGGAATAATACTGGAGCAATTAATGCCCACAACCCCATAACATCAGAACCCGATAAAACAGAAAATCAGAGATTTCTAGAAGATCAAATCAGGAAAATAACTGTAGAAATAATAGAGGTGCTTCGAAAAGAACTCAGAGAGAGCCAAAAAGAGATAAAGGATGCAATTAATGAAGTAAATGCCTCAATTCAAAGCACAAACAACCGATTAGAACACATGGAGAACAGAATCTCGCTCTTAGAAGACGAGCAATCCAAAAATGAACTCATAGTTTCTAATCTAGAAAAAAATATCCGACAGCAGGAATCTGATATTGAAGAAATATGGGCCCATTTTAAGAGAACTAACCCAAGAATAAGTGGAATAGAGGAGGGAAAAGAAAGTGAAACCAAAGGGATCAACAATCTCTTCAAGGAAGTAATAGCAGAAAAATTTCCAAACATAGAGCAAGAGGTTGATACAAAGGTTCAGGAAACTTATAGAACTCCCTTTAGACAGGATCGGAGAAGAGGATCCCCACGCCACATAATTGTCAAAATGACCAATGTGGAAGCCAAGCAGAGAATCTTAAAGGCAACAAAAAAAAGGGCCAAGTGACATTCAGAGGCAAACCAATTAGAATCACTCCAGACTTCCCAAACCAAGTTATGAGAGCCAGAAGGGCTTGGAGTAACATATTCCCAATTCTGAAAGAAAACAACTTCCAGCCAAAAATTTCCTACCCAGCAAAACTTTCTATCAAATTAGATGGAGAAATAAGAAGCTTCCATGACAATCAGAAACTGAAGGAATTTATGTCTTCAAAACCAGCGCTAGAGAAAATACTCCAAGAGATTAACTACAAAGAAGAAATAGGTAACACACTCCAGAACTAGAGATACAAGATTTTCCATCCAACAGACAACTAAGATTGGTTATCTGTGGAGATTCATTATTTATGTTAGTCTTTTACCTATCTCTAAAGGGTATTGTTTGCCTTTATTGTTGTTAATTTTTAGGATTTCTAGTTGGAATATTAATATACCTTCAGATATAGCAATTGGAAATATTTTATCCCATTCTATTAGTAACTGTTAACTCTGTTTACATTGTCTTTGGATATACAATTTTTTTTTTATTTTTTAGGGAGTTTGTATACTCCTCTGTTGCCTGTGCCATTGAAATCATAACCAAGAAATCACTGCCAATTTCAATGTTTTGAGATTTAATGACCCAGATTTTCTCCTAAAAGTTTATAGTCTTAAGATTTATATTTAGGTCTATTATCTATTTTGAGTTAATATTTGTATATGGGATTAGGTAAGGGTCCAATTTTATTCTTTTGCATGTAATTATTATTTTTAACAATATTTAGTTAAAAGATTATTATTTCCACCACCAAATGTTCGTGGAAACCTTGTCAAAAATAACTTGACAATATAGGGAAGAATTTAGCTCTAGGCTTTTATTTAACTCCACTGGTTTATATATCTGCCTTTAGAATAGTACTACACTGTTTCAATTATTGTAGCTTTATATGGTTTGAAATCAGAAAATATATATCTTCTAGCTTTGTTCTTTTCAAGATCGTTTTGGGTACTTAGAGTCCATATTCCATATTAGGATAGATTTTTTTCTAAAAAATAAATATATAAATATATGATAGTTTCACCTAAAAAATCGAAAAAAAATTCTCTGGTAAGAAAGAAAGCAAAAAGAAATATTGAACTGTTATCTTTTAGTCATCAAAAGCTTGGTATCAGACAAATGAAACTGTTATGTGAGATTATCATTTTTAATTTTAGATAAATTGCCATAATACTAGATGTCAACTACTAAGCCAAGCATGGGAGGGAGGGATAGGGAGAGAATGGGGTGGGGATTGGGTGGGGGCTGACTGGGAAAAGTGTGCATGTAAGTCTACAAAAGTATGTATCCTACTATGATGTATGAATACAGTGCACCAATAAAAAAAAAATAACTTGACAATATATGGAAGAATTTAGCTCTAGGCTTTTATTTAACTCCAATGGTCTATGTATCTGCCTTTAGAACAATACTACACTGTTTCAATTATTGTAGCTTTATATGGTTTGAAATCAGAAAATATATATCTTCTAGCTTTGTTCTTTTTTGAGATCGTTTTGCGTATCTAGAGCCCATTTCCATATTAGGATAGATTTTTTTCTGAAAAATAAATATATAAATATATGATAGTTTTACCTAAAAAAAAAGAAAAAAATATTCTCTGGTAAGAAAGAAAGCAAAAAGAAATATTGAAATATTATCTTTAAGTCATCAAAAGCTTGGTATCAGACAAATGAAACTGTTATGTGAGATTATCATTTTTAATTTTGGATAAATTGCTATAATACTAGTTGTCAACCACTAAGCCAAGCATGGGAAGGAGGGATGGGGAGGGAATGGGGTGGGAATCGGGTGGGGGCTGACTGTGCGATGTGTGCATGTATGTCTACAAAGTTTTTTTTGTATCCCACTATGATGTATGAATACAGTGCACCAAAAAAAAATTTTAAAAAAGAAAAAAAATCTATTTGGAATAACAAAAAGCCCAGAATAGCCAAAGTAGTTCTCAGCAACAAAAACCATGCAGGAAGAATCACAATACCTGACTTTAAACTATACTACAAAGCCATTGTAGTAAAAACAGCATGGTTCTGGCACAAAAACAGATACATAGACCAATGGAGCAGAATAGAAGACCCAGAAATAAGTCCACACACTTTCAGCCAATTGATTTTTTTTTTTTTTTTTTTTTTTTTTTTGGTGGTACTGGGGTTCCTGGAAGCCCTTCTACCCCCGGGCTACACTCCCAGACCTATTTTTTACATTTTCATTTTGGAAACAGGGTCTCCTAAACCAGTGCGCGCGGCTGGCTTCGAACCTGCGCGATCCTCCTGTTTCTGCCTCCCAAGCGCGGGGATTACAAGCTTGCGCCACCACGCCCGGCCAGCCAATTGATTTTTGACAAAGGGACCAAAAACATACACTGGATAAAAGATAGCCTCTTCAGCAAATGGTGTCAGCAAAACTGGCTTAACCATATGCGGAAAATTGAAAATTAATCCCACTTTCTCACACTGCACAAGACTCAATTCAAGATGGATTAAAGACTTGGAAATTAGACCAGAGACCTTGAAGCTCTTTTAAGAGGGCATAGGTCCAACACTGCAACACACAGGCACAGGTAAAAACTTTCTCAACAAGACCCGAAAGGCAGAACAAACTAAAGGCGAATCAATACATGGGATTGCAAGACTGAAGAGCTTCTGTTCAGCAAAGGAAACTGTCAAGTAGAAGGGGGGGGTAGAAGGAATCTCTAAATCGCACGATGTATTTATTCATATCATAGTCAACCACTAAGCCAAGCATGAGAGGGAGGGATGGGGAGGAAGTGAGGTGGGTTTTTGGAGGGGGCTGGCTGGGTGATGTGTATATTTATTTCTACACAATTTTTGCTTCATTATGATGTATAAATACAATGCACCAATAAAAAAATTTAAAAAGTTTTTCAAAAAGAAGTTCATAGCCAGGTGTGGTGGTGCATACTTGTAATCCTAGTACTTGGAAGCCTGAGATAGGAGGATCATGCAGGTTCAATGCCAGCCTTAACTACTTAGTGAGGCCTTTGGCAACTTAGTAAGACCCTTTTTAAAAAATTAAATAATAGAGCTGGGCATGGTAGCACAGATTTGCAATTACCATGTTTGGGAGGCTGAGACAGGAGGATCACGCAGGTTCTAATCCAGCCTTGCTGGTTTAAGAAACCCTATTTCCAAATAAAATATAAAATAGGTCTGGGAGTGTATCCTGGAAGTAGAAGGGTTCCATTCCCAGTACCACCACCAATAAATAAATAAATAAATAAATAAATAAATAAATAAATATAATAAAAATAGGGCTTGGTGTGTAGCTCGGAGGTAGAATGCCCCTGGGGTTCTATCCCAGGTCGTACACACACAAACAACAAAAAATGTTCATAATACTTAACATTACAGTTCATATATATATATATATATATATATATATATATATATATATATATATATTAACTTAATCTTTACTATTGGAGTGAAATTTAGAATTCACTACTCAGCAGATAACTATAATTACAGCTTTATCTAGGTTAACAGCATTGGCAAAAAAATTAAAGAATAGCTCTAAACCTTTTATTAGTCTAGAGAACAGTGTTATCAGAAACAGGCTTATTATCTGATGGCCAATTGTATATATCTTTTATAGAATAATAAAACATTCAAAGCAAGTAGATATAAACCAAGTCTTAAATGGCAGAGATTTTTGAATGATATTAAACATCAGATACAATAAACATTGCATAAAATGATCAACTATTTATTACCTTGCATGTATATAAAACCTAACTGGTGAGGCCTGGGTCCCTCCAGCTGTTTGACAAGGTCCCAGCAAGAGGAGGACTCCTACAAGGCAGGAGGATGACGACTCTGCTCACATTGACCCTGTTTTATAATCTGTATTCTAACTGGATTATTAATCAAGACAAATGATCTGGGTGGTCTCAATGAGACTTTTTCTCTGCATATAAGATGTATTAGAAAACAGGGTATTACGCCGGGCGTGGTGGCGCACGCTTGTAATCCCCGCGCTTGGGAGGCGGAGACAGGAGGATCGCGCAGGTTCGAAGCCAGCCGTGCTGGCGTAAGAGACCCTGTTTCAAAAAAATATATAAAAATAGGTCTGGGAGTGTAGCCCGGAGGAAGAAGGGCTTCCAGGAACCCTAGTACCACCAAAAAAAAAAAAAAAAAAAAAAAAGAAAACAGGGTATTAAGAAATGTAGGAATTGCTGAGAAATTCATAAAATCCCAAATAGTAAGAATCTCACTAGTAGAAATGAAAACAATTACAGTTGATTATAGAAGCTAAGTTTTTTGAGGAAAGGCCTGACGTGATTCCTGCAAAATTAATTGGGCCAGCTTACATGATTAAAGAGTGTCCATGGTTACCGCTTCAGGGAGGAAGAGCTAATCAATATATAGTCCCCCCTTTCCCTTTTAGAAATAATATAGGATGGGGAGTGTGTTACGGTTTGGGAGAATATGGTTTGGGAAACTGTTCCCCGGGAACTTCTGTGAGGGTCCCAGACACACCTCTCCCAACCCATAACATAACCCAAAACGACTAAAAACAGAACTAAATCACGGGTTCTTGTCCTAAGCTAAGAATAAATATGCATAGCTTGGACAGTTGCTGAAGATTTAAAGAAGTTTATTAGAAAGATAGAAATACAGAAAATAGAAATACAGCTCCATACCAGACTGGCATGGAGGGGTGACTCGAAATGAATACACCAAAGGGATTACACGTGGACCGGACTTTTTATACCCATGACCTCCATCTTGTTTACGTAATTCTGATGTAGTGAACATCCCTGTAAGGTACCTCCCATTAACCCTGTAAGGTACCTCCCCTAGCAAGGTGTGGCAAGGTGTCTCCTTTCATGAAGGTCAACCCCTCCTACCATCTCTGCTAGCTTATCCAATCATGTAGATCTGTCTTTAGATAAAGGCCTAGTTCTCCTCTCCTATTGACTTGCTAATTACATGTAGCTAAGTCAATCTAAGTTTCAATAGCTGTTTGCTTACTGACCAAAGCCTAGCCTTTCTCTGTCCAGGTCTGCCGCCATTTTGACACAATTTTTTTTTTAATTTTATTTTATTGGTGCACTGTATTCATACATCATAGTGGGATACAAACTTTTGTAGACATACATGCACACATCGCCCAGTCACCCCCACCCGATCCCCATTCTCTCCCCATCCCTCCTTCCCATGCTTGGCTTAGTGGTTGACATCTAGTATTATAGCAATTTATCCAAAATTAAAAATGATAATCTCACATAACAGTTTCATTTGTCTGATACCAAGCGTTTGATGATTTAAAGATAGCATTTCAATATTTCTTTTTGCTTTCTTTCTTACTAGAGCATATTTTTTTCTGTTTTTTTATGTGAAACTATCATATATTTATATATTTATTTTTCAGAAAAAAATCTATCCTAATATGGAATATGAATTCTAGATACCCAAAACGATCTTGAAAAAGAACAAAGCTAGCAGATATATATTTTCTGATTTCAAACCATATAAAGCTACAATAATTGAAACAGTGTAGTACTGTTCTAAAGGCAGATATATAGACCATTGGAGTTAAATACAAGCCTAGAGCTAAATTCTTCCCTATATTGTCAAGTTATTTTTGACAAGGTTTCCACGAACATTTGGTGGTGGAAATAATAATCTTTTAACTAAATATTGTTGAAAAATAATAATTACATGGAAAAGAATAAAATTGGACCTTTACCTAATCCCATATACAAGTATTAACTCAAAATAGATAAAAGACCTAAATATAAATCTTAAGACTATAAACTTTTAGGAGAAAATCTGGGTCATAAAACCTCACAACATTGAAATTGGCAGTGATTTCTTGGATATGATTTCAATGGCACAGGCAACAGAAGAATATACAAACTCCCTAAAAAATAAAAGAAAATATTGTATATCCAAAGTCAATGTAAACCGAGTTAAAAGTTACTAATAGAATTGGATAAAATATTTCCAAATGCTATATCTGAAGGTATATTAATATTCCAACTAGAAATCCTAAAAATTAACAACAATAAAGGCAAACAATACAACTTAGAGATAGGTAAAAGACTAACATAAATAATGAATCTCCACAGATAACCAATCTTAGTTGTCTGTTGGATGGAAACTCTTGTTTCTCTGGTTCTGGTGTGTGTTACCTATTTCTTCTTTGTAGTTAATCTCTTTGAGTATTTTCTCTAGTGCTGGTTTTGAAGACATAAATTCCTTCAGTTTCTGTTTGTCATGGAAGCTTCTTATTTCTCCATCTAATTTGATAGAAAGTTTTGCTGGATAGGAAATTTTTGGCTGGAAGTTGTTTTCTTTCAGAGTTTTGAATATGTTACTCCAAGCCCTTCTGGCTCTCATGACTTGGTTTGGGAAGTCTGGAGTGATTCTAATTGGTTTGCCTCTGAATGTCAGTTGGCCCTTTTTTTTGTTGCCTTTAAGATTCTCTGCTTGGCTTCCACATTGGTCATTTTGACAATTATGTGGCGTGGGGATCCTCTTCTCCGATCCTGTCTAAAGGGAGTTCTATAAGTTTCCTGGATCTGTGTATCAACCTCTTGCTCTATATTTGGAAAATTTTCTGCTATTACTTCCTTGAAGAGATTGTTGATCCCTTTGGTATCACTTTCTTTTCCCTCCTCTATTCCAATTATTCTTAGGTTAGCTCTCTTAAGATGGGCCCATATTTCTTCAATGTCAGATTCCTGCTGTTGGATATTTTTTTCTAGATTAGAAACTATGCATTCATTTTTGGATTGCTCATCTTCTAAGAGCGAGATTCTGTTCCCCATGTGGTCTAATCGGTTGTTTGTGCTTTGAATTGAGGCCTTTACTTCATTAATTGCATCCTTTATCTCTTTTTGGCTCTCTCTGAGTTCTTTTCGAAGCACCTCTATTATTTCTACAGTTATTTTCCTGATTTGATCTTCTAGAAATCTCTGATTTTCTGTTTTATCAGGTTCTGATGTTGTGGGGTTGTGCACATTCATTACTCCAGTGTTATTCCTTTTTCCCATGATTTCGGAGGTTTGTGCCTTCTCTGGGTTCTTCCCTTGGGTCACTATGGCTTCACTTAAGGTGCTCTGGATCTCGAGTCTGTATTATCTCAGACCCCACTACTCTTTTACTAGGTTGTATCACAGAGTCTCCGACCCAGGGAGTCGATAGAGGCTGCTTTAAACTATGGGGGGTGCCAGGTTGCACGTTCTACTATGGTGTGATATCTCTGCCACCGCCCCTCTCCCACTGGGTCAAGTCCCAGGAGGCCCAATACTGCGATTTCTCCTCTGTGGCCCGCAATTTGACTCACTGTTCTTGAGTACGCAGATGTAGCTGTACTGGACTCGGTGAATTCACTGCTGCTGCCGCCGCCGGTGGCAATATGGCGCCTCTGCCACGCCCTCGGCCATGAGGCTGGCGTATTTTTTCTTCTCTGGTTTTGATTTCCACTCTGAATCCCTGCAGCGTGTGCTGAGCTCAGCCACTGGGAGCTTTAAATGCTGTCTGCGCCGAAAGATCCCGCCTGGCTGTTCCGCAGCGGCTCTCCTGGCTTGCTGTAGCCGTCCGTTGAGTTCGCCGCTGCCGCCGGCAGTATGGTGCTGCTGCTGTGTCCTCGGGCGCGTGTGTCTCCTCCGTGGCCCTGAGCTCTGTTCTCAGTCCGCTTTCTCTCTGGAGCCTGGTGGTTTTTTTTGTTTTTCTGGTGATGGTGTTTTCTGGCTATGAAAGGCGCTCTTTTTGTGGTAATGGAGATTGGTTGTTAGCGGGACTCTTAAGCCCCGCTTTTCTCGGTCGCCATCTTCCCGGAAGTCCTACAATTATTTTTGAAATGTATTAATAATCATAGCTTTCTCAAATCTTCCTAGGCCATTCCCAATACTGGCACAGAATGGATAGTAAGAGTTAAGGGAAAATAGACTTTTATGGAGATGTTGGTTAGGCAGGGACCTCTTGGTGCCTGCTCACAAAAGCACAAAAGAGCTACAACCCAAGCCCTATGTACCTCTGAGCTACACCCAAGCCCTATTTTTTAGTCTTTTTATTTATTTTATATTATTATTATTATTATTATTATTATTATTATTAGCCAGTATTGGGAATGGCTTAGGAAGATTTGAGAAAGCTATGATTATTAATATATTTCAAAAATAGTTGTGTCAAATTGGCGGCAGACATGGGTAAAGAAAGGACTTGATTTCTGCCTAAAACAGGCAGCTATTCCAATGTAAATTAACCTAACTCAAAGCAATTAACAAGTCAATAGGAGAGGAGAACTAGGCCTGTTTCTATCTAAAGACAGATCTTAAGAGAGGAGAACTAGGCCTTTCTCTAAAGACAGATCTACAGGATTGGATAAGCTAGCTAAGATGGTAGGAGGGGTCGACCTTCATGAAGGGAGACACCTCCCCACACCTTGTTTGGGAAGGTACCTTACAGGGTTAAGGGGAGGTACCTTACAGGGACATTCACTAAGTCAGAGTCACACAAACAAGATGGAGGTCATGAGTATAAAAAGTCCGGTCCAAGTGTCAGCCCTTTGGTGTATTTATTTTGAGTCACCCCCTCCCATGCCATTTTGGCATTGGGCTGTATTTCTAATTTTCTGTATTTCTGTCTTTCTAATAAACTTCTTTAAATCTTCAGCAACTGTCCAAGCTATGCATATTTATTCTTAGCTTAGGACAAGAACCCGTGGTAATTTTCTGTTCTGGGTCATTTTGGGGTTTTGTTATGGATTGGGGGAAAGTGTGTCTGGGACCCTAGCAGAGGTTCCCGGGGAACAGTTTCCCAAACCATATTCTCCCAATCTGTAACAACTATTATTATTATTATTATTATTATTATTATTATTATTATTAGTCCTGGGAATGGAACCCAGGGGCATTCTACCTCCAAGCCACATCCACCTCTTCCCCAGTCCTAGGTCCTATTGTTTAGTCTTATTTTTTTGAATCAGTGTTACTGAGTTGAGAAGGGCCTAGCTAAGTAGCTGAGGCTATCAGACAACCAGGATCTTCTGGTCCCTGCCAACCGAATGCTAGGATTACAAGCATGCGCATGCACCACCATGCCAGGCTCTCCTCTTTTTATTTATTTATTTATTTTTGCGGTACCCGGGATGGAATCCAGGGGCATTCTACCTCTAAGCTACACCCCTAACCCTCTTTTTTTTTTTCAGTCTTTTTATTTTTTGAAACAGGGTCTCACTGAGTTAGGAAGGGCCTCGCTAAATAGCTGGGGCTGTCTGGGAACCTATTTCCTCTGGTTTCTGTTTCCTGTATGCTGGGATTACAAGCGTGTGTGCTGCTACGCTCAGCAGATTTTTTCCTTTTTTAAAGCTACAACACTGGGAAAAAGAGGAAAAAAAGCCAAAAACAATGAATTTTATTTTTTATTTTAATTTTATTTTTATGGTACTGGGGATTGAACACAGGGGCATCCTACCTCTGACCTATACCCCCAGCCATATTTTTATTCTGAAACAGGGTCTCAAGATAAGCTGCAGGGGGCCTCACAAGTTGCTGAGGGTGGCTATGAACCTGTGATCCTCCTGTCTCACCCTCTCAAGTACTGGGATTAAAGTGTGCGCCACCACGCCCGGCTTAAAAACGACTTTACATGGAGGAATTTTCAAAGTAGTTAATTTCGAATAGGGGAGGAAGAGATCAAATTGGTACTGTTGAAGATGGGGGTGGGGAGTTGCTTTATTGCTATCCTCAAACTCCTGATCCTTCTGCTTCAGCTACTTGAATCGCTGCTGCCACCCTGCAGCGATTAACACGAATTGGTAGCTTGTCTTTTTTCTTATTCTGGAAAATAACTGTGATAGATGCAGATTTTACCTTCTCCAAGCACTTCCTTCTCCTGGAGTCACTACACACTGGTTCGGTGCACTGGCCGACTACTGACTCTAGGCAAGAGTAACTGAATAATCTCTCACTAAACAAGGCAGACACTCTGCAGGCGATTCCTAGAGGCATGGGCACGGTGACTCATGGGACGCGCTAACATGAGAAAGGTGCTGAACACTTTACGAGCCAGACACTGCTCTACGTGCTTTTAAACGCAAACGCCTTCATGTTTCGCAGAAATCCTCTCAGCACCTTCACCATCGCAGGTGAAGCCCGCAGCGTCCCTTCCTAGAGCGGCGCTCCGACAGACGGCGTAGCAGGGAGAGGGTCCAGCTCGCGGCCCCTCCTTGTGCGCATGTGCAGCCCGCCTTCCCCGCCCGGCTGCAGTCCCGGGCCTCCAGTCCCTCGTGGGGAACGGCCGCCGGCCTCTGGGTCCACGCGCCGAGGGAGCAGCGGGTGAGCGCGGCCGTGGGCGGGCAGGAGGCGGCCGGTGCAGGGGAGGCCGCGGGCCGTGGCGAGCCGCGCGCTGTCGGCTGGGGAAGGTGGGCCGGGTGGGTGGCCTCCCTGCAGGGGAGGGGGCGGGCGGGAGGGCGGCGCGGGGCGCTGCGCCGGGGCTCGCGGGCCGCACGCCTCAGGCCCTACGCCGAGTCGGGGCTACGGTGGCGGGGTGCGCGTGCGTATCCCGGCTGAGTCTGAGTGAGGGGGCGTGGCTACGCAGGCGCGGGGCTGCTGGGAGGGTGCGCGCATGCGCAACTTGTGACGCGCCGACGTGCGCGCAGCGTGGTGAGGCGTGCGTTCTTCCCGGCCCGGGGGAGGGGCGGGGCGGCAGAAGAGCACTACAGTGTCTGGTGTGAATGAATTACTCCGACAAAGTGATCCCCGCGAGGCTCTCTTTCTTTCTCTGTAAAATGTGGACATCAGAAGTACTTGTCGCCTTGGGTCGTCCTGAGCATTTTCATTGTTTTAACTGCGACTGTATTGATGTCTTGTGTATGTAATCCTCGCGGAGACCCCCCTGGCTGCTGGAGATGGAAGAGGAAGGGGTGGCCTTGCTAGTCACCAAGGCCCTCCCCCGGCCCTAGCATACCCAGATCCCAAGCTAGTCCTTACCTGTCACGTGTTTGCTGTTTATTATGTACAATCATGACACAGTGTCCTGAAGCCATCGACGGCTGTGTGTCCGTGCAAGGTCTGGGACAAGTGTAAGAAGAGCGAGGTGAGCCGGCGCTGAGAGGGGCGGGTACCCAGGCTGCACAGGAAATGGCACCTCTTTGAGTGTGGTCGGGATGCAAGGCTCACCAGCCACAGCCATGTACATGCTGTGATTCCTGTCCCTAAACACTCCTCCCACACCCCTTACATCTTGTTCACTTTTCAAGGTGTCTGGCTGTTCTTAGTGTCTGCCCAAGGATGGAATTTAGACAGATGCGAAGCTTCCTGACCCGGCCTCTGGATGGTAGTGCAGGCAGGTTCATCTGTTTTGACGTTATTTTAAAGATTAAAGAAAAAAGTTGAGTATGAAAGTGGTTCACATCATGCCAGTACGCCCCCAACACACACACATTTTAACTAAAAAAATCCTTGTGAGAAACTATAAGCAAGTTAGAACAAACATTTTCAAAAACCTATCTTTGTGTGTGTGTGTGTGTGTGTGTGTGTGTGTGTGTGTGTGTGTGTGTTACTGAGGATGGAACCCAGGGGCATTCTACCTCTGAGCTATACTCCTAGCCCTATTTTTTATTCTTTATTTTGAAACAGTGTCTCACTGAGTTGCAAAGGGCCTCACTAGTTAGTAGCTGAGGCTGTCCTAGAACCGTGATTCTCCTGTCTCAGCCTCCCAAAAGGATTACAATCTGCTGGGATTACAAGCATGCACCACCACGCCCAGCTGAAAAACCTATTTTGCTTTAGAACCCTGTCCTTTTTTTTAAAAATTTTTTTAGAGGTTTCTTGTATTATCTTACATCAAGAGGTTAATGGAATTAGCAGGTGAATAAATAATGTGGTCTGAGGTTTCTCTTCCCCTACAGCAAACATCAGTACCCATAGTATTTCTTCCTTTATATAACTGTTATTTGTTAAGCTCATATTTTCATGTTTTAATTTTTTTGTGTCACAGAACCTAAATTGGTAATAAATCAATAAGAAACAAATGTTTACATTCACTCAGTGAAAAGTATCATGTCTAAGCTCTACATATATTGGAGCTGCACATGGACATGTAAGTATCTTTTGTGTGGAGCTGTGTAGGCTGGTGAATCCAGGAACTGCAAGGCAGGCCAAATTTCCTCTGACATCTTTCTTCCTTCTCTCTCAGCTCTTCCTCGTCCATTGAGAGTGGAAAATGAACAAGTCTCAGGTGAGTTTTTGTATATTTACTCCCACTTTCTTTTAATTTTATAGAGATTCATATTTTTAACTGAAAAAGTAAAAATGTACAAAAGTTTACATTAAAGGAAATATAGCTAGAGTAGCAAACCCAAAGTAGGGCAGTTAGTAAAATTAGATGAATGACTTTCAGTTTTATGGGATTATCCAGGTTATTTAAAATTTTCTGTGATCTTTCTAATAACACTCCTGAAATAATATAATACATTGTCCGTAATCTTTTCTTGGTAGAAAAAAGTCCAGGGCCAGAACAGAATTCAGGGCATATACTTTTCCATGGACCAAACATTGAATTTTGAGAAGGCTGCTCTCTGATGGTCCTGCTTGATCCAGGAGTAAAACCTGGAAGATGTGGAGAAATGGAGGGCTACATTCTTTCAACCCAACAGTCTTAAATGTGTCAGCTCATTTGTATTTCTAGGTAGTTGTGGTTTATGTTTCTGCATTTGTCATTTAGATTTTAACCTGGTAAGTACACTCTGTCCCTCACCACTATTCATCTGAGTCAGTTCTAGTAAAGGCCACCAAATCAGAGTTAAGGCCAGTGGAGATTGTCCTTGCCTTACCATACCATTCAGTAGCATTTGATAGGATCAGCCACAGTCTCTGTTTTGAAAGTCTTCTCTCTCTGTGTTTGAAATACCACACTCAAAACTCACCGTGCCAGGTTTCCATTCTTGGCCTGCTGCTCTTCTCTGTTTTACTGATTGGTTTCATGTGTTTTGTGTTATTTTTTAATATTTTAAAAAATTAGTAATATAGTAACATGTTTTAAAAAGCAAATATATTAAATATAAACCTTCTAACCAAGAAAGTAAGATAGAAAAGATACAAGAATTTCCTTTCGAGCTGGGTGTGGTGGTGCACGCTTGTAATCACAGCATTTGGGAGGCTGAGATAGGATTGTAGTTAGCGGCCAGCCTCAGCTACTTAGTGAGGCTCTTTGCAACTCAGTGAGACCTTGTTTCAAAATAAAGAATTAAAAAAAAAAAATAGGGCTCGGGGTGTAGCTTGGAGGTAGAATGCCCCTGGATTCCATATTCCATCTCCAGTACCAAAAAAAATTTTTTTTTCTTTTCTCTCAGCCAGGCATGGTGGCACATGCCTATAATCTCAGTACTTGTGGGGGCTCAGATAGGATCGCAGGTTTGAGGACAGGCTCAGCAACTTAGTGAGGCCCTCAGCAACTCAGTGAGACCCTGTTTCAAAATAAAGAATAAAAATAGGGCTGGGGGTGTGTAACTCAGAGGTAGAATGCCCCTGGGTTCCATCCCCAGTACTGCAAAAAAAAAAAAAAAAAAAAAAAAAAAATTATGTGGGGACAACTGGAATATATTGGGACAGTCCCAGACAAACTGGAGTGGATAAATAACCAGGTTTTAATTGTTTCCTGGCTATCCTTTCCATGCTTCTTTATCCAGTTAAAAGAAAATAAAGCTGGGCATGGTGGTGCACCCTTGTAATCCCAGTACTTGGAGGCTGAGACAGGAGGATTGCAGGTTTGTGGCCAGACTCAGCTACCTAGTGAGGCCACCCCCAAAACTTAGCAAGACCTTGTTTCCATATAAAAAATTAAATAGGGTTGGGGGTGCAGTTTGGAGGTAGAAAGCCCCTGGGTTTCATTTCCAGTTGCATGCACACACACACACATAAAAGAAAATGTGTGTATGATCTTATATATTCCCTTTTTGTTTGTTTATCAATTTATTTTAATTTGGGGGCACTGGAGATTGAACCCCAGAGGCATTCTTCCTCTGAGCTATACCCCATCCCTTTTTATTTTTTATTTTGAACAGAGTCTCACTTAACATTGTTGGGGTTTGCCTTGAAACTCATCTTCTATCTCAAGTACTGGGATTTTAGGCATGTACCACTGTAGCTAGCTATTCCCTTCCTATATTTAAATGGGAATCAATTATACTTAGGGCTTCTCAAACATAGATGAGCCTGTATATCTCTAGAAATGTGTTAACATGCAGATTCTATTTTAGTAGATACACGTTCTGAATTCTGATTTTTTTTTTTTTTTGTGTGTGTGTGTGTGTGTGTGTGTGTGTGTGTGTGTGATAGGATTGAACCTAGGGGTGGTCTAGCTCCAAGCTACACTCTAGCACTATTTAATTTTTAATTTTTTTGTGTGTGGTATTGGGGATAGAACCAGGGACATTCCACCTCCAAGCTACATCCCAGCCCTATTTTTTATTCTTTATTTTGAAACAGGGTCTGGCTGTTCTGGAACCGCTATCCTCCTGTCTCAGCCTCCCAAATGCTGGAATTACAAGTGTGCACCTCCACGCCTGGCCTATTTTTTATTTTAAAACAGGTTCATGCTAGGTTGCTGAGAGTTTCACTAAGTTCCTGAGGCTGGTCATGAGCCTGTGATCTTCCTATCTCAGCCTCCCACGTATTGGGATGACAGGTGTGAGCCACCATGCTTAGCATGAATTCTGAATTTCTTATAAGCTTTCATCTGAAGTCAATTCTGCTGTTTGGGGATCACCCTTTGAGTAGCAAGCCTATATGCTATTTTCTATTCTTTTTTCACTTTACACTATGTCTCAGAGATTTCTGTGGCAGAACATGGATTGCTTCTTTGTAACAATTATATGGTAATTTAAGTGTAGATATCCAAGCTTATTAAACTGCTTTTAACTTTTTTTTGGGGGGTATTGCAGAATGAACCCAGAGGCATTCTACCTCTATTATACACCCCCAGCCCTATTTAATTTTTATTTTTGAAACAGCAGCTCACTGATTTGCAGAGGGCCTTCCTAAATTGCTGAGGCTGGCCATGAACCTGTTGAACCTCCTGTCAGCCTCCCAAGTACTGGGATTATGGGTATATGCCACAATGCTTGACTATTTTAGTAATTTAAAGTATGGCATCCAAATGTCTTTTATTTTGTGTGTGAAGGAGTACTGGGAATTGAACCCAGAGATATTCTACCTTTGATCTATACCCCAAGCCTTTTAAAAATTTTTTGTTTGAAACAGGTTCTTGCTAGGTTGCTGATAGTCTCACTAAGTTGTTGAGGCGGGTCTCAAACCTGCAATCAGGTCTCAGCCTCCTGTCTCAGCCTCCCAAGTACTGAGATTGCAATTGCATGCCACCACACCCAGCTCCAAATGTCTTTTGACTATTTTTATCTCAAGAAGTCAGTTTTATTTATTTTTTGTATGTATGTATGTATGTATGTATGTATGTATGTATGTATGTATATATTTTGTGGTACTGGGGTTCATGGAAACCCTTCTACTTCCGGGCTACACTTCCAGACCTATTTTATATTTTTATTTGGAAACAGGGTTTCTTAAGCCAGCACGGATGGCTTTGAACCTGTGCGATCCTCCTATCTCCACCTCCCCAGCGTGGGGATTACAAGTGTGTGCCACCATGCCTGGTAGAAGTCAGTTTTATTTATTTAAATTGTGTGTGTGTATGTGTGTGTGTGTGTGTGGTGCTGGGAATCAAACCTAGGTTTGACAGGCCGTCCACCGTTGAGCTGTATATCCCCAGCCAGAAAAGTCAAGTTTGAATATTCTTCCCTTTTGGAGGCAATCAATCCTTTGTTAGAATTCTGGCTGCTTGTGAGAGTTCTCTCTGTGTATGTGTCTCTATCTCTCTTAGTTGTTACTTGGTGGATACCATTTAGTTCATTTTTCTCTATACATATTTATCTTGTGTTGGGAAGGGCCATTGATTTTGAGATATGATGTCTTTTTTCAGTTTGAGAAAATTCTCAGCCATGCTCTACTTTTCTATAGCTGTGGTGTTGCACACCTGCAATCCCAGATACTCAAGAAGCTAATGTGAGAGGATTACAATTTAATGAGTAAAAATAAAAGGAGGCTAGAGATATAGCTCAGTGGTAGAGTGCCCTGGGTTTAGTCCCCAGTACCACAAACACAAAACAAAACAAAAAACACTTCTCCTTCTCCTCCTCCTCCTCCTCCTCCTCCTTCTCCTCCTCCTCCTCCTCCTCCTCCTCCTCCTCCTCCTCCTCCTCCTCCTCCTCCTCCTCCTCCTCGTTCTTCTTCTTTTTTTCTGTACTGGGAATGGAACACAGGGGCATTCTACCTCTAAGGGACACCCCAGCCTTATTTTTATTCTTTATTTTGAAACAGGGTCTCACTGAGTTGCAAAGGGCATCACTAAGTTGCTGAGGCTTTCTGTGAACACGGATCCTCCTGTCTCAGCCTCCCAAATGTTGGGATTATAAGCATGCGCCACCACGCCCGGCTCACTCTCTACTACTTCCCGTCTGTGATTGCAGTTATACTTATCAGATCTGTGTATTCTCTGTATCTTATCATATATGTTTCTTGTGATTTTTTTTTCTGTTGTTTTATCCTTTCCTGTTTGAACAGACACATGTCTTTCAAGGTGTTAATTCTTCTTTTTTTTTTTTTTTGGTGGTGCTAGAGATGGAACCCAGAGGTGTTCTACCTCTGAGCTGCACCTCTAGCCCTATTTTTTATTCTTTATTTTGAAACTAGGTCTCACTGAGTTGCAAAGGGCCTCACTAAGTAGCTGAGGCTGTTCACGAACCACAGTCCTCTGGTCTCAGTCTCCTGAATGCTGGGATTACAAACGTGGGCCACCACGCCTGGCTTAAGGTGTTAATTCTTCAGCTGTCTTTGTCCTGTTGTAATATCCTGTATTTTTTACCCAAAAAGTTCTTTTCCCTTAAGGAGTCTACATTTTGAGAGTGAAGATTGAACCCAGGGGCATTCCAACTCCAACCTACACCCTCGCCCCTTTATTTATTTATTTATTTATTATTTATTATTATTATTATTTTTTTTGGTGGTACTGGGGTTCCTGGAAACCCTTCCACCTCCGGGCTACACTCACAGACCTATTTTATACTTTTTAAAAAAAATTTGGAAACAGGGTCTCTTAAGCCAGCACAGCTGATTTTGAACCTACGTGATCCTCCTGTCTCTGACTGCCAAGCATGGGGATTACAATCGTGCACCACCACACCCGGCCTCGCCCCTTTATTTTTGAAACAGCATCTCATTAAGAGGCTGGCCTCGAACATGTAATACTCCTGTCTCAGTCACTCAAATTCTTGGATTACAGGTGTGTGCCACCCTACCCAGCTTTCTTTTTTTTTTTTTTTTTTTTTTTATTTTGTATTTTTTTTTAATTTTATTTTATTGGTGCACTGTATTCATATATCATAGTGGGATACAAACTTTTGTAGACATACATGCACACATCGCCAAGTCAGCCCCCACCCGATCCCCACCCCATTCTCTCCCCATCCCTCCTTCCCATGCTTGGCTTAGTGGTTGACATTTATTATTATAGCAATTTATCCAAAATTAAAAATGATAATCTCACATAACAGTTTCATTTGTCTGATACCAAGTGTTTGATGATTTAAAGATAGCATTTCAATATTTCTTTTTGCTTTCTTTCTTGCTAGAGCATATTTTTTTCTGTTTTTTTAGGTGAAACTATCATATATTTATATATTTATTTTTCAGAAAAAAATCTATCCTAATATGGAATATGAATTCTAGATACCCAAAACGATCTTGAAAAAGAACAAAGCTAGCAGATATATATTTTCTGATTTCAAACCATATAAAGCTACAATAATTGAAATAGTGTAGTACTGTTCTAAAGGCAGATATATAGACCATTGGAGTTAAATACAAGCCTAGAGCTAAATTCTTCCCTATATTGTCAAGTTATTTTTGACAAGGTTTCCACGAACATTTGGTGGTGGAAATAATAATCTTTTAACTAAATATTGTTGAAAAATAATAATTACATGGAAAAGAATAAAATTGGACCTTTACCTAATCCCATATACAAGTATTAACTCAAAATAGATAAAAGACCTAAATATAAATCTTAAGACTATAAACTTTTAGGAGAAAATCTGGGTCATAAAACCTCACAACATTGAAATTGGCAGTGATTTCTTGGATATGATTTCAATGGCACAGGTAACAGAAGGATATACAAACTCCCTAAAAAATAAAAGAAAATATTGTATATCCAAAGACAATGTAAACAGAGTTAAAAGTTACTAATAGAATTGGATAAAATATTTCCAAATGCTATATCTGAAGGTATATTAATATTCCAACTAGAAATCCTAAAAATTAACAACAATGAAGGCAAACAATACAACTTAGAGATAGGTAAAAGACTAACATAAATAATGAATCTCCACAGATAACCAATCTTAGTTGTCTGTTGGATGGAAACTCTTGTTTCTCTGGTTCTGGTGAGTGTTACCTATTTCTTCTTTGTAGTTAATCTCTTTGAGTATTTTCTCTAGCGCTGGTTTTGAAGACATAAATTCCTTCAGTTTCTGTTTGTCATGGAAGCTTCTTATTTCTCCATCTAATTTGATAGAAAGTTTTGCTGGATAGGAAATTTTTGGCTGGAAGTTGTTTTCTTTCAGAGTTTGGAATATGTTACTCCAAGCCCTTCTGGCTCTCATGACTTGGTTTGGGAAGTCTGGAGTGATTCTAATTGGTTTGCCTCTGAATGTCAGTTGGCCCTTTGTTTTTGTTGCCTTTAAGATTCTCTGCTTGGCTTCCACATTGGTCATTTTGACAATTATGTGGCGTGGGGATCCTCTTCTCCGATCCTGTCTAAAGGGAGTTCTATAGGTTTCCTGGATCTGTGTATCAACCTCTTGCTCTATATTTGGAAAATTTTCTGCTATTACTTCCTTGAAGAGATTGTTGATCCCTTTGGTATCACTTTCTTTTCCCTCCTCTATTCCAATTATTCTTAGGTTAGCTCTCTTAAGATGGGCCCATATTTCTTCAATGTCAGATTCCTGCTGTTGGATATTTTTTTCTAGATTAGAAACTATGCATTCATTTTTGGATTGCTCATCTTCTAAGAGCGAGATTCTGTTCTCCATGTGGTCTAATCGGTTGTTTGTGCTTTGAATTGAGGCCTTTACTTCATTAATTGCATCCTTTATCTCTTTTTGGCTCTCTCTGAGTTCTTTTCGAAGCACCTCTATTATTTCTACAGTTATTTTCCTGATTTGATCTTCTAGAAATCTCTGATTTTCTGTTTTATCAGGTTCTGATGTTGTGGGGTTGTGCACATTCATTACTCCAGTGTTATTCCTCTTTCCCATGATTTTGGAGGTTTGTGCCTTCTCTGGGTTCTTCCCTTGGGTCACTATGGCTTCACTTAAGGTGCTCTGGATCTCGAGTCTGTATTATCTCAGACCCTACTACTACTTTACTGGGTTGTATCACAGAGTCTCCGACCCAGGGAGTCGATAGAGGCTGCTTTAAACTATGGGGGGTGCCAGGTTGCATGTTCTCCTATGGTGTGATATCTCTGCCACCACCACTCCCTCACTGGGTCAAGTCCCAGGAGGCCCAATACTGCGATTTCTCCTCTGTGGCCCGCAATTTGACTCACTGTTCTTGAGTACGTAGATGTAGCTCTACTGGACTCAGTGAATTCACTGCTGCTGCCGCCGCCGGTGGCAATATGGCGCCTCTGCCACGCCCTCGGCCATGAGGCTGGCGTATTTTTTCTTCTCTGGTTTTGATTTCCACTCTGAATCCCTGCAGCGTGTGCTGAGCTCAGCCACTGGGAGCTTTAAATGCTGTCTGCGCCGAAAGATCCCGCCTGGCTGTTCTGCAGCGGCTCACCTGGCTTGCTGTAGCCGTCCGTTGAGTTCGCCGCTGCCGCCGGCATATGGCGCTGCTGCCGAGTCCTCGGGCTCGTGTGTCTCCTCTGTGGCCCTGAGCTCTGTTCTCAGTCCGCTTTCTCTCTGGAGCCTGGTGGTTTTTTTTGTTTTTCTGGTGATGGTGTTTTCTGGCTATGAAAGGCGCTCTTTTTGTGGTAATGGAGATTGGTTGTTAGCAGGACTCTTAAGCCCCGCTTTTCTCGGTCGCCATCTTCCCGGAAGTCCCTACCCAGCTTTCTCACTGAGTTTTTAGGCTTTATTGTGAGTATTCAGTTCCAAAATATTTTTTTTTAGTTCCAGAATATGATTTTTAAAAATTCTTTGCCTATCTTTAATATCATTATAGCTAATGAGTCTGATCCCTTGTTGTCGGTTTATATTGTATGTAATTTCCCCCTATTTTCTATAACATTACCTTGTTCATTTGATGCTTGGTTAATTTTGATTCAGATCAGGACATTAAGATTCAGGATGTGGGTTTCTTCTTTCAGAGATGATTCATGTACTTTTCAGGCAGACAGCTAAGGCTGCAGCCATCTCAAGTAATCTCTGTACAGTAAATTCCTAGGGCTGGAATATATCTTGGTTGTCATTCAACTCTTGGGTCTCAAACCATATTCTTTGGGCTCTAAACTTTTGTGTTTCCTGTCAACAGATCTCCTCATCTTCTCAACCTCTTACCACTTCTATAAATCAAAAGATGCCCCAAATGTTGGACTTGCCCCTCCAGGTTTTCCAAATCTGGATTTTATAATTCTTGTTTTGTTAGATCTTGATGACTTCAAAGGCACTTAACATTAATTTTTTTTTTATAGTGTTCTCTGTATGTGTAGGGTGTAAGCAGGGCAGGGGAGGGTAGTTCCTGATGACCAATCCCTTGTTTTTTGTTTCATTTTGGTTTTTCAGTACTGGGGATTGAACCCAGGGGCACTCTATACTGAGTTATACCCCCTGCCCTCTTATTTTAGAAACAGGGTCTCCTAAATTTCTCAGGCTGACTCATTGTTAGAACTTTCAAATACATTTTCAGATGGCACCTGGAGAGGTTCTACATAAGTTCCTTCCAGAAACCAATTGAATATTTTATTTTATTATTATTCTTTTTTGGTACTGGAGATGGAACCCAAGGGCTTTCTACCTTTGAGCTACACTCCCAGACCTATTTTATATTTTATTTGGAAACAGGGTCTTACTAAGTAGCTAAGGCTGGCTTCGAACCCTTGTGATCCTCCTGTCTCAGCCTCCCAAGTACTGAGATTACAAGCATGTACCACCACACCCAGCTCCGATTGAATATTTTAAATTATTTATTAATGTAGCATCTTTTTTGCATTAAATTAAAATTTTTATCAATCATATATCAATGTATTGCACATACTGAATCCATTTCTGGGCACTGTCCTTTATAGTACTGATCTATTCGCGTATTTTTATAAAATTCCCATTGTCTTCTTTTCCAAGATTTTCTTTTTTTTTTTTTTTTTTTTTGAGGGGGTACTGGGGATGGAGCCCAGGGACATTCTACATTTGAGCTATACCCCTAGCCCTATTTTTTTTTTTTTTTTTAATTGTGGTACTGGGGATGGAACCCAGGGGCTTTCTACCCCTGGGCTATACTCCTTGACGTATTTTATATTTTATTTGGAAACAGGGTCTCACTAAGTTGCTGAGAGCCTGACTAAGTAGCTGAGGCTGGCTTCGAACTTGTACGATCTTCCTGTCTCAGCCTCTCAAGCTCGGGGATTACAAGCGTGCGCCACCACGCACACTACGCACACCCGGCTCTATTTTTTATTCTTTAATTTTAATTTTAATTTATATTTATTTATTTATTGTTTTGGTGGTACTGGGATTCCTGGAAGCCCTTCTACCTCCGGGCTACACTCCCAGACCTATTTTTTATACTTTTTAAATTTGGAAACAGGGTCTCCTAAGCCAGCGCGTGCGGCTGATTTCGAACCTGCGCCATCCTCCTGTCTCCGCCTCCCAAGTGCGGGGATTACAAGCGTGTGCCACCACGCCCGGCCTTTTATTCTTTATTTTGAAACAGAGTCTCACTGAGTTGCAAAGGGCCTCACTAAGTAGCTGAGGCTGTTTGTGAACCATGATCCTCCTGTCTCAGCCTCCCAAATGCTGGGATTATAAGTGTGCACCACCACGCCCAGTTTCCAAGATTTTCTTGACTATGTTCAATATTTTTTTTTTTTTTTTTTTGGCAGCAGTACTGGGGATGGAACCCAGGGACATTCTATCTCCAAGGTACACCCCCCCTCCCCCAGTCCTATTTTTTATTCTTTATTTTGACTTTTTTTTTTTTTTGGTGTACTGGGGTTCCTGGAAACCCTACCTCCAGGCTACACTCCCAGACCTATTTTATATATTTTTTATTTTTTATTTGGAAACATGGTCTCTTAAGCCAGCGAGGCTGGTTTTGAACCTGTCTCTGCCTCTCAAGCACGGGGATTACAAGCGTGTGCCACCATGCCCGGCTTTTTATTCTTGTCTGTGAACTACGATCCTCCTTTTTCATCCTCCCAAATGCTGGGATCACAAGTGTGAGCCACTCAAGATTTTTTGAACACTGATTCTTCCTTCTGAATTTGACTTTAAAATCCAGATGGTCCTCCTCCCATCCTTTAATAATAGCATTGAAGAATTAGGCTTTAGCCAGGTCTGGTGGCACATGCTTATAATCCCAGCATTCAGGAGGCAGAGACCAGAGGATTGGAGTTCGCTGATGGCCTCAGCTACTTAGGGAGGCCTTTTGCAGCTCAATGAGACCCTCATCGTAAAATGAGAAAAAAAATTATTTTGCAATACTGGAGATGAAACCCAGGGACATTCTACCTCCAAGTGACACCCCAAGCCCTATTTTTTTATTTTTTACTTTGAAACAGGGTCTCACTGAGTTGCAAAGGGCCTCACTAAGTAGCTGAGGCTGTCCATGAACCGTGATACTCCTGTCTCAGCCTCCTGAATGCTGGGATTACAAGTGTGCACCACCACGCCTAGCTTGAGAACACATTTTGTCTGATAACTATTCTTTTCTAATTGAGCTCTCCGTTTTTTTGTTTGTTTGTTTGTTTGTTTTGGTACTAGGGATGAACCCAGGACATTCTGTTTTTATCTCCAAACTATACCTCCAGCTTTTTTTATTTTTATTTTGAAATAGGGCCTTGCTAAACTGCTCAAGGACTTGCTAAATTAATAAGGTTGGCCTTGAATCTGCAATCCTCCCATCACAGCTTCCATGTAGTGGAACTACAGGTGTGGTACCACTGTACCCAGCCTGAGCGCTTAACTTCAGATACTGTGTTTTTCATCTTTACTATGCTTATACCAGTAATCAGGAGGCTGAGACAGGAGGATCTCAGGTTTGTGGCCAGACTTAGCTACTTAATGAGGTCTTCTGCAACTTAGTGGGATCCTGTTTCCAAATAAAAAATAAAATAGGACCAGGGGAGTAGTTTGGAGGTAGAATCCCAATCCCCTGAGTTCAACCCTGCAGTGTGCATGTAGGCATGTGTGTGCATGCACGTATACACACACACACACACACACACACACACACACAGTATGCTGATGAAACGGGGGGTTTCTTGGGTTTCTTGAGAAGAAACCCAGTGTTTCATCAGAGATGAAATGGAGTTTCTTGAGAAGAAACTCGGCGTTTCCTTACCGGGTTCTTGTCTATGGTGAGTGAAGAATAACACCCACAGACTGCAGGAAGGGGAGTAAATGGTTTATTGGAAGCAGCAGGGAATAGGGAAAAGTTGCCGAACACCCCAAAGGAGCTGTCGGAACTCTGGAGTCTAGCGCTGCCTTCAGGACAATACTTGAGAGTAGCCCAAGCCGAATGCCTTCAGTTGCAAGCTTCTTTCTTCCAGAGTCCACGTGATCTGCCAGAAAAGAGGTGCAGGTCACCCCTACGGGCCCTGGTCGGCCTTGATGTCCAGCAGAGGCCTTCAGGTTACTACCCGAGTGTAGCCGAAGCCACGTGCCCTCAATTGCACTCTGCCTTCTCTCAAAGCTAATGCGACCTGCGAGAGAGAAAAGCTCCCCAAAGGGGAGGGATTCCCTGAGAGGGAAAAACCATCCTGGTGGCTGGTCTAAGGTTTTATAGATGTCTTCGTGTCCTCTGTTGGTTGTGGTGAGTTTGGGATTTGGGGAATTCTGGGAAGCAACTCTCAGAATTTGCATGTCCTTTGAAGAGTCTCCTTTCAATAGGGGTGTCAGACTTGCTCCAGTGATGTCTCCTGGGTTTGTTGATTAGCAACCAGATGGTTTTGTGAAACTTTGGTCCTTCTTATCTCTGAACCTTGGCTCCTCGCCCCTCAGGAAATTAAGTTTTTTCTACTGAGGCCTCTTCCCTATCTGCCTATTTCCTTTCTATCTCCTCACTGAGAGAAAGAGAGTAAGTGTTGTGTGTGTGTGTGTGTGTGTGTGTGTGTGTGTGTGTGTGTATAAGAAGTCCCGAGATCATCCCAGGTTCATGAGACTCCCTAGGATGACTCAGCACTTAGTCATACCTATGGCCATGACTTTTTTTTTAGTATATGTGTGTATATGGTTCTGGGGATTAAACCAAGGAATGTTCACCTCCAAGCTACACCCTGAGCCCTATTTTATTTTTTATTTGAAACAAGGTCTCACTAAGATGCCAAGGGCCTAAGTTGCTGAGGCTTGCTTGAACTTGTGACCCTATGTCTCAGCCTCCCAGGTATTGGGATCACAGACATGCACCACCATACCTGCAACCCTGGTGTTTTTTTTTTTTTTTTTTTTTTTTTTTAACAGTAAAAGGATAACATAGCAAAAGGAGTAGGATTTTAGGAGTCTTCTTCCAGTGGAATCTCTTAGAACAAGAGTCCTTTAGCAATGTCATGTGAAATACATATCAGGGAAGCTCAGAAAACACATGGCACCCGGAGTTTTTATAAGGGGCTGGTCACAGAGGAACCCTCTGTCTTATGTACCAAAATTTTAGACTCTCAGTAGGAAAGCATATGTTTAGTAAAAACTTTATTATTTACATAAACATTTCAGGTTCTGTGGTCATTCTTATGAGGAAATGATAAGGTGAGAATTCTCCTGAAATCCAGGTTCCCAGTTGCCAGCAGAGGGGGTTCCCGGAGCAGACCTTTCAAAGGATATTGGTCTCAGGCCTATGTTTTTAACCCTTTTTCTACATAACACAAGTCTGTTGAAGTTTTCCCATCCTCTTATTTTGTTAATATTTTCCTTTATTGGACTCATAAATCATTATTTTGAAGATCTTTGTTAATTCTGGTATGTGAGTCTTTTTTTTTTGCAGTGCTTGAGATTGAAGCCAAGGCCTCTCACAAACTAGGCCTATACTCTACCACTGAGCTACATGCCCAGTGCTTTTTATTTTTTATATTGAGACAAGGTCTGACCAAGTTTCCCAAACTGGCCTTGAACCTGGGATACTCATGCATCAGTCTTCTGAGTAGTTAGGACTATAGACATGCACCACCTTGCGTGGCTAGGGGATGCTTTCATCCTCCTCCTCCTCCTCCTCCTCCTCCTCCTCCTCCTCCTCCTCCTCCTCCTCCTTCTTCTTTCTCTCTCTCTCTCTCTCTCTCTCTCTCTCTCTCTCTCTCTCTCTCTCTCTCTCTCTCTCTCTCTCTCTCTCTCTCGTCCTCCTTGTTTACATGCTATTACATTTTTTTAAACTATATATCAAATGCTATGTTTAAAAAGAAAAATCAACCAGGTGTGGTGGTACATGCCTGTAATCCAAGTATTTAGGAGGCTAAGTCAAGGAGGATCTCAGGTTTGAAGCCAGTCTCAGCAACTTGGTGAGACCTGTTTCAAAATAAAAACTAAAGAGGGTTGGGGATATAGACTGGAGTTAGAATGCCTCTGAATTCAATCTTCAGGACCCCCCCCAAAAAAAAAATCCTTAGAGACTCTAGAAGATGAACTCTTCAAAAAAAGAGAGTTCATCCTTTACTCTGGTAGGCAGTCAAACTGCAGGGCAGTCATGCAGATCATGGGCATCTCAGGACCTGCACCAGAGTTTTTTCAATCCTACTGATTATTTATGTTACTGTTTGAAATGGTGGGGCTTCTTTTTCTTATTCAACTAAGGTTGGTTGAATAGAAAACTTAAAACTAACAGGCAGCTCAGTGCAGCTTTAACAAATCTTTATTACAAAATTAGTAGGAAATAGACTAGTAGGAAATAGAGAAGGAAAAAGCAGCATGCTGACCTGCATGCTGAAGAGCCTGAAAATGGAACTCCAGCCCCTTTTGGGGACCCCAACCTTTAAATAGATTTTGTATTGTTATCTTTCTCATCAGCGTTACCAGGGCAATGGGCTAGTTATTTATTCCTTAGCCAGGTGGTACCTCTTTGTCTCCGGACAGTGTACGTACTAAGTGCAAGGGTTAAGAATCAACTTGGCTCTCGGCTCTATTGTATTGGGTAGTATTAGTTGCTCATCAACTAAGGTGCTTTGAAGCCGTACACAAAGTTTACCTTTCCTATGCCCAAGCCGGATCCCAGAGGAAAGGAGGTAAACAGAGGCACTGGTTGCCTCTATTGTAATTTTAGGGCTAATGGCTTCAGTTGACTCTAAGGCTTTTACTATAAATTAATGATTAGAATGAAGGGCAAAGACAGAGAGGAACTCTGCATTGTAATTGCTACAGCCCCCTACCTGCCTGACTGCTTGCATAGCACCTAAGCTCTGACTATATTTTATACTTTGGAAATTATCAAAGCAATTTTCCAGCACCTTAATACATTTTGATGTCTCTTCCCAATATTGGCATAATTAATTAATTAATTAATTTGTAGTACTGAGGATGGAACCCAGGGGCATTCTACTTCTGAGTTACACCTCCAGCCCTATTTTTTAGTCTTTATTTTTGAAACAGGGCCTCACTGAGTTGCAAGGGGCCTTGGTACTAAGTAGCTAAGTAGCTGAGGGTGGCTTCAAATCTGTGTGATCCTGTGCGATCCTCCTGTCTCAGCCTCCCAAATGTTGGGATTACAAGCGTATGCCACCACACCTGGCTTTCACTGATTTTTTTTTTTTTTTTTTTTGGTGGTACTTGGGGTAGAACACAGGGGCTTTTCTACCTCCGGGATATACTCCCAGACCTATTTTATACTTTATTTGGAAACAGGGTCTCACTAAGTTGCTGAGAGCCTCACTAAGTAAGTAGCTAAGGCTGGTTTTGAACCTGTGAGATCCTCCTGTCTCAGCCTCCCAAGCACTGGGATTATAAGTGTGCACCACCATGCCTAGCTCCTACTGATATATACATACATACACACACACACACACACACACACACACACACATATACATATACATATACATATACATATATACATATACATATACATACATATACATAAATACACACACACACACATATATATATATATATATATATATATATATATATTTTTTTTTTTTTTTGGTGGAACTGGGGTTCTTGGAAACCCTTCTACCTCTGGGCTACACTCCCAGACCTATTTTATATTTTATTTAGAAACAGGGTAAGCCGGGCGTGGTGGCTCACGCTTGTAATCCCAGCATTCAGGAGGCTGAGACCTGGAGGTTCGCGGTTTGTTTACAGCCTCAGCTACTTAGTGAGGCCCTCTACAACTCAGTGAGACCCAGTTTCAAAATAAAGAATAAAAAAATAGGGCAGGGGGTGTAGCTCGGAGGTCATATGTCCCTGGGTTCCATCCCCAGACCCTCAAAAAAAAAAAAAAAAAAAAGAAAAAGAAAAAGAAAAAAAAGAAACAGGGTCTCAAGCCAGTGTGGCTGGCTTCAAACCTGCGCGATCCTCCTGTCTCTTCCTCCCAAGAAGGGGGATTACAAACCTGTGCCACCACACCCGGCCTCCCACTGATATTTTAAAGGGAAAGTTTTACTTCCTGATGAAAAGTAACCTGGTATGTAAAAGACAGCAGGAGAGAATTGTTCCTCTGTAACTATAGTCTACTCTGCACACAGTTTCTGCAGCATCCAGCTTTTGAAAATGCTCAAGTGCAGGGTTTGGTGGCACATGCTGGTAATTCCAGCGCTTGGGAGGCTGAGACAGGATTACACAGGTTTGAAGCCAGCCTCAGCTACTTAAGAGAGGCTCTCAGGATTTAGTGAGACCCTGTTTCTAAATAAAATATAAAAAAGGTCTGGGAATGTAGCCTGGAGGTAGAAAAGCCCTTGGGTTCCCCCAGCACCACACACACAATAAAATATAAATGCTTGTGTGCATGTATCCTAATCAGGGCATGAGTATTTGAGAGCAGGAACCATGTTCTTTTTGTTGTTGTTTTGGCAGGAGTTTGTTTGTTTTGTGTTCCCTGTGGCCTCAGGGATGAAATCTAGGCTCTTGCACATGCTAGGCAAGGCCTCTACCACTGAGCTGTATCCCCAGCCCAGAACTTTGTTTTTTGTTTTCATCAGTGGCAATTAAGTTCCAGATCCTTGGTGAAAACTCAGTTTGTACAAGATATTTTGTACTATTCTATATAGTTAGCACAACTGGCCTCATCTTAGATATTTTTTCTTGGTTAGTTTATCTATTAAAATTTATTCTTCTCCATTTCACCTTCTTTTAGCTCGCATATATTAATGAACTAATTCTACTTGTCATTTTGGGGTAAACTCTGAAGAGATTAGTTCTAGTAATTCTTTCTACACCATCTAATTCTGAGCACTTGATGTAGAAAAGGAATATTTTCTTATAGGAACAAGTGTCATTTAAGGATGTGTGTGTGGACTTTACCAAGGAAGAATGGTATCTCCTGGACCCTGCTCAGAAGGTATTGTACAGAGATGTGATCCTAGAAAATTACAACAATTTCGTCTCTGTAGGTAAGGATTCTTTTTTTTCAAAGTGGCTCCCAATTGCATGCATTTCTTAGTTGCTAAAAGTGAATGCCCTGTGATTTTCTGATTTGAAACTTGAGAATCAAGGCTCTGAGTAACCAATCCCTTTAGCCTTTTATAAAGAATGTGTTTTCTACTTACACAACAGAAAGTGTAGAAACAGAAAATGAGAATTGTAGACTAGATCCCATAATTGATAATTAATTGATGAAAATTAATTTGTTCCATAATTAGTGATAAAGCTAAAATGTGAATGTTAAATGAAGAAAGTATTGATTTAAACTGTAGAAACTCTAAAAAAAAAAAAAAAGAATCTGTTTTTACTTTCTCCGTATTGATTTCTGATACTTTCTTTGAGCATCTCCTGAAGCTGTACCTTTCTTTCCCTTCATTTTTTTCAGAGTTCACAAAGCTAAGATATTTAGTCCCATCCCTGTGTTATTTTTGTCTTAACAGGGTATTGTATTACTAAACCAGAAGTGATCTTCAAGATAGAGCAAGGAGAAGAGCCCTGGACAGTAGAGAAGGGATTCCCAGGCCAGGGGTACCCGGGTGAGTTAGTGCATTTACAGGCAGTTGAAAGCCAGAGGAATCAGTCTTATCAGTCTTATATTATTGGCTTAGGGTTTGTTTCCTCTGGAATATTTTTCAGAAACGCCTCGTTTAGCTCCAGACCTTTGGAAATGCCCAGGACTGTTGGGCCCCTCCTGTCACCGTCATCACTCCCCATTCGTCCCTCTCACTCGTAAATGCTGTTATTTTTCTTTGACATGTTGGAGTAGTTTACTTGTAACCATAATCAAAAGTCAGCTTGCCTCATCTTAGATATTTTTTCCCGGTTATTTTATCTTTTAAAATTACTCATTTTTTCTCCATTTTCTGTGGATACCTTTTATTAGCTAACATATATTCATGCACCAATTCCATATTTCCATTTAACAAGTATATGATGATGAACACTCCCTGTGACCCAGCTATTTTTTTAAATTAATTAATTAGTCAATTAATTAATTAATTATTGCAGTATTGGGATGGAGCCCATGGGCATTCTACCACCGAGCTACACCTCCAAGCTGCTTTTTTTTTGAATTTTTTCACAGGTCTGGGGATGGACCCCAAGGACATTTCGATCTTCAAGCTACAACCCCTGTCCTATTTTTTATTCTTTATTTTGAAACAATGTCTCATTAAGTTGCAGAGGGCCTCACTAAGTAGCTGAGGCTGTCCTCAGGTGATCCTCCAGTCTCAGCCTCTTGGATACTGAGATTACAAGCATGCTCCACCACTCCTGGCTTCTGAGTTTTTATTCTTTATTTTGAAACAGGGTCTCACTGAGTTGCAAAGGGCCTCACTAAGTAGCTGAGGCTATACTCAAATACTCCTGTCTCAGCCTCCCAAATGCTGGGATTACAAGCATGTGCCACCACACCTGGCTCCCAGTTATGTTTTTAAGTGATAACAGAATTATTTCTTTGGTATCACAAAGCAGTAGTTGTTGTTGTTATGTAGGGGGTGTGGTGTTGGGGATCGAAACCAGGGTCATTATTATTATTATTATTATTATTATTATTACTTATTTATTTATTTTTTGGTACTGGAGGTGCAACCCAGGGGCCGTCTACCCCCAGGATATGCCCCTAGATCTACTTTATATTTTGTTTGGAAACAGGGTCTCACTAAGTTGCTGAGGATGGCTGTATACTTGTGATCCTCCTGTCTCAGCCTTCCAAGTACTGGGAATACAAGCATGTGCCACCATGCTTAGCTCAATCTAGGGTCATTCTATCTCCAAGCTGTACCCCTAGCCTTATTATTTTTTAATTAATTAATTTATTTATTTATTCATTTTTGTGGTATTGATGATGGAACCTAGGGGCATTCTACCTTTGAGCTACATCCCCAGCCCTATTTTTTTGTTCTTTATTTTGAAACAGGGTCTCACTGAGTTGCAAAGGGCCTCACTAAGTGGCTGAGACTGTCCACGAACTGCAATCCTCCTGTCTCAGCCTCTCAAATGCTGAGATTACAAGCATGTGCCACCATGCCCAGCTTATTTTTTTAATTTAAAAATAGAGTTTCTCTAAGTTATTGCAAGCCTTCCTAAATTGCTGAAACTGGCTTTAAACCTGTGCTCCTCTTGTCTTAGCCTCCCAAATACTAGGATTACAGGTGTGCACTACCATGACGGACTTAGACTGAATATTATAATCAGGGACAAAGAGTATCATAGAGTGTATATAATAGGGACAAGCATGTGAATACATGTGCATATATAAACTGTGTTTGGTGGCGGTGAGTATTGTGAAGAGCGTTCCCATGGGCGAAAAGAGACTGGAAAATGAGAAGGAGGTCAGAGAAAATGTTTTTGTTTGTTTGTTTTTATGGTACTGGAGATTCTACCTCTTTGCTACACCTGCAGCCCTATTTTTTATTTTATTTATTTATTATTATTATTATTTTTGGTTGTACTGGGGTTCCTGGAAACCCTTCTACCTCCAGGCTACACTCCCAGACCTATTTTATACCTTTTTTTTTTTAAATTTGGAAACAGGGTCTCTTAATCCAGAGAGGCTGGCTTTGAACCTGCGCGATCCTTCTGTTTCTGCCTCCCAAGCGCGAGGATTATAAGCGTGTGCCTCCACGCCTGGCTCTAGTTTTTATTCTTTATTTTGAAACAGGATCTCACTAAATTGCAGAGGGCCTCACTAAGTAGCTGAGGCTGGTGGCAAATCTGCTTATCTCAGCCTCCCAACTACTGGGATTATAGATGTGTGCCACCATGCCTGGCTAGAAAAAAAAATTTTTTTTTTTTTTGTGATATTGGGGGTGGGACCCAGGAGCATCCTACCTTTGAGCTGCAGCCCCAGCCCTAATTTTTTTTTATATTTTTATTTTGAGTCAGGGTCTCACTGAGTTGCAGTGGGCCTCAGGAGTAGCTGAGGCTGTTCGCAAACCGCGATCCTCCTGTCCCAAATGCAGGGATTACAAGCGTGTGCCCATGCCCAGCTTGAGAAAATGTTTTGATAAGGTTCACATTAGACCAATACTTAGTAAAGTAAGAGTATTAGCTGTGTTTATTGAGAGTATTCCAGGCAGCGGGAGCATCAGGTACCATACCTCTTGGACAAGTGTGTTCTTTGACTGCACAGTGGCAGGGAGAACAGTATGATTAGAGGCTGGTGGTTTAGCGGAGATGGTGTTGGAAGAGATAGCAGCTCTGGCCATGGTTGATATAGCAATTTTATTTATTTACCTATTTATTTATTTATTTATTTGTTTGTTTATTTATTTTTGCAGTACTGGGGATGGTACCCAGGAGCTTTCTACCTCTGAACTACACCCCCAGACCTATTTTTTATTTTTTATTTGGAAACAGGGTCTCACTGAGTTGCAAAGGGTCTCACTAAGTAGCTGAGGCTGGCTGTGAGCCTGGATCCTCCTGTCTCAGCCTCTCAAATGCTGGGATTACAAGCATGTGTCACCATGCCCGGTTTAGTAATTTTATTTATTTGTTTGTTTGTTTATTTTGTGGGTCTGGGGATGGAACCCAGGGGCATTCAACCTCTGAGCTACACCCCCATGCCCTACTTTTTATTCTTTATTTTGAAACAGGGTCTCACTAAGTTACAGAGGGCCTTATTAAGTAGCTGAGGCTGTCCGTGAACCATGATCTTCCAGTCTCAGTCTTCCAAATGCTGGGATTACAAGCATGTGCCACCATGCCTGGCTTAGTAATTTTATTTTGAGGGATGTGAATAGCACTTTTTTTTTTTTTTTTTTTTTTTTTTAGTAAATGTAGGTTAGATGAAGTCATCCAATCCAATTTACAGTTTAAAAGGATCTCTCTGGTTTGTGTGTGGTTACTATATTGTGGTGGGTGGCCATGAGCAGGAAGGGGTACGAGTTGGAGAACATAGTGGCTAACTTCTTGCTTCACGTTTGAGAAGTGGTAGGTTTGAACAGTTGCATTGAAAATGGGGGCACAAGGATTTGTTGTTGCATGAAGAGTGTGAGAGAAGTCAAGCATGACTCCAATGACTTATTTCAAGCAATTAGTTAAGGTGCTTTTATTTATTTATTTTTTTTGCAGTACTGGGGATGGAACCCAGGGGTATTCTACCTCCAAACTACACCCACAGCCCTATTTTTTATTCTTTATTTTGAAACAGGGTCTCATTGAGTTGCAGAGGGCCTCACTAAGTAGCTGAGGCTATCCGAGAACTGCGATCCTCCTGTCTCAGCCTCTAATTAAGGTGCTATTGACTGAGATAGAAAAGATTACAGAGGAGACATGATAGGTCAGTTATTACACATTTAATTTTGAACAGAAGCGCTGGGCATAGTGGTGCATGACTGTAATCCCATTATTTGGAAGGCTGAGACAGGAGGATTGCAGGCCAGCTTTAGCAATTTAGGGATACCCTTGAGAATTTAGTGAGGCACTGTTCAAAAGTTAAAAAAAAGCCGGGTGTGGTGGCGCACACTTGTAATCACCACACTTGGGAGGCAGAGACAGGAGGATCATGCAGGTTCAAAGCCAGCTGCGCTGGCTTAAGGGACCCTGTTTCCAAATAAAAAAGAAAGTATAAAATAGGTGTCTAGGAGTGTATCTCGGAGGTAGAAGGGTTTCCAGGAACCTCAGTGCCACCAAAAAAAAGTTAAAAAAAAAAAACAAACAAAGAAAAAACTAGGATGGTGTGTGGCTTGGAAATAGAATGGCCCTGGGCTCAATCTCCAATACCACACAAATTTTTTTTTTTAGCCAGGCTTGATGGCGCACACTTTTAATCCTAGCATTTGGGAGGCTGAGACAGGAGGATCATGGTTCGCAGACAGCCTCAGCTATTTAGTGAGGCTCTTTGCAAGTCAGTGAGACCCTGATTAAAAATAAAGAATAAAAAATAAGGCTGGGGGTGTGGCCTGGAGGTAGAATGCCCCTGGGGTCCATCCTCAGTACTGATTTTTTTTTTTTTTTTTTTTGGACAGGAGAAGTTAGAGATAGTTGTTAGAACCTATGTTGTCTCTCCTGGGTATTGACTGGAAGGTTTGGTATAGCTAAGTATGGAGTATATGGTTAAGGCTGAAACTAGATATATTCCTTTGAAAGGCATCAACTTTAGGATGGTGTTCAAGGTATGGGCTAGATGAAATTTAGACCAGAGATTTGCAGACTTTTTGTAAAAGTCCAGCTAAGTATTTCAGGGCCCAAAGTCCCAAAGGTTATATGTCCTGGTGTTTCTGTTTTTTCTCCTCCTGCCTGTTTCATCCTTCTCTTTTCCTCCCTCCTTTCTTCTCTACTTTCCTACTGCTTCTTCCATCCTTTTTCCTTTAGAAACTGAAGACTCAATTTCTTTTTCTTTTTTTTTTTTTTTTTTTTGGTGGTACTGGGATTACTGGAAGCCCTTCTACCTCTGGGCTACACTCCCAGACCTATTTTTACATTTTTTTATTTGGAAACAGGGTCTCCTAAGCCAGCGCGTGCGCCTGGCTTTGAACCCGCGCGATCCTCCTGTCTCTGCCTCCCAAGCGCGGGGATTATAAGCGTGCGCCACCACGCCCGGCTTGAAGACTTAGTTTCTAAAGCTTCAGGCTATTGCCTGGTAGTCATAGTTTGCCAGTCCCTCTTCTAGTGTGAGTACGTGTGGACAAGAGCAGTCCTGGGATGACAGTCCTTTTCAAAGGCATCATTCTGTCCATTAGAGGAGACTGAGCAGCCTGAGCTGCACAGAGCCACAGAGCCCACCTGCTTCCCTAGCATCCTACCTGAAGTGGCAGCCACAAGTCCCTGTGCTAAATATTCTTTATTTTGAAATAGCTTTCACTGAGTTGCAAAGGCCCTCACTAAGTAGCTGAGGCTATACTCAAACCCGGATCCTCCTGTCTCAGCCTCCCATGTCTCAGCCTCCCAAATGCTGAGATTACAATCATGCACCACTACGCCTGCCTCACCTGCATCTTTTCATATTTTACTTCTCACCAATAACATTCAAAAACAGAATTCCATCTGTGTTCTCTCATTCCTGACCTAGTCTAATGCTTAATTAGCTTTTTTAGACTTAAATTATCCAATATTTTGTTCACTAGCCTGACAAAGTGATCTATAGAAATAATGGGATTAACGTGGGAGTGTATCCTGGAGGTAGAAGGGCTTCCAGGAACCCCAGCACCACCAAAAAAAAAAAAAAGAAATAATGGGATTAAAATATTTTCATTATCTATTACAGTGTCATTCTGTTCTGCCTGTCTTATGTTTCTTTCCTTCTGCTCTCCAGAACTTACTTTAAGCCTCATATTACCCTGTATTTTAAATTGTGTTTGAATGTTCTTTTATCTAAAAATTTCATTCTTCTGTACTTTGCCTTTTTCAGATATTCAATGCTGTCTGTGTAAAGTGTTTAGACATTGCATGGTACATGGCAATGGCTTATTGTTATTATTTCCCTTATTTTAAGTTAGAGTAACTTTTGCTGTTGTCTACATTTTATGACTGTAACCCACCAGTGGCTAAAGTCCCAAATCAGACCTAATTTATATATGGCTTGGAGTTTTCCTCATCCATAAAAGTAAAGAAAAATTGGATCCTGTACTCTCAGACTTTTTTTTTTTTTTTTTTTTTTGGTGGTACTGGGGATGGAACTCAGGGGCATTCTAGCTCTGAGCTACATTCCTAGACCTATTATTTA
Source organism: Muscardinus avellanarius (assembly GCF_963383645.1). Taxonomy (NCBI): domain Eukaryota; kingdom Metazoa; phylum Chordata; class Mammalia; order Rodentia; family Gliridae; genus Muscardinus; species Muscardinus avellanarius. Next base: position 56,986,980 of record NC_137793.1, on the reverse strand, counting down.
TCCTTTACTTTGGAACAGGGTTCACTAAGTTGCAGAGGGCCTCACTAAGTAGCTGAGGCAAACCTGCAGTCCTTCTGTCTCAGCCTCCCAAGTACTGGGATTACAAGTGTATGTCACCGTGCCTGGCTTTGAACTATTAGAAAGTTGGTATTTACAGAAATTTCAGTTAGTGTTGATGCATAGAAGAGAAGATGGGTTCTAGTGGGAATGTGCCCTAGGCATCTGTATATGAGGAAAGGTCAGGACTAGTCTCTGTTCTGTCTCCAGCTAGCTTAGTTCATCCTCTTAAGCCCTTGGGTACTCATCTTCACTGTTACTTTATATAATTTATTTATTTATTTTTGTGGTACTGGGGGTTCAACTCAGGGGCATTCTATCTTTGAGCTACACGTACTGCAGCCCTATTTTTTATTCTTTATTTTGAAAGTGTCTCACTAAATTGCGGAGGGCCTCACTAAATAGCTAAGGCTGGCTATGAACCCAGATTCTTCTGTCTCAGCCTCCCAAGTACTGAGATTACAAGCATGTGCCACCATGCCTGGCTTCACTGTCACAGTTCCCTGTTTCTGAATCAGCCACTCTTGTTCTTTGGGCTGTAAGCTTCATTTTACCTTTTTATATCCAGTTTTGAAGTTTGAACTTAAAAGTGTTAACTGTCATTGCCCATTTCCTCTCACTGCTTCCACAGCAGTTTGTTCAAAATATTAACAAACCACTCAGCCAGGCATTGTGGCACACGCTTGTAATCCTAGGATTCAGGAGGCAGAGACTGGAGGATTGAGGTTTGTGAACAGACTCAGCTACTTAGTGAGGTCATTAGCAACTCAGTGAGACTTTGTTTAAAAAATAAAAGACTGAGTTGGGCGTGGTGGCGGACACGCTTGTAATCCCCGCATTTGGGAGACAGAGACAGGAGATCACGCAGGTTCGAAGCCAGCCTCTCTGGTTTAAGAGACCCTGTTTCCAAATAAAAAATATATAAAATAGGTCTGGGAGTGTAGCCCAGAGGTAGAAGGCCCCTGGGTTCCATCCTCAGTACCACCAATAAATAAACGAATGAATGAATGAATGAGTGAATGAATGCATGTCTGAGCCTTGAGCCAGGCGTGGTGGCACACACTTGTAATCCTAGCACTTGGGAGGCTGAGATGGGAGGATTTAGCAGGTTTGAAGCCAGCCTCAGCTACTTAGTGAGGCTCTCAGCAACTTAGTGAGGCTCTCAGCAACTTAGTGAGGCCGTTTCCAAATAAAATATAAAATAGGTCTGGGAGTGTAGCTCAGGAGTAGAAAGACCATGGGTTTCATCCCCAGTAACACACACACACACACACACACAAAGAATAAAAAATAGGGGCTGGGGGTGTCACTCAGAGGTAGAATGCCCCTGGGTTCCATCCCTAGTCCCCCCCCCCTTCAAAAAAATATAAAAATATTTGGCTAGGGGTATGGCTGTGAGGTAGAATGCCCTTGGGTTCCATCCCCGGTGCCTTGTTCCATAAGACATGGTTATTTTTCTCACTTGTAGAAAGGAGATGGAAAGCTGGTGATCTACTAGAAAACAGCCAGGAGTGTCCAGAAGAGCACCGGTGGCAGCCCATGTTCACTAGCAAGGCAGTGAGTGTGAAAAGTGGTGACAGACTTGGGAACACCTTCAGTCTGGGCACAGACCCTGTTTCTTCAAGAAATTCTCCCTTCCAAATATGTGACTCATGTGAAATGAGTTTGAAAAATATCTCGGGTTTAATTATTAGTAAAAAAAATTATTCCAGAAAGAAGCCTGAGGAATTCAATGTATGTGAGAAATTATTGCTTGATATTAGGCATGAGAAAATTCCTTTTGGAGAGAAATCTTATAAATATGATCAAAAAAGGCATGTCCTCAGTCATTGCCACGATCTCACGGAGCCAATTTTTGATCAGCCTCTTGAGTATAACAAAAGTGAGCAAGGCTTCCATGAGGAAGCAGTGTTTTTTACAAATCAGAGATCTCAGATAGGGGAGGCACTTTGTAAATATACTGAATGTGGAAGAACCTTCATGGATAATTTAAAGCTCAGTGTATCTCAGAGAACTCGTTTAGAAATGGAGCTGCATCAATGCAGTATCTGTGGGAAATCCTTTTATGTGGATATACAGTTTGGACATCAGAGAGCTCTTGCAGAGGACAGTCCCTATGAGTATAATGAATATGGGGAAATCTTCTGCGATGATTCAGCTTTCATTATCCATCAGGGAGCTTACACAAGAAAGGTTTCCCAGGAATATAAAGCAAGTGACAAAACTTGGGAAAAATCGGCCCTCTTTAAACATCAGATGGTACCCATGGGAGAAAAATCCTATGAGTACCATGGAAATGGGAACAACTTCAGCAAGAAGTCACACCTCACTCATTCTCGTAGAGCTCACTCAGGAGAAAAAACTTTTGAGTGTGGTGAATGTGGCAAAACTTTCTGGGAGAAGTCAAACCTTACCCAACATCAGAGAACACACACTGGAGAGAAGCCCTATGAATGTACTGAGTGTGGGAAAGCCTTTTGCCAGAAACCACACCTTACCAACCATCAGCGAACACATACCGGAGAAAAACCCTATGAATGTAAGCAGTGTGGAAAAACATTCTGTGTGAAGTCAAACCTCACTGAGCATCAGAGAACACACACAGGGGAGAAGCCCTATGCATGTAATGCCTGTGGGAAATCCTTCTGCCACAGGTCAGCCCTAACTGTCCACCAGAGGACACACACAGGGGAGAAGCCCTTTATATGTAACGAATGTGGAAAGTCCTTCTGTGTGAAGTCAAACCTCATTGTACATCAAAGAACTCACACAGGGGAGAAACCCTATAAGTGTAATGAATGTGGAAAAACCTTCTGTGAAAAATCGGCTCTCACTAAACATCAGAGAACTCACACAGGGGAGAAGCCCTACGAGTGCACTGCATGTGGGAAGACCTTTAGTCAGAGATCAGTTCTCACTAAACACCAGCGAATTCACACAAGGGCAAAGGCCCTTTCAACATCTTGAATGTTCAGAAGCCTTCACACACCTCGCAGATTTGTTGTACGATTGCAAAACTGAAATTAAGGAAAGCCAAAGAATGCCTTGGAGTACTAGAATATGATATCTCATTTAAAAACATAAAAGTTTTCAAAAAAATTAAAACTTTCTTTAGATGATTTGTATTGAGGGAAAATATAGTCATTTAAGTAGTATGGTAAAAATCTTTGGAATTTGTTGTTTAATATCTTTCAGATGTAATACCAAAATTGTATTATAAATGTAGTGGCCAATATTAATTCTATCCATATTCGCTGGGAGAACTGAAACTTAAAAATATAATGAAAGTAATTAAACATACGTGTGAAGAGTCTTTAATTTTTATAGACCTCATCTGAGTGTGTCAATGTAACAGAAACTAAGGGTATGTTTGATTGGTATATTGGAGTTTAACATTATTGTGAGAAGAAAATAAAAACCCTTAGTTTAGTAACTATTAAGGTATAAATATTTTCCACACTAAATGCCACCAGTGGCTTTATAGGTTGGTATGATTATGTGTGTATACACATATGTGTGAATGTTGTCTTTATGTCTATATGTATATGTATATATGCATATGTGAATATATTTGTACACAAATGCCTATATACATACAGTGATATGTTAGTTTCATATTGTACCGACTTAAAAGTGCTGCTGATTATTAAATTTTCAGGAATTTAGTGAGCCAGTTACACAGGTCAGTATTTAGAATTGTGTAAAATTATTTTAATAACAAAGGTAATAAATATTCATCACTCGTCGAATCCTAATGATTTTGCTCCATTTCGTTATTAGTTGTGGTTACTTACATATTGGAATCTGTATGGTGAGACTGTAGCTTAGTGGTGTGCTGCTACACACTTGTGTAGTCTCTTCTTGACTCACATTCAGTGCTATCACGTTGGTAGCTTAGCCTTAGTTGGAATATTTATACCATGAAAATTGGCAGAATCTACATATCAGGGTATTTATTTTCTCAGAGAATCTGTTGTCTAATGTTTACCAGCACAACTCTGTTTATATTTGGCAGATTTAAAGTTCAAATCACCTCCCTTACTCTGTTTCCTGAAATAAATGACCATTATTACTGAACTGCCTCTTCAGTAAAAGAAGCCAAAAGATGTTTTGTGAGGTTTTTAACTACCTCTGATCCAGTCCAATTCTAAATACTACCAGTCTCTCTATAGGTTAGCCAGTATATGTTTTTTGCTCTTTTTTTTTTTTTTTGGTACTGGGGACTCAACCCAGAGGCATTCTACCTCTGAAAAGTACCTCCAGCCCTATTGTGTTTATTTTGAAACAGGGTCTCATTAAGTTGCTGAGGGCCTTGTTAAATTGCTAAGGCTGGCTTTAAACCTGTGATCTACCTGTCTCGGCCCTCCAGGTACTGGTATTACAGGTATGCACTACCATGCCCTGCTCAGTTTCTTTTTTTTCCCCTTGGTGCTAAGGATTCATCCTAGAGGTGTTCTACCTCCAAGCTACACCCTCACCCTCAGCCCTATTTTATTTTTTATTTTTTGTGGTACTGGGGATGGAACCCAGGGGCATTCTAACTCCAAGCTACACCCCCAGCCCTATTTTTTTTTTTTTTTATTTTGAAACAAGGTCTGAATTGCAGAAGACCTCACTAAGTAGCCGAGGCTGTCTGTGAACCATGATATTCCTGTCTCAGCCTCCCAAATGCTGGGATTACAAGCATGTACCACCATACCCGGCTCCATATTTTATTTGGAAATGGGGTCTTGCTAAGTTATGAAGGCCTTACTAAATTGCTAAGGCTGGCTTTGAACCTGTGATTCTCCTGTCTCAGCCTCCCACATACTAGAATTACAGGTGTGTTCTACTATTCCTGGCTTCAATACATACATACATAAACATGTATATATGTGTATTTTTTAATTTTTAAAATTAAAAAACAATTGCAGTACAGGGGGTGAAACCTGGGGCATTCTATCTCCAAGCTACACTCCCAGCCCGATTTTTGATTGTTTATTTTGGAACAGGGTCTCACTGAGTTGCAAAGAGCCTCACTAAATAGCTGAGGCTATCCAAGAACTACAATCCACCTTCTTACCATCCCAAATGCTGGGATTATAAGCATTTACCACCACACTTGGCTTCAATATATATTTTAAGTGAAATAATTATACAAAGAACCATATCACCTACTTTTAACTCTTTCCTGGCATGTCTGAGTGAATATGGCCATTATTACCAAACTACCCCTTTAAGAAGTCAAACTGTTTTTCTGAGGCTTTTCAGGTATTTATGGGTCAACCAATATTATAAAAAGAGTACAAAGGTTAATATTAACATCAGTTTTAAATGGTAATACTCCCTGCGCTCTACAAAATATGGTGGTATGTAACAAAATGGCCCTTTCAGCTCTTGGTATTTCACTGTGGCTCCAGGCATGATATATGTAACTAGTTCTGTGTAAGCCCAGACACCGTGTACTTGTATTTAGTGTTATAGTGTCATGTGGTGTTCCCGCTTCCTTTGTTTCATTGCTCCTTATGCTTCCTGGGAACATATTCATAAGCAATTCTAAAGAGCACTGCCCATCTACTACTACTTTTCTGAGCCAAATTTTCTCTCTGTTCATCCTTCCCCCGGGGCATATAGCGGGTAGATCCAAATTAGTTCAAGCTAGTCATGGAAATTCCATTCTAATGATTTTGTTGGATGAACATTGCAAGCAATGAGGTTCTTAGGGAAGAGTTTGCAGTACTTCGGGGAAAGATCTCAGTGATAAAAAATTGTCATGACACTAGATGTGACATGAGAAGAGATTGTCCCACTTCTACTGGACTTCTTCATGTCTGTATTTGATGTTGGCTTATAGTTTGTGTCCCCAAAGGGCAGAGGCCTAAAAATGACAGTGTACAAGATGGGAAAAGCTGGCCCAGAAATGACATTGTGAGCTACTGAACTTTCTGCACCTGCTGTCCTGGGACTCTGTATTATGAAGGCACTTCAGCTGATACAGAGGAACACATTTCTAAGTCTTAACAAGTTCTATATAGTGATTTGGGGGGAAGAACTTTTTTTTTTTTTTTTTTTTTGCAAGTTGATACAGGGATGGGTGTTTGTATAAACCATGGTTCTTTCTGATGTAAAAAGTACATTCCAACTGAAAAGATTTTAATGGCAGACTTATTACAGTGATGTGGGCCAGAAACAAGGGATATTACACACCTAGAGACTATTAGCTGCAGGAATGCATTCCTATTTGAGTCCTCAAGTGGACAAGGGAAACATAATTCCCAGAGCCCAGTTAGAGCTTCTGTCATGGAGGAAGTATTGTCACGATCAGAATGGTGGCACAAATTTGATAGAATCTCCCTCTGAAGAACCCAGTCATATTCATCTGCAGGTGAGCATGGAGGTGGGCACAGCCAAGGGGGAGAGAGTGGGTGGGGAAAATGTAAACTAAGCAATACAGTGTTTTCCTTTTCTGTAAATCCCTATGTAAAAGGTTCAGTATTAGAAATAAAGTTGTGATACTAGTTGAAAGTTAATTGTTTCTGTTTTGTTGTGTTTTCATATTGGTATGAGTATATTTCCTTTGGGACTGAGCTTTGTAGCAGGTACTTCTGTCTTTTGACATATATAATACAGTTAAACTGCATTATTCATGTGTCTCTGTGGCATTCCTTATTATACATAATGTGAGGTAAGTCGCTCTGCATTCTTTCAAATAAATACCCAGGTGCCCTTGTAGTGTTTGTTTTATTCTTCCTTTTTCTTTCTTTTTTTATTGGTGCATTGTAGTCATACATCTTATTCATCTTTTTCTTAGTGATCTAATAGTCATGTTATTACCATGTCCTTAGACAAAACATGTCTATTGCTTTTGTCTGCTCAATGCGACTTTTCAACACGTTTATAGTAGAAAAACCCGCTTTTGTTCGCATAGAGTCAGCATTTGCCCCAGATGGTACTCTCTCTTCCTGGTCTGTATTGGTATTGATCCCATTTTTCCAAAATAGGCCAGTGAGAAACCATTCTAGCGTACTCTCATTGGTAAGCCACCATGGGCCAGAAGGTCTGTGTTCTTGCCACCAGTTACATCAAGAAAATAACACTTGGATTAAGATCTATTCAAAGTCAGTTTAAACACACACACACACACACACACACACACACACACACAAACACAAACACATAGATTTGCAAGGGAGACATTGGTGTTAAATGTTATGAAGAATAATTAGAATAGTAAAAGAGGGATGGTTTGATTTTATTTATTGTTTGTATGTATGCTACTTGGGATTGAACCCAGGGGGAGTCTACCTCCAATGCACACCCCCAGACATTTTTATTTTTAATTTTGGGACAGGATCTTGCCGGGTTGCCTACAATCTTGCTAATTTGATGATGCTGGCCTCAAACCTACACTCAGGGAAGAACCAAGCACGAATTTCAGGAACTGTGTGTGAAAAATACAACAATTTACCTAATTTTCTGTTTCATGAAACATTTACCTGTAACATACTTTGGTATTTTCTTTTGTGTTATAGTACATTCTACTTAAAGAAATACTTGTTCCTGGATAGGCTGTAGTGCAAACCTATGATCCCAGAACTCGGGAGGCTGTGATAGGAGGATTGTAGTATCAAAGCTCACCAACTTAATAAGACCCTGTTTTAAAATAATAAATAATAAAATATAGGGCTGGGGGTGTAGTTCAGAGGTAGAATCCCCCTGGGTTCAATCCCCAATACTGCAAAAAAAATTGATACTAATAAATAAAAAGAGCTGGGGGTGCGCTTTGGAGGTACAATTCCCCTAGATTCAATACCCAGTACCCCCCAAAAAATATTGCCAACCCTAAAATGTGAAGTGGTATCACACTGGTTTTCATTCACATTTCCATGACAAAAGGTTTTTAGCATTTTTTCTAGGTAGTATCAATAAATAAAAATTTAATATAAAAATGCAATACCATTCATTACTGAAACATAAAAAATATTTAGGAATAAATCTTAAGAGAAGATATTTATACTGTAAACTGAAAAATATTGGTGAGAACTGGTTGTGTTGTATGTTTATAATCTCAGAACTTGGAGGCTGAGACAGGACAATCACAGGTACAAGGCCAGCCTTAGCAACTCAGTGAGGCCCTCAACTATTTATTGAGAACCAATTAAAAAAAAAAAAAGGATGGAGGTATAGCTCAATGGTAGAATGCCCCTGGGTTCATTTCCCAGTACAATAAATAAATAGTAAATATTGGTGAGAAAATTTCAAGAAATCATATACCAATAGACTGAGAATATTAAGATACCAATCTCTCTTCAGTTGAATTTATCAATTTTGAAAATTTGTGCATCAGTGGATGCCATCAAGAGAGTGACAAGAGTGGACATGGTGGCACATACTTGTAATGCCAGCATTTGGAAGGCTGAGACAGGAGGATCCAGGTTTGTAGACAGCCTCAGCTACTTAGGTTTACGGACAGCCTCAGCTACTTAGGCCCTTTGCAACTCAGTGAGACTGTTTCAAAATAAAGAATAAAAAAATAGGGCTAGGGCTGTTGCTCAGAGGTAGAATGAATGAATGAATGAATGAATGAATAAATACAGTGGTAAGAAAACTGTAGGATGAGGAAAACATCTTCAAATCATATGTATGGCCGGGTGTGGTGACATACAGTTGTAATCCCAGTATTTGGGAGGCTGAGACAGGAGGATCCAGGTTTGTGGACAGCCTCAGCTACTTAGTGAGCCCCTTTACAACTCAGTGAGAACCTATTTCAAAATAATAAAATATAAATAATAAAAAATAGGGCTGGGGTGTAGCTTGGAGGTAGAATGCCCCTGCATTCCATCCCCAGTACCACAAAATAAACATCAAACACAAACAACAAAAGACAACCAAGATGTGAGAGCTGGGTGTGGTCATTGCTACAGGAGTATTATTGCTTCTGGGCTATTTAGGTGGACAGAGTTAGAAACACACACAAATACACACACACACACACACACACACACACACACACACACCTTGACTCTATGCCATCACAACATAATTCATTCCAGTCTTCGCTTGATTCCTGTGAAGTCTCTCTCCAATAGTAAAAACTCTGGCTCTTGCCAACCAATATCCATTCACTTTGCAATATACTGCAATATAAAAGTAAAACCAGTTCTGAAATGGTAGCATGTACCATTTTGTAAAATACTTTTTACCAATAGGAATACATGCCATTCTTTTTAGCTTTTCAGTTTCCAGTCAATATTTTCCAAAGTTACTCAAGTCAATTCCTTGGTATTATATCATACATTTTGAATTGTTAGATATCTAATTTTCAGTCTGCATTTCCCTCTGGAATCCCTAGACTTCCTTTTTTTGTGGTACTAGGGGTTGAACTGAGAGGCATTCTACTTTTTTTTTTTTTTGGAGGGGGTGGTACTGGGATGGAATCCAGGGGCATTCTACCTCTGGGATACACTCCCAAACCTATTTTATATTTCATTTGGAAATAGGGTCTCACTAAGTTGCTGAGAGCCTCACTAAGTAGCTGAGGCTGGCTTCGAACCTGCATGATCCTTCTGTTTCAGCCTCCCAAGTAATGGGATTACAAGCGTGCACCACCACGCCTGGCTGGCATTCTACCTTTGAGCCACATCCCCAGCCCATTTTTTTTTTTTTTTTGTGATACTGGGGTTCCTGGAAGCCCTTCTACCTCCGGGCTACACTCCCAGACCTATTTTTACACTTTTATTTGGAAACAGGGTCTCCTAAGCCAGCACGCGTGGTTGGCTTCGAACCTGCGCGATCCTCCAGTCTCTGCCTCCCAAGCGCGGGGATTACAAGCGTGTGCCACCACGCCTGGCTCTCCCCAGCCCAGTTTTATTTTTTATTTGGAAACAGGATTTCACACTTAATAAGTCTCACTACTTGCTGAGGCTATCCTCGAATCTGCAACCCTCGTTTTAGCCTCCCAACTATAGGAATTAGTCATGCGCCACCATGCCCGGTTTTCTGGTTGACTTAAATATTATTTTTCATATGGTTGACTGTGTGTATGTGTTTGTGGGCACTGGGAATTGAACCCAGAGGCATTCATCCTCTGAGGTACACCCTCAGCCTTTTTTTTTTTTTTTTTGCAGGTCTGGGGATGGAACCCAGGGGCATTCAACCGCTGAGCTACACCTTCTGCCCTATTTTTTATTCTCTATTTTGAAGCAGGGTCTAAGTTACAGAGGGCCTCACTAAGTAGCTGAGGCTGCCCACAAACAGCAATCCTCTGGTCTCAGCCTCCTGAATGCTGGGATTACAAGCCAAGCGTGTGCCACCGTGCCTGGCTTCTCAGCCCTATTTTTTAAATCTCCAAACAGGATCTTGCTAAATTGCTGGGGCTGGCTTTGAACTGGCAATCTTTCTGTCTCAGCCTCCCAAGTACTGTGATTATAGACATGTGTGACCGCCCCTCGCCCCTATGGTTGGTTTTTAAATGTTTCATATGTTTTTCAAGTGAGTTTGGTGGGGGTAGTCTCCTATCCACCACCACAGTGTAATGCAGAAGTTTCATCTCTTTAAAAATTTCTCTGTGGAGAGCTGGGCATGGTGGCGTAAGAACATAATCCCAGCCTTCAGGAGGCTGAAACAGGAGGATCGTGGTTAGCGGCCAGCCTCAGCTACTTGGTAAGGCCCTTTACAACTCAGTGAGACACTGCTTCAAAATACAGAATAAAAAAAAAAAATAGGGCTGGAGGTAGAATCCCCCTGGTTTCCATCCTCAGTATTGCTAAAAAAAAAAAAAAAAAAAAAAAAAAAAAAAAAAAAATTTTTCCCTCTGTGGAACCAGATAATATATTGATAAGTTTTTTATATTTACTTATTTATATTTTGATTCAGGGGATTGAATCCAGAGACGAGACATTCTACCTCTGAGCTACACTTATGTTCTTTATTTAGTGCTGAGAGTATAGTTGTGTGTCACCATGCCCCAGCTTTTGAGGTTTTTTTTTTTTTTTTTTTTTTTTTTTGCGGGTCTGGAAATGGAACCCAGGGGCATTCGACCTCTGAGCTACATCCTGTGCCGTATTTTTTATTCTTTACTTTGAAACAGGGTCTCACTAAGTTGTGGAGGGCCTCACTAAGTAGCTGAGGCTGTCTGCAAACCAGGAGCCTCTGGGTCTCAGCCTCCCAATGCTGGAATTACAAGCGTGCGCCACCACGCCTGGCTTGAGAATTATTTTGTGAAGTTTTCCGCAAAGGGAAGCAAAGAAAATATGCAATTACTGGTATAGGAAACCTGGTCAGGAGGAGTTTGAAAATAGTCAAGCAGGAAAGAAAAAAAAAACTTGATGTTGGAAAGAGAATAACAGACTGAATGGAGTGCTACTCTGGAGCAATAGGAGATAATAGGATCCAGGATTTCATTGCAGGGTTCCCTAGGTGCACACTGCAGTGGTTCAGGCACAGAAAGAGGCAGGCAAGCAATGGCAGATGAGTGAATATTGTGGGGGAATCTGGGGAAGACTTCTTGTAACCACTTCCATTTTCTTAGCAAACAGGGAGCAAGGAAGACAGATCAGGAAGGAAGAATGGGAGAGAGAGGAGGAAGTGTGAAATACTCGTTGGAAAAAATGGGAGGTTGGGTAAGTCATGTAAAGAGAATTATTAAAGTGAGGGTGGCTGGCATGGTTCTGTTTCCCTCCAGCCATGTTTCAATGCATTGTTGTGGATGGGTCAGATGAAAAATTGGATTTATCCAGGGCTCCCATCTTACCCAGCAACTGACAACATGGCAGGGAAGTGGATAAATTGAGGTGTGCAAGGGATCAGCGGTAATAACTGACATGGAGTGCAGGCTAGCTTCCTAGGGATGAAAGAGATGTCATTAACGGTGGAAGAAACAGTGAATAGGTAGTGAGCTCTGCATTGGAGGTGCTGGGAAGGATACACTAATTTTTGTTTCAGGGCATTAGGTGGAGTGGACTGGAAAGGGGAGGTGTTGGCACAGGCTAGGGTGGTGCAGGGATTGCTTGCAATCTTGGACTTGACAAAGTGTAAGATATGCTGAAGGAAGAGGACAAGAGTGGGCCTTCTGGGGCCAAGAGGATGTTAGGAGAATTATCTACGTGTGTACCGAAATCTCCAAGAAGTAGATGGGTAGTATTGAGGGAGTGGCAAAATCCTAAACCCTTCACAGGTAGGGTAAGTATGTGACCTGTTAAGAAGCCTCCCCAGTAAGGGCAGAGCATATGATGTGTGCAGGGTGAATACCTGTGAACGCAGAGGGCCAGACAAGCTCGCTGTGAAAAGAATAAAGCATAGGGGAGGAGGGTCTCGGTAATTAGATTAGGATTGTGCCGTCGGTGCACAGATGAAATTTCTCTCCATCTTCTAATACCATACCTAACTTTCTAGGTATCCCAAGTAGCCGAGATGGGTGTGAATAGAATTGGAAGGTCCTTCCTCAGGTGCGAACGGGCGGAGTCCCAGGAAGGCAGAAGCGCGAGCCTGTTTGTCCTTCCACTCAGTCCCTAGGTCCTGGCAAACGAGGGCGGTAGAGTGCTAAAGACCTCCACAAACCCCCAGGCCGTGTCTTCCTCAAGAACAAGGAATGGCTCCCCCAGCTGCGGCAATCTCTCAGGTGCGCGGTGTCCGCGGTCGCCGCACCGGACCATGGCCAGCCCACCTAGCGCTAGTCCCGGGCGGGCGCTTCCGGGGCGGGGCGGGGCGGCGCCGCGCCTTCGCTGTACTCAGCCAATTACGAGCCAGCTTCCGGTCTCTTCTGGCCCTTGTTTCCCTCCGGCGAGCCTGCGCGGTGGGTGAACTTCCGCTTCCGGGGGCTTCCACGCGGGACAGAACGCTGGCTCTGTGAACGTGGAAAGCCCGCGTTCTCGCGGAGGTGACGGCAGTGGGGTGCCCGGCAGTCGTCGTGTGCGTGCTAAGATCCTTCCCGCACAGTCTGGACGGAGAGGTTTCGTACCTGCCAGAGGTGCTCCGAGGCCTTGGGGGAGTGGCAGGGTGAATTCGTGCCAAGAGCCGGGACCCAGAGGGTAAGTGGCTGGGAGAGGTCGTTTTGAGGCAGGATAATCCTGACTGATGATCTAGACCTTATCCAACTCTGCCGACTCCGTCTTGTGCTTTTCCCGGCAAAAAGAGGGAGGGGAAGAGAGTGGGCACAAGTAGGGACGATTATACATCTCTGGTAGCTAGGGTAAATGCCCACTGCATGAGGCAGGACGGTTATTAACTTTTTTTGTGTGGTACCGAGGATGAAAGTCTGAGGCATTCTACCTCTGACTTACAACCCCCAGCCCTATTTAATTTATTTGGAAACAGGTTCTCCCTAAGTTGCACAGGACCTAAATTGCCGAGGCTGGCTACGAACCTGTGATCAGGATCCTGTCTCAGCCTTCCAAGTACTGGGATTACCAGGGTGCGCCACCACCACACTGGTCTTACATTTTTTCTTATTTTTTTAAATTTTATTTTGAGCTGGGCGTGGTGGCGCACGCTTGTATTCCAGCATTTGGGAAGCTGAGACATGAAGATCATGGTTTGAGGACAGCCTCGGCTACTTAGTGAGGCCCTTTGCAACTCATTGAGACCCTGTTTCAAAATAAAGAATAAAAAAATAGGGCTGGAGCCGGGTGTGGTGGCGCACACTTGTAATCCGGGAGGCTGAGACCAGAGGATGCAGTTTGCAGACAGCCTCAGCTACTTAGTGAGGCCGTTTGCAACTCAGTGAGACCCGGTTTTAAAATAAATAATAAAATAGGGCAGGGGGTGTAGCTCGTTGGTCGAATGCTCCAGGGTTCCATCCCCAGATCCGCGCCCCCCCAAAAAAAATAGGACTGGGAGTGTGGCTCGAAGGCAGAATGCCCCTGGGTTTCATCCCCAATACTGCAAAAGAAAAAGACTTTTTAAATTTTATTTTTATCATACTGGGGATGGAACCCAGGGGCATTCTACCTCTGAGCTACACCCTTAGCCCTATTTTTTATTCTTTTTTGGGAGGGGTACTAAGGATGGAACCCAGGGGCATTCTACCTCTGAGCTACACTCCCAGCCCTAGTTTTTATTGTTTGTTTTGAAACAGGGTCTCACTGAATTGCAAAGGGCCTCACTAAGTAACTGAGGCTATCCACAAACCCCAATCCTCCTGTCTCAGCCTCCCAAATACTGGGATTATAAGTGTGTGCCATTATGCCTGACTCAACATTTTTTGAACATTGTATTAAAATTTTAAGTTTTCGAGATAGGAGAATCACAAATTTGAAGACAGTCTCAAAAAGTTACTGAGACTCACAGGAACTTACTTATTGAGTCGTTGTTTATTTTATTTTTTTGTGGGTCTGATAATGGAACCCAAAGGCATTCTACCTCTGAGCTACACTCCCTACCCTATTTTTATTCTTTATTTGAAACAGGGTCTCACTGAGTTGCAGAGGGCCTCACTAAGTAGCTGGGATTACAAGTGTGTACCACCACGCCCGGCTGTGAGTTCCTGTTTAAAAACAAAAAAGTAAAAAGAGTGCAGGGGATATATCAGGTAGAATGCCTCTGGGTTCTATCCCCAGATGACTAAAAATGCTTTTTTTTAAAAAATACCACTTTATAAGTCTAGTGTACCTAAGTACATTTGAAATTCTCAGAAGCTACATGTGGCTAATGGTTACTGTTTTGGAAAGTACAGTAGAAAATATTTTCTTTACAAAAATGAATACTGCTGATGTTGATATTCACAATGAATAAGCAACCTTTTTTTTTTTTTTTTTTTTTTTTTTTTTTGCGGGCCTGGGGATGGAACCCAGGGACATTTGCCCTATTTTTTATTCTTTATTTTGAAACTGGGTCTCACTGAGTTACAAAGGGCCTCACTAAGTAGCTGAGGCTGTCTGCGAACCGTGATCCTCCAGTCTCAGCCTCCCGAATTCTGGGATTACAAGCATGCGCCACCACACCTGGCTTTGAATAAGTAACTTAAGCATAAAAGGTAATGTTAGCAGAGGTAACTTCTACTTTTTGGCCTAATAGTGAAGTTGAGGATGATGTTAAGTAGCTTTTACCCCTGTGAATGCTCAAATACATTGTATTCATAATTTGTTCATAAATAAATGAAATTTACTGTTCTCCCAGGCCCCAGGTTGCCTTGTTTGTAAATTACTTACCTCTGTTCCCACTCCATTTTATGTAGGCTAAAGTTATTTGTGAGTTGATAAATAGCCATGATGGAGACTAAAGATCAGAAGAAACACAGAAAGAAACATAGTGGGCCTAAAGCTGAGAAGAAAAAGAAACGCCATCTGCAGGATCTCCAACTTGGAGAGGAAGAGGATGCCCGGAAGAGAAACCCCAAAGCATTTGCAGTTCAGTCAGCTGTGCGCATGGCTAGATCCTTTCACAGGTATGACCAGCTGGAGTCTGGTGGATCTTCACTCTTTCTTGAGTGGTAGGAGTCTCTCAGGTGACATTTGACCTCAGTCTAATCTAGCTCTGAAGGACATGTGCATGCAGTAATGCTTTTACTAAAAGGTGGGAGGGAATCCTTTCTTAGAAGCTGCCTTGCCTCTAATGTCTCCCCACTATTTTTTGCTATGGTTTGCTATTTCTGTCCAAGAGAAAGGAATTTGTAGAACTTGCTATATGAAGTTTGTTTCTATGCTCTAAACAGTTTATGGTGAGCAGTGTGTCCTCTAATATCTTTTTTTTTTTTTTTATGTGTGGTACTGGGGATTGAACCCAGGGGCATTCTACCATGGAGCTACATCCCCAGCCTCATTTTCTTTTTATTCTTTATTTTGAAACAGGGTCTCACTAAGTTGCACAGGGCCTCACTAAGTAGCTGAGGTTGGCCATGAATCTGGATTCTCCTGTCTCAGCCTCCCAAGTACTGGGATTACAAGTGTGCGCCATCACTTCTCGCTCCCATTATCTTTCATATAATTGTAATACAAAGTACTAACATTGTAATATCTAGTACTAAAGTAACTTTAGGGAGTCCTGGCTATGTACCAGCAGTGTACTTACATTGCTGATTTAAATCCTCCCCTCAACTTGAAGACAGTAGGAATTAATTTGTCCTTATTTTATGGATAAGAAAACAGGCTCAGAGAGCAAGTTACGTCCAGTCATATAACCAGTAAGTAGGACAGCCAAATTAATTTCAGAGTCTCTGTTTTTATTATGATAAACTGCTTCAGTGTTTGCCTTTTGTTTTCTTTTAAACTATTAGCTAAGTCTTCCTTTTATGTTTTTACTAAGGAGCAGTTATTTGACTTGGGGCCAGAAGTTTACAAGTTAACAACAAGCCAGGTGTGGTGGTACAGCTTGCAATCCCAGTACTTAGGAGGCGGAGGCATGAGGATCACAGGTTCATGGCCAGACTCAGCAATGTAGCAAGACTTTGAGCAAACTAGAGAGACCCTGTTTCAAAATAAAAAAAGGCTGGGTATAGAATGCCCCTGAGTTCAGTTCCTAGTAGTATACACACACACACACACACACACACACACACACACACACACACACACACACACAATTGTATTCATGTATTATCTGTTCTCCCTATAAAATTTGTACTTTAAGTTTGAGACCTTTTATTGTCTTGATGGTGAATTTATTTGTCTTTTTACAAATAGGACCCAGGATTTAAAGACAAAAAAGCATCACATTCCAGTTGTTGATCGAACGCCGTTAGAGCCCCCACCAATAGTGGTAGTGGTTATGGGGCCTCCAAAAGTTGGAAAGAGCACTTTGATACAGTGCCTGATTCGGAATTTTACCAGGCAGAAGTTGACTGAGATCAGAGGCCCTGTGACGATTGTGTCAGGTAGGGGCTGCTGCCAGAATTGGCATGGCAGGTGTTTTTACTTGAGACCTGTATGTCTTTGTTGTTTTCCTGAGTGGAAAATATTAAAGTAATATTGTCATGTCATATTTCCTCTTTTGTGCTTTTTCTATGTTGGCTATAGCTTTGGAAAAGTATCAGGTCCAAGGTTTAATGATACAAGGGTGTACCTCATTCTGATTACTCTGATTACTTTGATTATACTCTGATTACTCTGATTATAAGCATGCTATATAATCCCCACGCTTGGGAGGCAGAGACAGGAGGATCGCGAAGGTTCTAAGCCAGCCTTGTTGGCTTAAGAGACCCCGTTTCCAAATAAAAATATAAAAAAAATAGGTGTCTGGGAGTGTAGCCTGGAGGTAGAAGGGTTTCCAGGAACCCCAGTACCACCAAAAAAAAAAAAAAAAAAAAAGATCGTAAGTACTTCCTGTGCACCATGTATACCTGCTTTCTTGCTTTCTCCCTTACCACTGTATTCTTGTGAAAGTGAAAGGGAATTTTATCTAATTTTCCTACGAGACTTTGAGTGATGGTGACCTTTTTTTTTTTTTTTTTTGGTGGTACTGGGGGTGGAACCCAGGAGCTTTCTACCTCTGGGCTATATTCTCAGATCTATTTTATATTTTATTTGGAAACAGGGTCTCACTAAGTTGCTGAGAACCTAAGTAGCTGAGGCTGGCTTCGAACCTGTGCGATCCTCCTGTCTCAGCCTCCCAAGCATGGGGATTTTAGGCGTGCACCACCACGCCCGGCTGATGGTGACCTTTCAAGTTTGAGAGAAAATGAAACATTCCCAAAATGGCGATGGTAGAGTTTAAAGTATTACAGTGATAAATAGTCATTGAAACTTTGTCTTCAGGACATCCTTATTTCTTTGGCCATTTTCTTTTTATATTCTTGGAGAAATATTGTTCCATGGACATTATGTCATATCAGACTTGAGGATGTTTGAGTTATAGCAAGGATACAGGAAAATTTGATAGAGGTAAATGCATTGGCCTGCCACTGAATGGCAGGTTCACAGTTAATATGAACCCTCTCCAGTCAGAATTTTAACCTATTTGAGCACTTTGACTTATCTGGCGAGACTTGGTATTATTTTAAAATTAAAGAGAAAACATGGCCAGAAAGCCAAGATGGAATTTATTTTATTTTGCCAATAAAATAGTAGGCAAAACATTTTGCTATTAAGATGAACTTCTAGCACATTCCTATACGTATTTGTGGTGTTTTACTGGTTACAGTTAAATATTGATAATTAGGGATAACAATGTCTTTTCAGGATTTTTAAAAAGTGAAATTCTTATCTTTCCATTTATAGGTAAAAAACGCAGACTCACCATTATTGAATGTGGATGTGACATTAACATGATGATTGATCTGGCTAAAGTAGCAGATCTGGTAAGTCAGTAGAGGCAGCCTGGGTTATTCATCCCATATTGAAGGGAAGAAGTTTTTGTAATTATTAAGGGAATGGTGAATATTATGAAGGATATATGTAATTGTTACTATTAAAATAAAAATGGCATATGCATGGTAAGATATAAGCAAACCACAGGATAGAGAAAACTTAACGGACATAGCTAACAAAAGCTCATCAGAAAACACACACACACACACACACACACACACACACACACACACACACAGATGTATAATAATACATATCATTTCTTGTACCCCTCCTATGTACCATGCTAACAGTTTTCTATAAATTAAGGTCATATAACTTCCAATTCACCTTCCAAGTAACTAGGCGTTGTCTGAACTTTTCATATGTAAAATAGAGACCCTTTCATAAGTAACTTGTGTGAGGATGGGACCCCACACAATGGTGTCAGAACTTCTGCTCTTAGTTTTGATGGCAAAATAAGTATATTGGTTGCCATAGCGACGTCAGAGTTTATCAATGGGAAGTGTAGGCAGCAGTGAGAATGTGACAAACCTGTATCTTCGGTTGCATTTTGGTGTTCATTATTTTTTATCTTTTTTTTTTTTTTTGTGGGTCTGCAGAGGGAACCCAGGGGCATTCGACCTCCGAGCTATGCCCCATCCCTATTTTTTATTCCTTATTTTGTTTTTGTTTTTGGTGGTTCTGGGGTTCCTGGAAGCCCTTCTACCTCCGGGCTACACTCCCAGACCTATTTTTATACTTTTTAATTTGGAAACGGTTTCCTAAGCCAGTGCGGCTGGCTTCTAACCTGCGTGATCCTCCTGTCTCCGCCTCCCAAGTGCGGGGATTACAAGCGTGCGCCACCACACCTGGCCTTTTTATTCTTTATTTTGAAACAGGGTCTCACTAAGTTGCAGGGGGCCTCTTTAAGTAGCTGAGCTGTCCACAAACCACGATCCTCCTATCTCAGCCTCCCCAGTGTTGGGATTACAAGCGTGTGCCACCATGCCTGGCGAATGTTCATTCTTTCTGATACTCTATTAACTGTCTTTTAAACTAACATAATAGATACCTTTTTCATTGTTGCTTCTAGCTCAACAGTTCAGGACAGCAGTTTGGTGGCAAAGAGCTATAAATTTTGTTCTTTGTCCCCCAGGAACACTCTTAAAATAAGATGTAAAAGTGATGCAGATTTTTGAAGCTGTGCCAATAATTTCTGAATAATTACATGTTACAAATTCACACATGATGTAGAGCTTTTGTGCTTCCCAGCAAAGAAAAATATGACAGTTGTTTTTTTTCCTATGAGAAAATTTAAATAAGATATTTTCTTTTTTCTCTTTTTTCTTCTTTCTTTTTTGTTCTTTGAGACTTGTTTCTTGGCTTCCAAATGCCTTACCAAAAAACATGTTTTTTGTGTGTGTAGAACTGAGGATCTGAGCTACACCCCAGCCCTATTTTTTAATTTATTTTATTTTATCTTATTTTATCTTTTGCGGGTCTGGGTATCGAACTCAGGGGCATTTGACCTCTGAGCTACATCCCCTGTCCTATATTTTTTTTTTTTTTTTTTTTTAAACCGAGTCTCACTGAGTTGCAGAGGGCCTCACTAAGTAGCTAAGTCTGTCCGTGAACTGCGATCCTCCGGTCTCAGCTTCCCGAATGCTGGGATTACAGGCGTGTGCCACCACGCCTGGTTATTTGTTTGTTTGTTTATTGGTGGTGATATTGGGGATGGAAACCAGGGGCCTTCTACCTCTGGGCTACGCTCCCAGACCTATTTTTATATTTTTATTTGGAAACGGTCTCGCAAGACAACTGAGGCTGGCTTCGAACCTGCGCGATCCTCCTGTCTCAGCCTCTCAAGCGCAGGGATTACAAGAGTGCGCCACCACGCCCAGCCTATTAATTTATTTTTTGAAACATGGTCTCACTGAGCTGCAAAGGACCTCACTGAATAGCTGAGGCTGTCTGCGAACTGTGATCCTCCCGTCTTAGCCTCCCACATGCTAGGATTACCAAGCGTGTGCCATCATACCTGGCTCCTGTTTTTTATTCTTTATTTTGAAACAGGGTCTCACTGAGTTGCAAAGGACCTCACTAAGTAGCTGAGGTTGTCCACTAACTGTGATCCTCTAGTCTCAATCTCCTGAATGCTGGTATTACAAGTGTGTGCCACCACACCTGGTTCAAAGCCTATTTTTTATTTTATTTTATTTTAGTATATTATTTTGCAAGTCTGGTGATGGAACTCAGGGGAATTTGACCTCCGAGCTATACCACCTGCCTTATTTTTTGTTCTTTATTTTGAAACAGGGTCTCACTAAGTTACGGAGGGCCTCACTAAATAGCTGAAGGTGTCTGTGAACCGTGATCCTCCAGTCTCAGCCTCCCAAATGCTGGGATTACAAGTGTGTGCCACCATGCCCAGCTCTATTTTTTACTTTGAAACAGGGCTCACTAAGTTGCGGAGGGCCTAAGTAGTTGAGGCTGGCTGGGAACCTGCGATCCTCCTGTCAGCCTCTCAGGTATTGAGATTACAAGCCTGTAACTCCATACTTGGCTAAGGAGCTGAGGCTGTCCAGGAACCTCAATCCTTTTGTTTTAGCCTCCCAAGTACTGGGATTATAAGCGTGCACCACCATGCCCAGATTAACTTGATTTCTTGAAGTTAGAATTTCCACACCTGGCTTAACTTCATTTCTTGAAGTCAGACTTTCTCAGGTAATAGCTGAATTAGACCCAGCCTTTTCTGAGTTCTTTCTCATGCAGCCAGATTTTTTTTTTTTTTTTTTTTTTTTGATATTGGAGATTGAACTCAGGGGCCATTGTATCTGAGCTGCACTTCCAGCCCTTTTAATTATTTAAGGTCTCGTTAAGTTGCTGAGGCTGGCCTCAAACCTGTGATCCTTTTATCTCAGCCTCCTAATTATTGAGATTACAGGCATGTACCAATCAAAGCCAGATTTTTGACATGGAAGTTTATGCTCTGGTTGGCATTGTTCAGTCAGAGGGTATTTCTTTGTCAGAGTGTTCCCTAAGAGTCATTTAGTTGAGTCTAGTGCTAGAGTCAGCAAACTTTCATGCAAAGAACAAAAGAATAAATATTTTAGATCTTATGGATCATACAATTTCTGTTCCAGCTGCTTAACACTGCAGTTGTGGGGAAGCAGCTGTTGAGAATATGTGAACAAATTAATATCGTTATGTTTCAGTGGAACTTCAGTTACAAAATTGGGGTGGACTGGATTGATCCATGGGCCATGCTTTGCTGGTCCCTAGTCTGCAGTGTCCTGGTAGCTTCTTTTTTTTTAATTTAATTTAATTATTTTTTTCTGGTACTTTTGTTTTTTTTGAGAAATTACGTTTTGTTTTTAGGTTCTGATGCTTATAGATGCCAGCTTTGGGTTTGAAATGGAAACATTTGAGTTTCTAAACATCTGTCAAGTACATGGCTTTCCTAAAATCATGGGAGTCCTCACCCACCTGGACTCTTTTAAGCATAATAAGCAGCTGAAGAAGACAAAGAAACGATTAAAGCACAGATTCTGGACAGAAGTCTACCCGGTAAGAAGAGGCATTATTATTGAGGACTAACATAATCCTTTTAAAACAAAATGAAGACGGATAGTAATAAATATCTTTATAGGATTCACCTCCTGAGTTTTCTATAGGTATCTGGGCTGGGTCCTTAGAATGTTTCCTTCAAGAGTCTTTGTTCTGAGTTTCTTATCCTGTATCATGTGCCCTTGTACCCCTATACCAGGCAGTTTGGCTTTGTGTGAGGTCATGATTTAATAAAGTGTGGCAGAAATTTCTCCTAGTTAGGGTCCAGGGACGACGACTCCTTCCGCTGTTCCATACTTCTGTGGTTTGTTGGACATCTTTAGTCATCCTTTTGTCTCTGTGACCAAAGTATATTATAAGAACAACTTCAAGGAGGAAAGATTTATTTTGGCTCATAGTTTCAGAGGTTTAGTCCCTGGTCAGCAGGCTTCTACACACAAACAGCATGGCAGAATGGTGTGTCAGAGGAAGGCTACCCAGCTCATGACTCAAAGAAAGAAACAAAGAGGAAAGGGCTGGGGACAATATAGACCCTTCCAGGGTACAACCCCAGTGACATACTTCATTTACCTATGTCCTACTTCCCAGTAATTCATTCAGTAATTACTGGATTATTCCATCAGATTGGCCCCCTGATAAAGTCAAAGCCCATATGATCTGATCATTTCCTAAAGGCCCACCTCCAAATCTTGCTGCATTTGGAGGAGTTACACTTGGGGAACATGCTTTCAACAGATGAGCTTGGATATAGACATTTCCAGTCCAGCTATGACAGACACAGAATTGTCTCTCTGCTCAGGAGTCTCACTACTCTCTCCTGGCCACTGCTTGACTGTAGAGTGGTCTGTCCCTGCAAGTCCTTTATGGGATACATCCTAAAGAAGTCAGCCATGCTCTGGGACATTGGGTTTGAAAAGAGGTCTCCCTTTTCCGAATTGTGTCTTATTTAGGACCTTTGGCACAGTATCAACATGGATTTAATTCTTAATTTTTTTAAAAAATATTTAGGGTGCCAAGCTATTCTATCTTTCTGGAATGGTACACGGAGAATATCAGAACCAAGAAATTCACAATCTGGGTCGTTTTATTACGGTTATGAAGTTTAGGCCTCTCACATGGCAAACTTCTCATCCTTATATTCTGGCAGACAGGTAAAAATGTATAAAAATGTATTTAAACTCCTTTTATTTTTCTCCCTGGCTCATGTATTTGAAAGCTAAATAGATTAGAAAAAGAACAGTGACAACACTTATTTTGTTTCATCACTAAAAGATGCTGTAAACAAATTACTTACTTCAGAAGTAAACAAATTATGCAGTGTTTAGAAAACTGGAAAGATGTTGAAGCAATTACATCCCATCCCACTTTCCACCTTTTAATGCTGTCCTGTGTCTTTGTGCTCCAGTAACTCTATGTGCCTACACTTTGCCTCCTTTTTCTTTTCTTCATGTTTTCTTGGCCTGGAATACCCTCCTTCTCTTTCCAGAATCCAAGCCCCATGAAGAAATGCGGGTCAAGGTTGCCCCTCTTTCATTGAGGGTTTTCCTGAGTATGTTCTCTACTCTTTCCCAACCCCATGTGGAGGTCATCTCCTTCCTGGTGTCTCATGGAATGTGCATCACATGCTAGTTATGAGAGATAGTTGTGTGTTTGCTTTTTCCTCTGGTGGATCAGGTGCACCCTGCATATTTCCTTATTTCTGTATTTTCTAGTTTTCTAAACATTGTGCTTAATGAATAAGAATGTGATGGGTAATTGACACATGAAGGAAGGTACAAGAACATTAATTTCTTCATCATGATGGAGTTTTATTTTTCTAGGATGGAAGATTTGACAAACCCTGAGGATATCCGAACAAACATCAAGTGTGACCGAAAAGTGTCTGTTTATGGTTATTTGCGAGGAGCACACTTGAAAAATAAATGTCAAATTCACATGCCAGGTATTTCCTTATAAAACCTACCATACATTTACAACTCTTAGGATGGTTTTATCTCTCAGGAAAACTGAAAAATACCCAGACAGTGCAGAGCTGCTATGCTGGAAGCTTTAATAGTAAGCCAGCTGTGCATTGGCTGGTAAAGGTGTTGAGTGGGCTCTGCTGGCATCCAGCTCGACAGGCACAGTCCCACTGTTGAATGATACCCTTGTTAGAATCCTCTGCACCTTTGGACTGTAGGGCATTTTTACGAGCATTTGATACTTTTGACTTCCTCTCAGCTGAAGCCACTTCCTGGGTTCTATCTTCCAGGTGTCGGAGACTTTGCAGTGAGCGATGTCAGTTTCCTCCCAGACCCCTGTGCTCTTCCTGAACAGCAAAAGAAGCGCTGTTTGAATGAGAAGGAGAAACTGGTTTATGCACCTCTCTCTGGCGTTGGGGGTGTGCTCTATGACAAAGATGCTGTCTATGTTGACCTTGGTGGCAGCCATGGTTTTCAGGCATTGGTAAGGGAGCATTTGCTCTCAAGTCTCATCATTCTTTCCAGTGTCTTTTTTTATCATTGTAATCAGTTTTTATTTTTTGAAGCCTTTTCACCTTACCCACATTTATAAAATAAAACACATATTCTATGTATTTTCAATATATACATATTGAAAATACATAGAAGCCGGGCATGGTGGCGCACGCTTGTAATCTCAGTATTCGGGAGGCTAAGACAGGAGAATCACTGTTTGTGGACAGCCTCAGGTACATAGGCCCTTTGCAACTCAGACCCTGTTTCAAAATAAAGAATAAAAAATAAGGCTGGGGGTGTAGCTCAGAGGTAGAATGACCCTGGGTTCCATCCTCAGTACCACACACACAAAAAAGAATGAAAGAAAATATGTAGAATATCCTGATGTTTCATTGCGCTAAGCAGAAAGGAAGAATCCTGTCTTCTACCTCTCCCTGAACCATTGTTTCCAGCACAGGAGGCATGGCCGCTGGAGTTCCCTGTGTGGTCTGTCTGCTCTCTACAAACCAGGGCGTTTTCTAGCTCCCATCAGTCTTTTCCTCATCCTGCTTTTCTCATTCAGCATGGTCTCATACTGTTCTTCAAGATGACCTCCAGATTTTTTTTTTTTTTTTTTTTTTTTTTTTTTTTTGCAGTACTGGGATGGAACCCAGGGGTATTCTACCTCTGAGCTACACCCCCAGTCCTAATTTTTATTCTTTATTTTGAAACAGGGTCTCACTGAGTTGTAGAGGGCCTCACTAAGTAGTTGAGGCTATCTGCGAACCTTGATCCTCCTGTCTCAGCCTCCTGAATGCTGGGATTACCAGCATGTGCCACCATGCCTAGTTTATTTATTTATTTATTTTGGTGGTACTGGGGTTCCTGGAAGCCCTTCTACCTCCGGGCTACACTCCCAGATCTATTTTTTATATTTTTATTTGGAAACAGGGTCTCTTAAGCCAGCAGCCAGCATGGCGCATGGATTACAAGAGTGTGCCACCACGCCCGGTGACCACGCCTGGTTTAACATGGTGGTTTTTTTTTTTTTGGTGGTGGTGGTGGTACTGGGGTTTCTGGAAACCCTTGTACCTCCGGGCTACACTCCCAGACACCTTATTTTTTATATTTTTATTTGGAAACAGGGTCTCTTAAGCCAGCGAGGCTGGCTTTGAACCTGCGCTATCCTCCTGTTTCTGCCTCCTAAGCGCGGGGATTACAAGCGTGCACCACCACGTCCGGCACTTAACATGGTGTTTTTATTGGGTTAAAATGGCACTTTCTGAAGCATTGGGATCTGAGGTTTTACTAAGTATTAAGGTGATGTACTCTATGAACTTTTCAAAACTTTAATGAAGATGAGAATGAATTCACACTTTGTTATAAGAACTTTCTTTTCTTTCTGAAGAATATGATAGGTTTTAGGAACTATATCTAAGATAATTTGAGATACTGACTAAACCTTTGTGTTTTTCCACAACACTTGTGCTTTCCTTCCTGGCCCTTGCTGGTGGCCTTTACAGGAAGAGCCTGGGCCCACCAATGAACTGGTCCAGAGTCTCATCTCTGCCCACTCCACTATTGATGCCAAGATGGCTTCAAGCAGAGTGACACTCTTTTCTGATTCCAAACCTCTGGGGTCAGAGGATATAGATACCCAAGGGTAAGTGTCTGCTTTTTATCCATTTTTTAATAAAATATTTTATTACAGTGTCACTTACTGTTCTCCCATCATAACACCTAACACATTTTAATTTCAGTGGATTTATTCCAGGTTATCTCATTTTGCTTTAAAAATGCATGTGTCTTGGGGTTCTTTTTCTACTTATGTGATGTTATACAGGAGTGTGTGTGTGTGTGTGTGTGTATGTGTGTGTGTGTGTGTGCATGGTATGTATGTGTGTGGTATTGAGGATGGAATCCAGGGCCTTCTACCTTCAAGCCATATACCCTTAACCTTGTTTTATGTTGAAACAAAGTCTCACAGAGTTACAGAGAGGCTTGCTAATTGTCTGAGGCTGGCCTTGGATCTGTGATCCTACTCTGTCAGCCTCCCAAGTACTGAGATATTATAGGTGTGTGCCACTGTGCCTGGCTGGGATGTTTTTTCAAAATAAAATTCAGTATTCTTTTACAACAGAAATATTTAGAATATTCCTCTTATACCTAAAAAATCCTTTTTCATAGGTTTTTTTTTTTCCCCCCTAGGAAACCTGAGGCCATTTGGCTGTTTTATTGGCCAAAATTCTAGAAGAGTCAATAAGCTCATTCAAGTGCTACTCAGAGCCACAAATCTTTTGTTTTGCTTATGTTCTATATTTGTGGATAGCTGTCAGCTAACGAATAGCTGATGTGAATTGTTTATTGGTCTGGGTAGGGAATTTATATACCTTCGTACATCATGGGTATTTGCTAATACTGCATTTGTTGTATTGACTTATACCTCCCAATCAATCTGAAAAGAATTATCTACATATTATTTGTTTTAACTTAGCATCATATCTGGCAGATCACAAAGTGTTCACTAAAAGATCATGGTTATAATCAGTGTTATAATTAATTGCCCATTTTTGTGTAGTAATTATTCTTGTCATTTTTTTTCATGTGTATATTTATATTTTTTATTTTCTTTTTTTTCTTTGGTACTGGGTATTGAACACAAGAGCATTTACCTCAAGCCATGTTCCCAGCCCTTTTTAAATTTTGAAATAAGGTCTTGCTAAGTTGCTGAGGTTGGTCTCAAACCTGTGAACTTTCTGTCTTGGCATCCCAAGTTCTGGGATTACAGGTGTGAACCACTACACCTGACTTGTATGTCTTTTTTAGTGTAATTACAGTACATGAAAAAAAATCTCTATTTCTATCCTTAGCATTTTGTTTTTCTACATAGTTTTTATATAGTATTTTGTTATAGGTATCTTCTGACTTATCCTTTCTCTTATGGTATAATTGTTTAGTTTTTTATAATTGATTTTTTTGTGTGTGGTACTGGGGATGGAACTCAGGGGTGTTTTATCTCTGACCTATACCCCCAGCCCTATTCTTTTTTTTTTTTTTTGCTTTTTTTTTTGGTGGTACTGGGGTTCCTGGAAGCCCTTTTACCTCCGGGCTACACTCCCAGACCTATTTTATATTTTTGAAACAGGGTCTCTTAAACCAGCGTGGCTGGCTACGAACCTACGCAATCCTCCTGTCTCCGCCTCCCAAGCGCAGGGATTACAAGCGTGCGCCACCACGCCCAGCTCAGCCCTATTCTTTATATTTTATTTATTTTTATTTTTTTGTGACACTGGGCATGGAACCCAGGGTCATTCTACCTCTGAGCTATACTCCAGTCCTATTTTTGTATTCTTTCTGTGTGTGTGTGTGTGGGGGGGGTACTGGGAATGAAACCCAGGGGCTTTCTCCCTCTGGGCTACACTCCAGACCTATTTTTATATTTTATTTGGAAACAGGTATCACTAAGTTGCTGAGAGCCTCACTAAGTAGTTGAGTCTGTCTGCAAACCAGGAGCTTCCTGTCTCAGCCTCCTGATTGCTGGTATTACAAGCAAAGGGCCTCACTAAATAGTAGCTGAGGCGTCCACGAACTGTGATCCTTCTGTATCAGCCTCTCAAATGTTGGGATTACAAGCATGCGCCACTATGCCTGGCTTCTGTAATAGATGTTTTTTTTTGGTAGTATTGGGTATGGAACCCTTCTAACTTTGGGCTACACTCCCAGACCTATTTTTTATATTTTATTTGGAAACAGGGTCTTTTAAGCCAGCAAGTCTGGCTTTGAACCTGCTCGATCCTTCTGTCTCCGCCTCCCAAGCGCGGGAATTACAAGCATGTGCCACCATGCATGGCTATAATTGATGTTTTAATAGTTTTATATGTTGTACTACATTAAAACTTCATGTAGTTTTTATTTTATGGTTTTAGCATCTTCATAAATCAGTACTAGTAATGGCATTAGTGACTTCAAAATAGAAATTTAAAAAATCTGTCTTTGTTTAATTGCATTCTTTAACATAACTTTTTTTTTTTTATTGCAATGGTATTGAACCCAGGGGCATTCTATCTCTGAGCTACACTCCTAGCTCGATTTTTAAAATTTTATTTATTATTATTATTATTATTATTATTATTATTATTATTATATTTTTGTGGTACTGGGGATGGAACCTAGGGGCATTCTACCTCTGAGCCACACCCCCAGCCCTGTTTTTTATTCTTTATTTTGTAACCAGGTCTCACTGAGTTGCAAAGGGCCCTAAGTAGCTGAGGCTGTCTGCAAACTATGATCCTTCCTCTGGTCTCAGCCTCCCAAATGCTGGGATTACAAGTATGAGCCACCAGGCCTTGCTTTCGATTTTAGTTTTTATTTGGAAATGATCTCACTAAGTAGAAGAAAGCCTCACTAAGTTTCTGAGGCTGGCTTCAAATCTGGCATCCTCCTGTCTTAGCTTCCCAGGTACTGGGATTATAAGCATGGACCACCATGCCCTTAACAAAGAGCTGTCACTTTCACTTTATTTCAGTATCACTGCTGACTGATTAACTTTAATTTCATCTCATTACATTGTTTTTTCTGATGCTTACATTGTCTCAAATTTGGCCTCAGGGACACTCAAGTGGTCTCCTTTGTCCTTGAAGCACATCCCCATTAGTCTCTGAGCACATCTTGCTTTCTGACAAAAGGATGATTTAGACCTGTTTTGTTTTCTTCCTGCTCTGGGCCTGGAGTCAGCCATTTCCCTAACGAGCATATGTTTTCAGTTTGGAAATTAAATCAGTCTTCAAATGTCCAACTAAGCACTAACTTCTTTGTGAAACTTATCGTAAAATGAGATTTTTGTTATTTGAGGAAAGGTTATCCCTTTATTCTCTCTGTAAGTTCTTTATAAATGTGTTGCCAGGGACCTGGGCATGCGTTTCCTTATGAACTATTCCAGTATTTATCAGACCATTTTGCTATGCTTTGTCATCTTACACCATGCCTTTACATTTTCTATTTCTTTGCATTTTTATTGACTATGTTGCCACTTCTATATTAGCCTATTACTGAACAAGTTGCGTTACTCTGCTGTACTTGGTAACACAGGCTCTGGATGCCCAAAGAGGAAAAGCAAGTGGATGTGAAAACAGGCCGGGTGCGTCGCAAAGCTATTTTTGGAGATGAAGATGATGAATCTGCAGAGAGTGATGATGAAAATGATGAAGAAATGTCTGGGAGCGACAGGTTGGAAGATGGCTCCAGTGATGAAGAGGTAGAAGAGGAGGTAGGAGGCATGACAATGACCAGGTATAAGACTGTGAAGGGTGTCAAACGGCAGAAACTGGAGGAGCCAGAGGAAGACAGCGAGGTGGATCTGCCAGCATTTGCTGATAGTGATGATGACCTTGAATGGAGCTCAGAGGAAGAAGGAGAAGCTGAGGAAGCCAGTGAAAGCAGTGAAGACAACAGCTCTGCTGTTGGAGAAAGGGGCACTGTAGAACTCAAGACTGTTAGAGAAGGTGAGGGTGCAAAATTGCCTCCAGCCGACCACCCAAGTGACCGCGTGAGCGTGGACAAGTCCTTGCTGACGAAAAGGGCAGCCCTCACCACATCCGACTCGGGTCATTGCACAGCTGAAGAGGCATTTGCATCTGAAGATGCCTCTGAGGAAAGCTCCTCACTCAGTTCAGAGGAAGAGGACCCAGAAAACCGAGAGATTGTCAGGGAAAATTGTGCAGAGCCTTCCCAAGTAGACAGTGGGCAGAAACTGGGGTCAGAGCACCTCAGTGATGAGACCAGTGATATTGAAGATTTACTCAAAGAGGAAGAAGAGTACAAGGAAGAAAACAACCATTCCACAGAGACTTCAGGTAAATGTTCCTCTGAAAATTCAAGTTTGCTAAAATGTAACCGGTGGCTTCTATAAACTTGGCGCTAGAATGTTTTCAGTATAATGTCTACATCTAGGGGTCTGCCACTTGGGGGATTTAGCTGTTCAAATGTTGTATTGTGAGTGATGTTTAGGATGATTGTGTTGTGAGCCTGAAATGGGAAGGCCAAGTAAGCAGGTGTTATTAGGTATCATCGTTGGTCTTTTAGGTGCCCTCAAGTGGAAAGAAGACCTTTCCAGGAAGGCAGCGGAGGCCTTTCTGAGGCAGCAGCAGGCAGCTCCAAACCTTCGGAAGCTTATTTATGGGACAGGTAAAACTCTGTTTCAAAGCTAGGAATGTCTTTGCCTTTTGTATTATTTTCTGAAAAGGAGGTGAGGGAGTTGGTTGGAGCATTGGGGTAGGACTTTTTTTACTTTCAAAATTCCTGGTCATCACATTTTACATTTGGCCTGTATTTTTAATCATCATCTTAGAAGGACCACAAATTGGCCTTGCAAAATAGATTTATAGGTTTACCATAATATTTAGATGGGAATACTGTCCATTATGTCATTCCATACCCCTTTTTTAGAAGTCCTTCATGAGAAATTTTTTTTTTTTGTAAAATGTCAAGGGAATATTCCTGCCTGTAAAATTCCTTGTTATTTTTCCCCCTAAGACTAAAAATTCTTTGTGTTGCATTCTGTTCTTCCTTTTGCCCTGTTCTTTGATTTTATATTATTAAATTTTTCTAAATATTGTTTTTAGAAAAAGTAATGCAGACACAAATATAAAGTGTTGAGTTTATATTGTATTCCTCAGTTACTATGTGGATAAACATTTGGGCTTAAAGCACTGAATTTGAGGTTGGTGTTTACTGATTTTCATTTCGGTTTTGCCTCAGGACTTGTAGTGACTAAAACTCAACCTTCTTTATAGAAACTCTTCTAGAGTAATCTAAAGCCCTGCCTTTAAATGTTCTTTCTCCTCAACCACCCCCAACCCCCATATTCTAAGTTTTTTTTTTAATGGTACTGGGGATGGAACCCTTCTAACTCCAGGCTACACTCCCAGACCTATTTTATATTTTTATTTGGAAACAGGGTCTCTTAAGCCAGCAAGGTGGGCTTTGAACCTGCGCGATCCTCCTGTCTCCACTTCCCAAGCGCAGGGATTACAAGCGTGTGCCACCACACCCGGCAATATTCTCAGTTTTGATGAGTGTAGAGTCCCTGAGACATGCCAGGTGGGTAGACTCCTGGCCTTTATTGGTGGCTGACTTGCTCTTAGTGCTAATATGCCTTGGGGCTACCATCATACTCACCACAAACAGGAACCCACAGGCCCTGGATTCTGTGATGTGTAACCTACCTGGTTGAAGATGCTGAATCCTTGAGGAAAGAGGGTTTGTTCTTACCTTTCTTTCATGGTGGTCTCTTCAGTGATACAGGATGATGAAGAAGAAGATGGAGACATCCAAGAAGAGATTGGAGGCTTGTTTCGTGTCAACCATCCTGACAGAAGTTGTAAACATAAGGCTGACTCTTTGGACTGTTCCAGATTTCTTGTGGAAGCACCCCATGATTGGGATTTAGAGGAGGTAAGGCCAAGTAGTATGTTCAACTTAGAAAAGAATTAGGGTGGTTGAAGATGCAGTTCATTGGCAGAACAAGTGCCTCCCCACCCCAGTCTTTTCTTGTTTTTCTGATTTTCCCCAGACTGACACCTTGTCATTTGGTTTAGCTTAAATAGCACTCCTCAGAGAGGTCCAATTGCTCTCACATTCGCTATTGTAAATCACTGGGTAGCACTTACGCACTTCCATGAAATTTGTTTAACCTTTTTTTTTTTTTTTTTGTTCCTGCGGTTCCTGGAAGCCCTTCTATCTCCGGGCTACACTCCCAGACCTATTTTTACATTTTTTTTAAATTTGGAAACAGGGTCTCCTAAGCCAGCGCCCGCGGCTGGCTTCAAACTGGCGCCATCCTCCTATCTCTGCCTCCCAAGTGCGGGGATTACAAGCGTGCGCCACCACGCCCGGCTAACCCATTTTTTAATGGTAGAATTTCACACAGATAGAGAAAATTGTATAAAACAACCATTTAATGAATTCTTTTTTTTTTTTTTTTTTTTTGATGGTACTGGGGGTGGAACCCAGAAGCTTTCTACCTCTGGGCTATACTCCCAGACCTATTTTATATTTTATTTGGAAACAGGGTCTCACTAAGTTGCTGAGAGCCTCACTAAGTAGCTGAGGCTGGCTTCGAACCTGCTCAATCCTTCTGTCTCAGCCTCCCAAGCGCGGGGATTACAAGCGTGAGCCACCACACCCTGCTCCCCATTTAATATATACTTAGGTGGCGAATACTCCTGTGACGACCACTTGGCACAAGAAATCAAGCTCTGGCTGCTGCCTAGCAGTGATGCATATGGCCAGCCCAGTCACAGTACTAGTACCTTCCTTCTTTGGGAGGGACTACATCGAGACTCCTGTGACATTTTCTTCACAATTTCATCCTCAGAATTTGCATCACTAAGCACCATACTTTCTTTAGTTTTACTTGATTTTTATTACTGTTTTGATATGCTTTTATTGTCATTTTTGGTTATGGGGATTGAGCCCATGGGTATTCTACCTCTGAGCTAAGCCTACCCAGCCATTTTTATTTTTTGTTTTGAAACAGAGTCTAATTACGTGCTGAGGCTGTTGAACACCTGTCTTTGTCCGCCTTTCTCAGCCTACCAAGTGCTGATATTATAGGTATGCACCACCATACTCTCCTTTGAACTGCTTTAAAATCTCTTAATATACAATCTTTTTTTAATTTTTTAAGTTACTGAGGATGGAACCCAGGGGCAGTCTACCTCCAAGATATATCCCCAGCCCTATTTTTTCTTTTTGCCGGTCTGGGGATGGAACCCAGGGGCATTCGACCTCCGAGCTACACCCCCTACTCTATTTTTTATTCTTTATTTTGAAACAGGGTCTCACTAAGTTGCGGAGGGCCTCACTAAATAGCTGAGGCTGTCCACGAACCACGATCCTCCAGAATGTTGGGATTACAAGCGTGTGCCACCATGCCTGGCTCCCAGCCCTATTTTTATTCTTTAGTTTGAAACAGTCTCACTGAGTTGCAAAGGGTCTTACTAAATAGCTGAGGCTGTCCTCGAATTGCGATTCTCCTGTCTCAGCCTCCCAAATGCTGGGATTATACGCGCCACCACGCCTGGCGCTTAATGTGCAGTTGTCACCCTCCCATCTCTTTTTTCTTTTTACATTTAATTTGTTGAAGAAACCTAGAAATATATGCATATATATGTGTGTGTGTATGTGTGTGTATACATGCAATACATATATATAACATTTCTCATAGTCTAGATTTTGTGGATTGCATTTGCATGGTGTGCAGTTATTTGGGCTTTCTTGTCTGAATTTCCTGAAAAATTGGCACAGAGGAACATTATTAGAACTTTTCTTGTGACTTTTTGAGTACTTTTTTTTTTTTTTTTTGCGTGTCTGGGAATGGAACCCAGGAGCATTTGACCTCCGAGCTACACCCCCTGCCCTATTTTTATTCTTTATTTTGAAACAGGGTCTCACTGAGTTGCAGAGGACCTCACTAAATAGCTGAGGCTGTCCACGAACTGCGATCCTCCAGTCTCAGCCTCCCAAATGCTGTGATTACAAGCAGGCGCCACCATGCCTGGCTCATTGTGGCATTGATTTGCATTTCCCTTCTATTTAATGACATCAAACACCATTTCATATACATATTGGCCTTTGTGTGTGCACTTTGAAAAAATATCTATTCATATTGTTTGCCTGTTTTTAGAATTGATTATTTAGTGGAACGAGTTGTTTATATATTCTGGATACAAGTCTCTTATCAGGTACATGACTTGCAGATATTTTTTCCCCTTTTATAGGAATGATGTTTTCAAGTAGACATGGTTTGGGTGAACAGATAGCAGGGCTGACTTTGTGAAATGCTTTATCACTGCATTACCTTAGAAACAGTAATATATTCTATAGCCGGGCGTGGTGGCGCACGCTTGTAATCCCTGCGCTTGGGAGGTGGAGACAGGAGGATCGCGCAGGTTCGAAGCCAGCCGCGCTGGCGTAAGAGACCCTGTTTCAAAAATATAAAATAGGTCTGGGAGTGTAGCCCGGAGGTAGAAGGGCTTCCAGGAACCCCAGTACCACCAAAAAAAAAAAAAAAAAAGAAACTAATATATTCTGAAACTCAGGTGAAATAGTAAATATCAGTTACTTAGGAGGTCAATGGGCTATTAGTACTTTCCCTATCTGCTGCTCATTGTGGTGACATTTCTGTTTTATTTTCTGTGGTTATTCTGTCAACAACAAAAGAAAGGTTATGTTACAGGCCCACTCGGAATGAAAATATTCATTAAAGAATTTAAAGGCAAGTTGATGCCTGTTACTGTTTCTCAAAAGCAATTGTTCTATTAAGTGATTATTAAGTGTCAACTAAGGGCTTTTTCCTGCTAGGTTATGAACAGCATCAGAGATTGCTTCGTGACTGGGCAGTGGGAAGAGGATAAAGATGCAGCCAAGATCTTAGCTGAAGATGGTAAGTAAGGGCTCTGATTTTCAGCATACTCATTGTAAATATACTTTGCTAATTTTATTTTTAAGTATTTAATCTGGATTAATTTTCATTGGTATATATGCGTGTATGTATGTATGTATTGTATTACTGTAGATAGAATCCAGAGATATTCTACCTCTGATGTACACCCTGGCCTTATTTCATTTTTTATTTTGTAATGTTGCTGAGTCTTGCTTAGGCTGGCCTTGAATTTACAATCCTCCTGTCTCAGCCTCCCAAGTACTGGGATTACAGGTATGCACCACAGTGCCCTGCTAATGTGTTCATTTTTTATCCTATTGAGTTCACTTACTAGTTTTAGAGAGTTTGTGGTTTTTGTTTTTGTAGGTTATTTGTGATTTTCTACACGGATAAAGGTGTTATCTGAAAATAGAGACAGTATTATTACTTCTTCATTTTCAACCTCTGCCTTTTATTTACTGACTTTCTGCCTCCTTCCTGTTCTTTCTTACTGTTGAGAGGTGTTGGCTTGGTCATTCTGTAGTTGTTCTTTGTGTGCTTTTCTCTCTCTCTTCCTCTTGTACTGAGGGCTTGTTTCTAATGAATGGTGTTGGATTTTGTCAGATGCCTTCACCGTCACTTAATGTGCCTGGATGAATTTTATTCTTTACCTTTCAGTGTACAGGATTATGGTAATTACCTTTTTGAATCATGAGCCAAACTTGCATACCTGAAAGTCCCACTTTGTCTGTGATCCTTTGTATGATGTTGGATTCCATTCAGTAATATTTTGTGGAGCTCTTTTTTTGCATCTAAATTCATGAGCGGTATTGGTCCACAGAAGGTTTTATGTTTTGTTTTGGTGCCACCGTCATCAGGTTTTGGTATTAGGGTGGTACTGGCCTCATAAAATGAGTTGGGAAATGTTCCCTAGTCTTCTGTTTTCTTTCAGAGTATATGTAATTGGGATAAATTCTTTAAATATTAGGTATGATTTTCCAGTAAAATCATTGGACCTGGAGATTTCTTGTTCAGGAACAATTAAAATTTTTTTTTTTTTTTTTTTTTTTAATTTATTTTTTATTGGTGCAATGTATTCATACATCATAGTGGTATAAATAAGATACTTTTGTAGACATACATGCACACATCGCCCAGTTAGCCCCTACCCGATCCCCACCCCATTCCCTCCCCATCCCTCCTTCCCACGCTTGGCTTAGTGGTTGACATCTAGTATTATAGCAATTTATACAATATTAACATTGATAATCTCACATAACAGTTTCATTTGTCTGGTACCAAACTTTTGATGACTTAAAGATAACATTTTAATATTTCTTTTTGCTTTCTTTCTTACCAGAGAATATTTTTTTTTCTTTTTTTTTTTTAGGTGAAACTATCATACATTTATTTATTTATTTTTCAGAAAAAAAATCTATCCTGATATGGAATATGGGCTCTAGATACCCAAAACAGTCTCAAAGAAGAACAAAGCTAGAAGATGTATATTTTCTGATTTCAAACCATATAAAGCTACAATAATTGAAACAGTGTAGTACTGTTCTAAAGGCAGATATATAAACCATTGGAGCTAAATAAAAGCCTAGAGATAAATTCTTCCATACATTGTCAAGTTATTTTTGACAAGGTTTCCATGAACTTTTGGTGGAGGAAATACTAGTCTTTTAACTAAATATTGTTGAAAAATAATAATAAATGAAAAATAATAAAATTGGACCCTTACCTAACACATATACAAATATTAACTCAAAATAGATAAAGGACCTAAATATAAATCTTAATACTATCAGCTTTTAGAAGAAAATCTGGGTATTAAACCTCACAACATTGAAATTGGAAGTGATTTCTTGGATATGATTTCAATGGCACAGGCAACAAAAGGGTAAATAAACTCCCTTAAAAAATAAAAAAATATTGTATATCCAAAGACAATGTAAACAGAGTTAAAAGTTACTGATGCTCTTCCAAGAGTTCCTCCTATGACCCATTTCTCCCTAACTCTCACATATTAGGGAAAGCATCTGATTTCTTATTTTTTGTGCCTGACTAATCTCACTTAGCATAATGTCCTCCAGCTCCATCCATTTCCCTGAAAATGATGTAATTGAGTTTTTTTTGATGGCTGAGTAAAATTCCATTGTGTACATATCCCACAGTTTTGTAATCCATTCATCTGTTGATGGACATCTTGGCTGGTTCCATAGTTTGGCTATGGTGAATTGTGCAGCTATGAACATAGATACACATGCATTAGTTTGATAGTTTGGTTTCTTTTCTTTTGGGTAGATACCCAACAGTGGTATTGCTGGATCAAATGGTAGATTTGTTCCCATTCTTCTGAGGATTCTCCATACTGTTTTCCAAAGTGGTTGCACTAATTTGCAATCCCACCAACAATGTCTTAGAGTTCCCACTTCTCCACATCCTCGCCAGCATCTGTTGTTGTTTGTGTTTTGAATGATGGCCATTCTAGTTGGAGTTAGGTGAAATCTCAGGGTAGTTTTGATTTGCATCTCTCTTATTGCCAGTGATGTTGAGCATTTTTTCATGCATTTATTGGCCATTTGAATTTCTTCTTTTGTGAAGTGTCTATTTAGTTCATTTGCCCATTTTGTTATTGGATGCTTTGTTTTCTTAGTGTTGAGTTTCTTGAGTTCTCTGTATATTCTAGATATTAGTCCTCTATCAGTGGTGTAGGTGGCAAAGATCTTCTCCCATTCTGTTGGCTCTCGATTGAGATTCTTGATAGTTTCCTTTGCTGAACAGAAGCTCTTCAGTTTCATGCAATCCCATGTATTGATTCTCCTTTTAATTTGTTGTGCTTTTGGGGTCTTGTTGAGGAAATGTTTGTCTGTGCCTATGTGTTGTAGTGTTGGACCTATGCCCTCTTCAAGGAGCTTCAAAGTCTCTGGTTTAATTTCCAAGTCTTTGATCCATCGTGAGTTGACTTTTGTACAGGGTGAAAAAGTGGGATTAACATCCAATTTTCTGCATATGGTTAACCAGTTTTGCCAACACCATTTGTTAAAGAGGCTATCTTTTTTCCAGTGTATGTTTTTGGCCCCTTTGTCAAAAATCAATTGGCTGAAAGTGTGTGGACTTGTTTCTGGGTCTTCTATTCTGCTCCATTGGTCTATATATCTGTTCTTTTGCCAGTACCATGCTGTTTTTATTACAATGGCTTTGTAGTATAGTTTAAAGTCAGGTATTGTGATTCCTCCTGCGTGGTTTTTGTTGCTGAGAACTACCTTGGCTATTCTGGGCTTTTTGTTATTCCAGATAAATTTAAGGACTGATTTTTCTATGTCTGTGAGGAATGATCTTGGTAGTTTAATGGGCATTGCATTAAATCTGTAGATCAGTTTTGGGAGTATGGCCATTTTAATAATATTTATTCTGCCAATCCATGAACATGGAAGGTCTTTCCATCTTCTAAGATCTTCTTCGATTTCTTTTTTCAGTGTTTTATAATTTTCTTTGTAGAGATCTTTTACCTCCTTGGTCAAGTTTATTCCTAGGTATTTTATTTTTTTGTGGGAGATCCTGAGTGGAAGTGTTTTCTGAATTTCTTTTTCAGTGGATTTATGGTTGGTGTACAGGAAAGCTTCTGATTTTTTAAGATTGATTTTGTATCCAGATACCTTGCTGAATTTGTTGATCAGTTCTATAAGCCTTTTGGTTGAGTTTGTTGGGTTTTCTAAGTATAGTATCATGTCATCTGCAAATAGTGAAAGCTTGAGTTCTTCTTTTCCTATTTGTACTCCTTTGATTTCCTTTTCTTGCCTTATTGCTCTGGCTAGAGTCTCTAGTACTATATTGAAGAGAAGTGGTGATAGTGGACATCC
Source organism: Muscardinus avellanarius (assembly GCF_963383645.1). Classification (NCBI taxonomy): domain Eukaryota; kingdom Metazoa; phylum Chordata; class Mammalia; order Rodentia; family Gliridae; genus Muscardinus; species Muscardinus avellanarius. The sequence goes on along the minus strand of NC_137793.1, from coordinate 56,948,432 downwards.
TTGTCTCGTTCCAGTTTTTAGGGGGAATTCTTGAAGTTTTTCCCCATTTAATATGATGTTGGCAGTGGGCTTATTGTAGATTGCCTTAATAATGTTGAGATATGTTCCTTCTATTCCAATTCTCTGCAGTGTTTTTATCATAAATGGATGTTGAATTTTATCAAATGCTTTTTCAGCATCTATTGAGATGATCATGTGGTTTTTGTCTTTGATTCTGTTTATATGATGAATTACATGGATTGATTTTCGTATATTGAACCAGCCTTGCATCCCTGGGATGAACCCTACCTGGTCATGGTGAATGATTTTCTTGATGTGGTTTTGAATGCGTGTTGCTAGTATTTTGTTTAATAGTTTTGCATCCAAGTTCATCAGAGATATAGGCCTGTAGTTTTCCTTCCTTGAACTGTCTTTATTCGGTTTGGGTATTAGTGTGATGTTGGCTTCATAGAATGTATTTGGGAGAGTCCCGGTTTTTTCTATTTCCCGAAATAGTTTGAGTAGTATTGGGATTAGTTCTCCTATAAAGGTTTTATAGAATTCACTTGGGAAACCATCTGGTCCTGGGCTTTTCTTTGATGGTAAGCTCTTTATTGCTGTTTCAATCTCTTTAATTGTTATTGGTTGGTTTAAGTGTTCTATATCTTCTTGACTCAGTTTAGGAAGGTTGTATTTATCTAGGAAGTTGTCGATTTCCTCCAGGTTTTCCATTTTGTTGGAGTATAGTTTTTCAAAGTAGTTTCTGATAATCCTCTGGATTTCTACGCTGTCAGTAGTAATGTCTCCTTTTTCATCCCTTATCTTCATAATTTGGGTTGATTCTCTCTTTTTTTTAGTTAGGTTGGCTAATGGTTTATCAATCTTGTTAATTTTTTCAAGAAACCAGCTTTTAGTTTTGTTGATTTTCTGTATTGTTTTTTTATTCTCTATTTCGTTAATTTCTGCTCTAATTTTAATAATTTCCCATCTTCTGCTGGCTTTGGGGTTCAATTGTTCCTGCTTTTCAAGGGCTTTGAGGTGTGTCATAAGGCTATTTATTTGAAGATTTTCTGTTTTTCTTATGTGAGCACTCAGTGCTATAAATTTTCCTCTTAATACTGCCTTCAAAGTGTCCCAGAGGTTTTGATATGTTGTTTCTTTATTTTCATTTGTTTCTAGAAATTTCTTGATTTCACCTCTTACATCTTCTATGACCCATTCTTCATTCAGAAGTGTGGTGTTCAGTCTCCACATGTTTTTGTTGTTTCTCTGAGTCTTCTTATAGTTGATTTCTAGTTTCATTCCATTATGGTCTGAAATGACACAGGGAAGTATGTAACATTTTTTAAATTTGCTAGTGCTCATTTTGTGTCCCAGGATGTGATCTATTTTGGAGAAGGTTCCATGAGCAGCTGAGAAAAATGTAAACTCTGCTGTAGTTGGGTGAAATATTCTATATGAGTCCAACAGGTCCATTTGGTTAATGGTGTTCTTTAGTTCTGAGACATCTTTACTGACCCTTTGTCTGGAAGATCGGTCTAGTATTGTGAGAGGTGTGTTGAAGTCTCCCAGTATTATTGTGTTGGGATTTATGTGTGACTTCATATCACAAAGAGTTTGATTTATGAAAGTAGCTGCCCCTATGTTTGGGGCATAGATGTTGATTATTGTTATTTCCTCTTGCTGGACTATTCCTTTTACCAGTAAGATGTGATCTTCTTTGTCTCTTCTAATAAGTTTGGGTTTGAAGTCTAACTTGTCTGATATCATAGTTGCTACTCCTGCTTGTCTTCGAGTACCATTAGCATGGATTACCTTGCTCCAGCCCTTTACCTTGAGTTTGTTCCTATCTTTACTTGTAAGGTGTGTTTCTTGTAAGCAGCAGATGGATGGATTCTGGCTTTTAATCCATTTTGCCACTTTATGTCTTTTTATTGGGGAGTTGAGGCCGTTTACATTAAGTGTGATTATAGAGAGATAATTTTTAATTCCCAACATGTTAAGATCTTATTTCTGTTTAAGATACTGTTTATTCTTCTTTGCTTAGTTGTCTGCTGGATGGGAATTCTTGTTTCTTTGGTTCTGGCGTGTATTACCCATTTCCTCTTTGCAGTTAATCTCCTTGAGTATTTTCTCTAGCGCTGGTTTTGAAGACATAAATTCCTTCAGTTGCTGTTTGTCATGGAAGCTTCTTATTTCCCCATCTAATTTGATGGATAGTTTTGCTGGGTAGGAAATTTTTGGCTGGAAGTTGTTTTCTTTCAGAGTTTGGAATATGTTACTCCAAGCCCTTCTGGCTTTCATAACTTGGTTTGGGAAGTCTGGAGTGATTCTAATTGGTTTGCCTCTGTATGTCACGTGGCCTTTTGTTTTTGTTGCCTTTAAGATTCTCTCCTTGGCTTCCACATTAGTCATTTTGACAATTATGTGGCGTGGGGATCCTCTTCTCTGATCCTGTCTAAAGGGAGTTCTATAAGTTTCCTGGATCTGTGTATCGACCTCTTGCTCTATGTTTGGAAAATTTTCTGCTATTACTTCCTTGAAGAGATTGTTGATCCCTTTGGTTTCACCTTCTTTTCCCTCCTCTATTCCAATTATTCTTAGGTTAGCTCTCTTGAAATGGGCCCATATTTCTTCAATGTCAGATTCCTGCTGTCGGGTTTTTTTTTCTAAATTAGAAACTATGCGTTCATTTTTAGAATGATCATCTTCAAGGAGCGAGATTCTATTCTCCATGTGGTCTAATCTGTTGTTTATACTTTGGATTGAGGCCTTTACTTCATTAATTGCATCCTTTATCTCTTTTTGACTCTCTCTAAATTCTTTTCGAAAGTCCTCTATTATTTCTAAAGTTATTTTCCTAATTTGATCTTCTAGAGATCTTTGGATTTCTGTGTTATCAGATTCTGATGTTGTGGGGTTGTTGGCATTCACTGCTCCATTGTTATTTCTCTTTCCCATGATTTTGGAAGTTTGTGCCTTCTCTGGGTTCTTCCCCGAGTCACTACGAGTTCACTTAAGATGCTCTGGATCTCGTGTCTGTGGTATCTCAGTCACCACTACTCCTTAACTGGTTTGTATCACAAAGTCTCAGACCCAGGGAGTCAATCAAGGCTGCTTAGACCGTGGGGAGTGCCAAGTTGGGCGTTCTCCAGTGGGGAGTTGTGACTATGGTATGATATCTCTGCCACTGCCACTCCCCCCCTGGGCTGCACTGCTAAAATCTCCGACCCAGGGAGACTATCTGCGCAAGTCCCTGGGAGCGCAGTACTGGGATTTCTTCCCTAGGGGTCACAATTTGACTCACGGTTATTGAGTGCGCTGATGGAGCTGTAGTGAACTTGGTGGATTCGCTGCTGCCGCCACTGGCGATATGGCACCACTGCCACGCCCTTGGCCGTGATGCGGCGTATTTCTTCTCTGGTTTTGAACTCCGCTCTGAGTCCCTGCCAGTTGTGCTGTGCTCGGCCCTTGGGAGCTTTAGATGTTCCCTGCACCAACAAAACTGCTGACTGCCGCCCGGCTGTTCAGCACCTGCTCACCTCAGCTCGCTGTCAACCGCTCCTCTCAGGCTCCTGGTGGCTGGTTGAATGGATTGGTCTAGGGCCGTCCGGTGAACTCACCACTGCCACCAGCAGTAAGACGCTGCTTCTGCGTCCTAGGCCGCGAGGCCAAAGTACCTCCTCTCTGGATTTGAGCTCTGTTTTGAGTCTCCCTCCTCTCTGGAGCCTGGTGCTGCTAGGGGAGATGTAGGCCGCTCCGATCCGGCCGCTCTGCGCCCGGCTCTGGCTGCTCTGCACCGCGGGTCTGGCCACTCCGGCCGCTCCGGCCGTTCCGCAACGCGGCTCTGGCTGCTCCGACTGTTCTGGCCGCTCCGCTCCGGCTGTTCTGGCCGCTCTGCTCGGCTGCTCTGGCCGCTCCGCTCAGCTGTTCTGGCCGCTCCGCTCCGGCTGCTCCAGCCGCTCCACTCCGCGGCTCTGGCCACTCCGCGCGGCCGCTCCAGGCAATCCGCGCTGCGGCTCTGGCTGCTCCGGCTGTTCTGGCCACTCCGCTTGGCTGTTCTGGCCGCTCTACTCGGCTGCTCTGAACCGCGGCTTCGGCTGCTCTGCACCGCGGGTCTGGCCACTCCGGCCGCTCTGGCGGTTCCGCGACGCGGCAGGCCGCTCCACTCTGCGGCTCCCCCCAATCCGCGCTGCCAACAATTAAAATTTATTTATTTGATGTTTATCGTATGATTTGGGTATTTCATCTTGCTTGAATTTTGTTAGTTTATGATTTTCAAGGAATTTCATGGCCTGCTGAGGAGGTGAATTCACTGAGTGCCTTTACAGAGGCTGGCTCAGTTACTTAGATATGATGTTTATATATATTATAGTTTTTACTTAATACTCTTTTTTTTTTGTGGCATTGGGGATGGAGCCCAGGTATGTTCTACCTCTGAGCTACACCCCCAGCCCTATTTTTTATTCTTTTTTTTTTTTTTTTGTGGGTCTGAGGATGGAACCCCAGGAGCATTCGACTTCCAAGGAACACCCCCTGCCCTATTTTTTATTCTTTAATTTGAAACAGGGTTTCACTAAGTTGCAAAGGGCCTCACTAAGTAGCTGAGGCTGTCCATGAACCAAGGTCTCAGCCTCCCCAATGCTGGGATTACAAGTGTGCACCACCATGCCCAGCTTTATTCCTATTTTTGAAATAGGGTCTCACTGAGTTGCAGAGGGCCTCACTTAGTAGTTGAGGTTGGCCGTGTACCGCGATCCTCCTGTCTCAGTCTCCCAAATGCTGAGATTACAAGTGTGTACCACCAGGCCCAGCTTAATATTCCTAATGGCTGCAGAATCCCTTTTGATAGTTGTTTCATTCTTGATATTTATATACTCTTTTTATCTTCATCCGTTTATTAATTTGATGATTTTTTCAAATAACTAGCTTTTTATCTTGCTTTTTCATATTATTTTTTAATTTCCTTTCTTTTTTTGTGTGGCACTGGGAATTGAACCCAGGGCCATTCTACCTTTAACCTAAACCTCCAGCCCTTTTTAATTAATTATTTTTGGTAGTACTGGGGGTGGAACCCAGAGGCTTTCTACTTCCAGGCTATACTCCCAGACCTATTTTATATTTTATTTGGAAACAGGGTCTTACTAAATTGCTGAGAGCCTCACTAAGTAGCTGAGGCTGCCTTTGAACCAGTGTGATCCTCCTGTCTCAGCCTTCTAAGTGTGGGAATTACAAGTGTGCGCCACCACGCCTGGCTTACTTTTTTATTTTTAATTGGAAACAAGGTCTGACTAGGTTGTGAGTCGCAGTACTTGCTGAGACTGTCCTCGAACCTGCAATCTTTCTGTCTTAGCCTCCCAAGTACAGGGATTACAAGCATGTGCTACCATGCATGGTGCTATTTTTAATTTTGTTGATTTCTGCTCTTAGCTTCATTAATTCTGTTTTGCTTGCTTTAAGTTTATTTTGCTGTCTTAATTTCTTAATAAAACTACTGGTTTGAGACTTTTTTTTTTATTATCATTAACCTATTGTACAAATTAATGGATTCACTCTGGCATTTTCATACATGTGACTGTCAAGCTTTGATTATGTGTACCCTCCCTTCGCCTAACCCCTGTTCTCCCCTAACCTTTTTCCCAGTTTCTGCCTGTCCCTCTTCTACTTGCAGGTCTTTTTTGTTTGTTTTTTTTTTTTTTTTTTTGCACACCCCTATTCCTTTTCATTTTTTAAAAATTTGGTAAAAGGGAACTCACTGTGTTGTTGAAGCTAGCCTCCAACCTGCGATCCTCCTTTCTCCACCTCCCAAGTACTGGAATTCCAGACGTGTACCACCACACCTGGCTTCTCGGTCTTTCATTGCTTCTTTTATGATCATTTTTGGGTACCTCCCTATTTCTCTAGACATGCCTGCTTGGTGGAGGTTTGTGTATTTGGGATATGCCAGAATAATTTCTTTGGCTACTCTATGGACAATATATCAGTGTTCTCTAATGCAGATTTCTATTTTACATTTCTTCGTTGACTCCACTAGAAAGCATTGGTTAAAATAAAAACGAGAGGAAGGAAAAACGTAGCTCAGTGTTCTGACACAGGCTGTTTTCTATGGTCCACAGGCGATTTTATTTTTCTACTTAGAATTAGAAACTGATGATACTTTCACTTTTTCCCTTAGGAAACTACTTCTGGATTTAGCGATCTTACTTTCAGGGCAATTCTGCAGTGATTCTGCCTAAATGCGTCCTCCTTTAATTTCATCCCAAGGCCAAGCGCTAATTCTTGAAATGATTAGTTCCCACTGCTACTCATTTAGAATTTGAGTTAGTGCAGACACGGTTTGCATGTATATTCTCATAACAAAGATCGGAAGAACCCCTTATCTCCAAGGTTTCAGAATTGCTTACCAATATGCAACATTTAATCCAAAATTGTCACAATTTTATAAACCAAGAGCCCAAAAACTCAAGCTCCTTGAACCATCAGGGCCTAATGGCTATTTTTGAATTTAAATACTTGGGATGCCTTTGATAGGTAATGTAGGATGCTATGGATTAATATTGTGATGTGGTTTAGTTACTTAATTATGTCTACCAAAAGCCCATTGTGACTGGAGCCTTGGCCCATAGGTTACTACCCTTGAAACATGGGAGCCTTGGGGGTGGAGCCTAGTGGGAGGTCCGCAGGTCATTGGAGGCTGCCCTCGAGGAGGACTGTGGGACTGATCTGTCTCTCTCTCTCTCCTTCAGCTTGAGATGTGACCATTTGCTCCTACACAGGTGTTTGCCATCTGCCACCCTTGCCAGAGGCCAAACCAATAGGACTGTCTGGTCTTGAACAATTTCTGTGTGTGAATGGTGCTGGGGATTGACCCTAGGAGCATTTTTCTCCAAGCTACATCCCCAGCCCCATTTTTTTTTTTTTTTTTTGTGGTACTGGGGGTGGAAGCCAGGGGCTTTTCTACCTCCGGGCTATACTCCCAAACCTTTTTTTTTTTTTTTTAATTTTATTTTATTGGTGCACTGTATTCATACATCATAGTGGGATACAAACTTTTGTAGATATACATGCACACATCGCCCAGTCAGCCCCCACCCGATCCCCACCCCATTCTCTCCCCATCCCTCCCTCCCATGCTTGGCTTAGTGGTTGACATCTAGTATTATAGCAATTTATCCAAAATTAAAAATGATAATCTCACATAACAGTTTCATTTGTCTGATACCAAGCTTTTGATGTCTTAAAGATAACATTTCAATATTTCTTTTTGCTTTCTTTCTTACCAGAGAATATTTTTTTTCTTTTTTTTAGGTGAAACTATCATATATTTATTTTTCAGAAAAAAATCTATCCTGATATGGAATATGGACTCTAGATACCCAAAACAATCTCAAAGCAAAAACAAAGCTAGAAGATGTATATTTTCTGATTTCAAACCATATAAAGCTACAATAATTGAAACAGTGTAGTACTGTTCTAAGGGCAGATATATAGACCATTGGAGTTAAATACAAGCCTAGAGCTAACTTCTTCCCTATATTGTCAAGTTATTTTTGACAAGGTTTCCACGAAGATTTGGTGGTGGAAATAATAATCTTTTAACTAAATATTGTTGAAAAATAATAATTACATGGAAAAGAATAAAATTGGACCCTTACCTAATCCCACATACAAGTATTAACTCAAACTAGATAAAAGACCTAAATATAAATCTTAAGACTATAAACTTTTAGGAGAAAATCTGGGTCATAAAACCTCACAACATTGAAATTGGCAGTGATTTCTTGGATATGATTTCAATGGCACAGGCAACAGAAGAATATATAAACTCTCTAAAAAATAAAAGAAAATATTGTATATCCAAAGACAATGTAAACAGAGTTAACAGTTACTAATAGAATTGGATAAAATATTTCCAAATGCTATATCTGAAGGTATATTAATATTCCAACTAGAAATCCTAAAAATTAACAACAATAAAGGCAAACAATACAATTTAGAGATAGGTAAAAGACTAACAAATAATGAATCTCCACAGATAACCAATCTTAGTTGTCTGTTGGATGGAAACTCTTCTTTCTCTGGTTCTGGTGAGTGTTACCTATTTCTTCTATGTAGTTAATCTCTTTGAGTATTTTCTCTAGCGCTGGTTTTGAAGACATAAATTCCTTCAGTTTCTGTTTGTCATGGAAGCTTCTTATTTCTCCATCTAATTTGATAGAAAGTTTTGCTGGGTAGGAAATTTTTGGCTGGAAGTTGTTTTCTTTCAGAGTTTGGAATATGTTACTCCAAGCCCTTCTGGCTCTCATGACTTGGTTTGGGAAGTCTGGAGTGATTCTAATTGGTTTGCCTCTGAATGTCACTTGGCCCTTTGTTTTTGTTGCCTTTAAGATTCTCTGCTTGGCTTCCACATTGGTCATTTTGACAATTATATGGCGTGGGGATCCTCTTCTCGGATCCTGTCTAAAGGGAGTTCTATAAGTTTCCTGGATCTGTGTATCAACCTCTTGCTCTATATTTGGAAAATTTTCTGCTATTACTTCCTTGAAGAGATTGTTGATCCCTTTGGTATCACTTTCTTTTCCCTCCTCTATTCCAATTATTCTTAGGTCAGCTCTCTTAAGATGGGCCCATATTTCTTCAATGTCAGATTCCTGCTGTTGGATATCTTTTTCTAGATTAGAAACTATGCATTCATTTTTGGATTGCTCATCTTCTAAGAGCGAGATTCTGTTCTCCATGTGGTCTAATCGGTTGTTTGTGCTTTGAATTGAGGCCTTTACTTCATTAATTGCATCCTTTATCTCTTTTTGGCTCTCTCTGAGTTCTTTTCGAAGCACCTCTATTATTTCTACAGTTATTTTCCTGATTTGATCTTCTAGAAATCTCTGATTTTCTGTTTTATCAGGTTCTGATGTTGTGGGGTTGTGCACATTCATTACTTCAGTGTTATTCCTCTTTCCCATGATTTCGGAGGTTTGTGCCTTCTCTGGGTTCTTCCCTTGGGTCACTATGGCTTCACTTAAGGTGCTCTGGATCTCGAGTCTGTATTATCTCAGACCCTACTACTCCTTTACTGGGTTGTATCACAGAGTCTCCGACCCAGGGAGTCGATAGAGGCTGCTTTAAACTATGGGGGGTGCCAGGTTGCACGCTCTCCTATGGTGTGATATCTCTGCCACCACCACTCCCTCACTGGGTCAAGTCCCAGGAGGCACAATACTGGGATTTCTCCTCTGTGGCCCGCAATTTGACTCACTGTTCTTGAGTACGTAGATGTAGCTGTACTGGACTCGGTGAATTCACTGCTGCTGCCGCCGCCGGTGGCAATATGGCGCCTCTGCCACGCCCTCGGCCATGAGGCTGGTGTATTTTTTCTTCTCTGGTTTTGATTTCCACTCTGAATCCCTGCAGCGTGTGCTGAGCTCAGCCACTGGGAGCTTTAAATGCTGTTTGTGCCGAAAGATCCCGCCTGGCTGTTCCGCATCGGCTCACCTCGGCTTGCTGTAGCCGTCCGCTGAGTTCGCCGCTGCCGCCGGCAGTATGGCGCTGCTGCCGTGTCCTCGGGCGCGTGTGTCTCCTCTGTGGCCCTGAGCTCTGTTCTCAGTCCGCTTTCTCTCTGGAGCCTGGTGGTTTTTTTGTTTTTCTGGTGATGGTGTTTTCTGGCTATGAAAGGCGCTCTTTTTGTGGTAATGGAGATTGGTTGTTAGCGGGACTCTTAAGCCCTGCTTTTCTCGGTCGCCATCTTCCCGGAAGTCCCAAACCTATTTTTCTACTTTATTTGGAAACGGTCTCACTAAGTTGCTGACAGCCTCACTAAGTAGCTGAGACTGGCTTCAAATATGTGCAGTCCTCCTGTCTCAGCCTCCTGATCACTGGGATTACAAGTGTGTGCCCCCACGCCTGGCTTCACATTTTGTTTTCCATCTTTCATCCTTTTTTGTTTGTTTTAGTTTCCACATGTGAGAGGGTACATGTGATACTTGTCTTTCTCTGTCTGGCATCTTCTAGTTCCATCTCTTTCTGTAAGTGACAGTATACATTCATCTTTGCTTGAATGTACACATATATGTGTATTTTTTTTCCCTTCGAGTATTGCAAAGGATAATATTCTTTATCCATTCATCTGATGATGGGCACCAGGCTGATTCTACATCTTGGGTATTGTGAATTGTGCTGCATTAAACATGGACATGCTTACTGCATGCACATGGACATCTCTTCTGACTTCATTCTCTTTAGAGCTATATATACCTAAGAGTGTTGTTCTGGATTATATGGTAGTTCTATTTTTAGATTTTTGAGGAACCTCCATACTGCTTTCCATAGTTCCCCTACAGTATAAGAGTTTCCTTTCCTCCACATCCTCACCAGCATTTGTTATTTTGGGTTTTTAAAAAACTAATAACCATGCCAGGCGTTATGGCACATGCTTATAATCCCAGCGCTTGGGAGGCTGAGATAGGAGGATCACACAGGTCCAAAGTCAGCCTCAGCTACTTAGTGAGACACTCAGCAACTTAGTGAGACCCTGTTTCCAAATAAAGTATAAAATAGGTCTGGGTGTATAGCCTGGAAGTAGAAAGCCCCTGGGTTCCACCCTCAGTACAACAACAACAACAACAAAACAACAAAAAACCCAATAATAATAATAATAATAATAATAATAATAATAATAAATAATAATAATAAATTGAGGTAGTTTTGATTTGCATTTACCTGAAGGCTAAAGATATTGAATATTTTTGAGCCAGGCGTGGTGGCGCACACTTGTAATCTCAGTATTAGGGAGGCTGAGACCAGAGGATTGCAGTTCGCGGACAGCCTCAGCTACTTAGTGAGGCCCTCTGCAACTTAGTGAGACCCAGTTTCAAATTAAAGAATAAAAAATAAGGCAGTGGGTGTAGCTCGGAGGTCAAATGCTTCTGGGTTCCATCCTCAGACCCGCCCCCAAAAAAAAAAACAAAAACCAAGAAAAACACGATACTGAGTATTTTTAAAAATATATTTCTTGGTCATTCATACTTCCTTATTTGTGAAGTGTCTGTTTGGGTCATTTGCCCCCCCCCCTTTTTTTTTTTGGTGGTACTGGGGGTGGAACCCAGAGGCTTTCTAAATCCGGGCTATACTCCCAGACCTTTTTTATATTTTATTTGGAAACAGGGTCTAAGTTGCTGAAAGCCTCACTAAGTAGCTGAGGTGGGCTTCGAACCCGTGCGATCCTCCTGTCTCAGCCTCCCAAGCGCAGGGATTACAAGCGTGCATCACCATGCCTGGCCATTTGCCCCTTTATTAGATTTTTTGTTGTTGTTGGTAGTGTTTTGAGTTTATTTCTCTCTCAAATGAATTAACTGGCAAAGATTTTCTCCCATTCTTTGTCACTTTACTCTGTTGATTATTTTCCTGCTGTGCTGAGTTTTTTTTTTCTTCTTTTTATTGATGGTACTGAGGAGTGAACTCAGGGATCTTTTACCTCCAAATTGCATCCCTAGCCCTTTTTATTTTATTTTGAAATAGTCTCCCTAGGTTGCTGAGAGTCCTAAGTTTCTGAGGCTGGCCTCGAACCTGTTATCCTCCTGTCTCAGCCTTCCAAGTACTGGATTATAGATATGTGCCACCAAGCCTGACTAACTTATCTTTTTTTCTTTTTTTTTCTTTGGTATTACTGGGGATTGAACCCAAGGGCATTCTACCTCAGAACTACACCCTCAGTTTGTTTGTTTGTTTGTTTGTTTGTTTCTTTCTTTCTTTCTTTAATTTTTTTAGTTTTGCGGTACTGGGGATGGAAGCCAGGGGCATTCTACCTCTGAGCTACACCCCCAGCCCTAATTTTTTTTAATTTAATTTTTATTTTTTTATAAGTGGAATATAATGAGAGTGGTGTACATTTACATTGTGCTTCATGCCCTTCCCCCTCCCTTTCCCTCCTCCCCAATAGATAGTGTCCAGGTTAATCATGTTGTATTTATGCTATTACACATATTCATATGTAGCTCCTCCATTGAACAACCTCAGCTTTCTTCCTCTCCTATCCTTCCGTTAAAGCTTTGCTGAGATTTCCCCTCCATCATCTGGAATCCCGCTGGTATTACCACTACTCCCTAGCTTGAACATATTATAGAAAACATTTGTCCCTTCTCTTTCTGTGCTTGACTAATCTCACTTAACGTAATGTTCTCTAGTTCCTTCCATCTTCTTGCAAATGCTGTTATTTTATTTTTCTTTATAGCTGAATAGAATTCCATTGTATGTATTTCCCATAATTTTGCAATCCATTCATCTGTTGATGGATATCTGGGTTGGTTCCATATTTTGTCTATTACAAACTGTGCTGCTATGAACATGGGTATGCATATGTTAACATAGTTCTCTGATTTCAACCCCTTTGGAAAGATACCCAGGAGTAGTATAGCCGGATCAAATGGTGGATCTATTCCCAGTTTTCTAAGGAATCTCCATACTGATCTCCATAGTGGCTGAACTACTTTGCACTCCTACCAACAGTGTAAAAGAGTTCCTCCTTCCCCATATCCTCGCCAGCAATTGTTGTTGTTTGATTTCTTTATGTTTGCCACTCTGATTGGGGTTTGATGGAATCTCAGCATAGTTTTGATTTGCATCTCCCTGATGGCTAATGATGTTGAACATCTTTTCATATATCTATTGGCCATTTGTATCTCTTCTTTTGTGAAGTGTCTATTCATTTCAGTTGCCCATTTCTTGATTGGGTTGTTTGTTTTGCTAGTGTAGAGTATTTGAGCTCTTTGTATATTCTGGATATTAGCCCCCTATCAGAGTGGTGCCCAGCCCTAATTTTTTATTCTTTATTTTGAAGCAGGGTCTCACTGAGTTGCAAAGGGCTTCACTAGCTAGCTTCTTTATTTTTTATTTTAAAATGGAGCCTCACAAATTGTGGAGGGCCTCAGTAATTTGTTGAGTCTGGCCTAGAACCTGTTATCCTCCTGTCTTAGCCCCCGAAGTACTAGGATTACAGGTGTGTGCCACCATGCTTGGCTAACTTGTCTATTTTTAAGAGTAGAACCTGTAATTGAACCCAGAGCTCCAGAAATGAACAGTGGATGTATGAACTCTTACTATGGGCTCAGCACTGTTTTGAGCTCGCTCTATTTTTGCCCTAAATCTATTCTGTGGTTGGTCTCATTGAAGATTTCCCCTAGGTGTGTTAACACAGTTGTGTTGTATTGGTTCCTGTCCAGACTTTTTTTCACATGGGCTGTAGTGGAGCTATGAGCTGTGGCTTTCCTACTCAGTCTTTGGACTGTTGGTTTGGGGACCTCCCCAGTATTGCCATGCCTGCCATGTCTTTGTGTCTCTCATATGGAATGTCTACTACCTGTACTGGAAAAATAGCCTTGGCTAAGTGAGAGTTTTGAAGTAAGTTGGACGTGTGGATTTACTCTACCTAAACAAATGAAGAGGTACTGGTATTTTCTAAGAAGCATATGTAAGCACAGGTTTCTTGTGACATGCCCAGTGATGGATTCATTAGCAATGATGTGTGTGTGGAGTGCAGTGCCTGCCTGGAGCCGGGTGCCAGAGTCACAAAGGGCTGCTCACAGAGCCATTCGGATGTTCTCTTTTCAGAGGAGCTTTATGGAGACTTTGAAGACCTAGAAACGGGGGACGTGCACAAGGGAAAACCAAGCTCGGATACTCAGGTATGTCTGTGGATGCTCTCAGCTTAGTGTGTTTGGGAGAAACCAGTTTTGAGAAAGGCAGTCTTAACTCGTTATCTCTGAAGCTGTACAGAAGCATACACTCTTTCCTAAAAGTCTGGAGATGTGGGGCATATCAAAGGTGGTTTACTCTTAGCCTTTTGAATTATACCTACTACCACCCCTCTTTGCCATAGGTGCTTACTAGATTCCTTATGGTATTTTTATTGTAGAAGTTTTAGCCCAAGTATTCCTCTTCATTGTTCTTTTTTTTTTTTTTTTGGTGATACTGGGGGTGGAACCCAGAGGCTTTCTACCTCTGGGCTATACTCTCAGACCTTTTTTATATTTTATTTGGAAACAGGGTCTCACTAAGTTGCTGAAAGCCTCACTAAGTAGCTGAGGCTGGCTTTGAACCCATGCTATCCTCCTGTCTCAGCCTCCCAAGCACAGGGAGTACAAGTGTGCGCCACCATACCCGGCTTCATTGTTCTTTTTTTGCTATTATTATTTTCTTAAATTTAAGTGTCACGTTAAAAATTCTCATTTTTCCTGATACTTCTTTTGAACAGCATCTGAGATGGGGATACTTTCTGTTACTTTTACTTGTGTTTGGCATTCCCACATTGCAATTGAGAGTGTCAATGAATTGTAATGCAGACACACTGTCTCCTGAGCAATGCATGTTTAAATGTTTTGGTTGTAATAATCATATATAACATTATTTTATATATATAAACATATATATATATATATATATATATATATAATATATATAAAGATTTTTTTGTGTGTTGGGGGGGGTTCTGGGGATTGCACCCAGAGGCTTTCTATCTCTGAGCTTCACCCTCAGTCCTATTTTATTATTTTATTTTGAAACAGGATCTTTCTAAGTTGCTATGGCTGACCTTGAACCTGTGATCCTCCTTGGGATCAGCTTCCCAAGTATTAGGATTACAGGCATGTACCAACACACCTGACTCCGTAATTTAAGATTTTTTTTTTTTTTTCCTTTTGCGGTGCTGGGGATGGAACTCAGGGCATTCTACCTCCGAGTGACAAACACAGCCCTATTTTTTTATTTTTTATTTTGAAACAGGGTCTCACTGAGTTGCAAAGGGCCTCACTAAGTACCTGGGGCTGTCTGCAAACCCGTATCCTCCTGTCTCAGCCTCCCAAATGCTGGGATTACAAGTGTGCGCCCCCACGCCCAGCTAACTTAAGATTTTTGCTGCTGTAATAGAACTTCCCTTGGTTTGCTTTAATCTTTGTTTGTTTGTTTGTTTGTTTATTTTTAAGGACTGATCCGTTTCTTTATTTTTTATTTTTTATTTTTTGGTGGTACTAGGGATGGAACCCAGAGGCTTTCTACCTCTGGACTCTACGCCCAGACCTATTTTATTTTTTATTTGGAAACAGGGTCTCACTAAGTTGTTGAGAGCCTCACTAAGTAGCTGAGGCTGGCTTTGTACCTATGCGATCCTCCTGTCTCAGCCTCCAGAGCGTGGGAATTACAAGCGTGTGCCACCATGCCTAGCTGCTTTAATGTTTAAAAGTAAAGTCTCCATGAATTTGTACATTTCTCTTGTGGAAATTTAAGGTTGAAGGTATAGAAGAAGAAGTTAAAGAAGAAACTGACCCCAGCACAGATGAAAGCGCCAAGCAAAAGCATTTGGATAAGAAGAGGAAATTGAAGGAAATGTTTGATGCAGAGTATGATGAAGGAGAAAGTACATATTTTGATGATCTTAAAGGAGAAATGCAGAAACAAGCACAGGTAAGAAAACCCAGTTCTTGTCAGCCTCCTTCTGAGTCTGGAACAGGGTCGTGAATACCTGACTTTGGTCTCTGTTCCTGGCCTGCATCTGTGGCTTTCTCTCGAATTCTTGGACTGAGGTAACAGAGGAGTATAATGATTCACGCAGCCATCTAACTGCTTCTTCAGTGGGAAGTTCACCAGAATAATGTCAGTGCCTCTCCTTGTTGCCAGCTTGAGGTGCTTAGAAAGCAGAAATGGCCAGACAGTCTCCACTTAGAGTCTCATGGGCGTGACTTGAGACAGTGTGCTCGATTAAATCCAAGCCCAGGCTTCATGTTCTGATTACTGCTCTCTAGTTGAGTGGGTAGTGGCTTGTAGCCTGTGCAGCTTGTGCACACATTGGCGCTCTCCAGGGGAGATTTTCTGAAAACCCATCTCAATCAGAGTTCAGGGAATATTTTGAGTGAGGTCAGATGACAGAAACAAAGGGAGTAAATGGAACACAGGAAGGGTGACAGTGTGGCTTGCCTGAGTACCGAGCAGTCTGTTAGAGGTATGAGCTTAGTCCGATGGAGATACTGAGGTGTGTGCACAGTTGGTGGTGTTTGAGTTCTGCTTTGTTAGCAGGGGCACCAATAATCTATATAAGCAAGAAGATTCAGATTATATGATCTGTGAAAATATGATTAGCACGCTTTGTTCTATGTAGGCCTTCATCTAGGCAGATAAATCTCTCCTGATTAGTTACTAACTTAATGGTTTGTATGTCTTTGACTTTGTGTGTGTGGTACTGGGGGTGGAACCCAGGGACATTCTACCTCTGAGTGACGCCTCCAGCCCTATTTTTTATTCTTTATTTTGAAACAGTGTCTCACTGAGTTGCAAATGGCCTCACTAAGTAGCTGAGGCTGTCCGTGAACCGCAATCCACCTGTCTCAGCCTCTCAAATGCTGGGATTACAAGCGTGTGCCACCACGCCCGGCATGTCTTTAACTTTTGACAGAAAAGACTAAAAAAATATAAAGCTAGTCCTGAAGTATTTCTTTCAAGCCATTTATTATTTAAAATCATCTAGAATCTTACAGGCCATTGTAAAGGACTTTGAATTTTCTCCTTGGAGTGGAATGGGTGGTAGAGGGCTTTGAGCAGAGAAAGGGACATTTGTAATCTGCTTCCTTCTGAAAGAATTGCTCTGGCAAGAATTCAATTAGAGGTCAAGGTGATGACAGCAGGGAGGGTGGCAGTGGAGGTGAGAAAAAGCATCTGCATACCCTTTGGAGTGCGATTGTGCCCCTGCTAGCTTGCTCAGTACTCCCAGGCAGGAGCCCACACTGTCTCCCCATCTGACCTCACACAAAATACCTTCTGAACTCTATCAAGATGAGTTTTCAGAAAGAGTCTGAATGCTTTGAAAGATGGATCAGTAGGATTTCTGGGTGGACTGCTTATAGGGTATGAGAGAGGAAATGAGGTGACAACTGGGTTACTAGAAGGATGGATTGTCTTCAGTAGGGTAGACAAGGCCTTTAGTTGGCACAGTTTTGTCTGGGTCAGTTGGGTTTGAGATACTGTTCAGACAAGCGGATTGTCATATGTGGCCAGAGACTCAGGCACATGGATGTTCCTTAAAGGTAGGAGATGGGCTGGGAGGTGAGCACATCGGGCACTGAGTGGTGTAAAGAGCGAAGTCTTGAGGGGAGCATGCTGGAAGCCAGCTCTAGGGAAAGTGATGCCCTGTTTCAAATCTTGTAGTTCTGATGAAGACAGAATTGACCTCTGGATTAGGAGTGGGGAGGGCTTCCATGACTTGAGCACACATTTTCATGGAGTGGTGGGTAACAGTCTGATTTTAGTGATTTAAAGAAAGTGAGAGCAGAGAATCTAGAGATTGCAATCGTAGGAAACTTGTGGAATTTTGCTGCAGAGAGAAACAGAGAAATGGGGCAGTAATTGGAGGAATTGGAATGAAAAGATTTTGAGATGAGAGAAATGACAGGGAAGATGTATTGGAATAAAGCCCAGCGTGAGGGAGTGGTGTGGTGTGCAAGTGAAGGTGGGGTGAGCCACCCATGCCGGTCCTGCCCTGTAGAACCTGCTGTGGCAGAGAGGGATATTTTTGTTCTTGTCACTGCCACGTGTGGGGACATATGTGCTGATATGACTAAGGACCTGGATTTTAAGTGTTATTTAACTTTGTTACTTGATAGTATAGTGCAGAGCTGTAATAAAAGGCTGCATGCGAGTATAAAGCCTGGTATAGGGCTGACTGGAGATTCTTATGGATTGATAGGTTTGGAGTAAATTAGAAAACAGCCATCAACTGAAAGTGAGGATAAGGGAGGATGTGGTGGGTGTTTGAAGTGGGGGAAGAGTGTCAAATAATTGTTTGGAGAGTAAGAGAGAAAAGCTGTGCCTGAAGGAAGCTGTAAGCATGAGCGTTTGCTGACCAGCATTCTGAGCTCCTCCTCAAGCTGTTTGCTTTTGCTGGGCCTTGGAGCAACAGAAAACACAGTTGAACAAACTGTAGAAGTAAGGTGTACATCATTTTTAATTAGGAGGATAAGCTTAAATCATCCTGTTCTTGATCTTTTTTTTTTTTTTTTTTTTTTTTTGGCGGGTCTGGGGATGGAATCCAGGGGCATTTGACCTCCGAGCTACAGCCCCTGCCCTTTTTAAAATTTATTTAGAAACCAGGTCTCACTGAGTTGCAGAGGGCCTCACTAAGTAGCTGAGGCTGTCCGTGAACCGCGATCCTCCAGTCTCAGCCTCCTGAATGCTGGGATTACAAGCATGTGCTACCATGCCTGGCCTTGGTTTCTTTATTTAGAGAAATTGCTTAAACATGAGCTGGGTGTTGTGGTGCACACTTGTAGTCCCAGCATTTGGGAGGCTGAGATAGGAGGATGGATCGTGGTTTTCAGACAGCCTCAGCTATTTATTCTTTATTTTGAAACAGGGTCTCACTAAGTTGCGGAAGGCCTCACTAAGTAGCTGAGGCTATCTGCGAACTGTGATTCTCCGGTCTCAGCCTCCCAAATGCTGTGATTACAAGCGTGCATCACCACACCCAGCCTGTTTTATTTTTATTTTTATTTTTTTTTTGCGGGTCTGGGGATGGAACCCAGGGGAATTTGACCTCTGAGCTACACCCATTGCCCTATTTTTTATTCTTTACTTTGAGATAGGGTCTTAATAAGTTGCAGAGGGCCTCACTAAGTAGCTGAGGCTGTCTGTGAACCGCGATCCTCTGGTCTCAGCCTCCCAAATGCTGGGATTACAAGTGTGTACCACCACACCTGGCTCAGCCTCAGCTATTTAGTAAGGCCCTCTGCAACTCAGTGAGACTCTGTTTCAAAATAAAAAATAGGACTGGGGGTATAGCTCAGAGGTCTAATGGGTTCCATCCCCGTATCACAAAAGAAGAAAAAAAAGATAACATGAGCCAGGCTTGGTGGCACATGCTTGCAATCTTAGTACTTGGAAGGTTGAAACAGCAACTTAGTGAGACCCTGTTTCAAAATAAAAAATAAAAATAAAATAGGGCTTGGGTTGTAGCTCAGAGGTTCAATCCCCAGTACTGCCAAAGGAAAATAAGAATATAACAGCATGATGGCATATTAACAGTTTTTCCTCCTCTCATATACAGCTTAACCGGGCAGAATTTGAAGATCAAGATGATGAAGCCAAAGTTCAATATGAGGGTTTTCGACCTGGGATGTATGTGCGGATTGAGATCGAAAATGTCCCTTGTGAATTCGTGATGAACTTTGACCCCCACTACCCCATTATTCTGGGTGGTTTGGGCAATAGTGAGGGGAATGTGGGATATGTGCAGGTAGGTGTCCTGTGCAGCGTGCTCAGTACCTTAACTTCTTAGGATGTACTCTGCACTGGTCAATTTATTAAATTTTGCTCCCTGCAGCTGCGTCTGAAGAAACATCGCTGGTATAAGAAAATCCTCAAGTCCCGAGATCCAGTCATTTTTTCTGTAGGGTGGAGGAGGTTTCAGACCATCCCACTCTATTATATTGAAGACCACAACGGAAGACAAAGGCTTCTGAAATACACCCCACAGCACATGCATTGCGGAGCAACCTTTTGGGGTAAAATGCGATTAAAATAATTTGTTTGTAAGATTAATTTATACCTTAGCTCAGTGGCACACACCTGTAATTCCTCTACATGGGAGGCTGAGACAAGTTGAACTGCAAGTTAATGAGACTCTGCTTCAAAACAAAAAGAGATGGGTATACAGCTCAGAGATAGAATGCCCCTGGATTTAATTCCTACTTTCCCTTCCCCTCCAAAAAAGGTTAATTTAACTTTTAGGTTTTGTTCTTTTCCTTTAATGAAAAAGGAATTAAATCTTAAAAGGTATTGTGTCTTTTGGGGGGATGGGGTGGAGTATGTATATAGAATACAGAATGTGTGGCTCACTTTTTTTTCCCTTCCCCTGTTCTTTTTAAGGTCCAATCACTCCACAGGGAACTGGCTTCTTGGCAGTACAGTCTGTTAGTGGCACAATGGTAAATATCTTGGATGTTTTATGTTACAGATTATGTTTACATCCTGAAAGCCAGGCGTGGTGACACACACTTGTAATTCCAGCATTCAGGAGGCTGAAACCGGAGGATCGTGGTTCGCGGACAGCCTCAGCTACTTAGTGAGACCCTCCGCAACTTAGCGAGACCCTGTTTCAAAATACAGAATAACAAATAGGGCAGGGGGTGTAGCTCAGAAGTCAAATGTCCCTGGGTTCCATCCTCAGACCTGCAAAAAAAAAAAAAAAATCTTGAGTATAAATTATGTATATGAAACCTTAAGTTAAAAATTAGAACCACCGGGCATGGTGGCACATGCTTGTAATCCCCGTGCTTGGGAGGTGGAGACAGGAGGATCGCGCAGGTTCAAAGCCAGCCGCGCTGGCTTAAGAGACCCTGTTTCCAAATAAAAATATATATAAAAAATAGATCTGGGAGTGTAGCCTGGAGGTAGAAGGGTTTCCAGGAACCCCAGTACCACCAAAAAAAAAAAAGAGAGAGAGAGAGAGAGAGCCAGGTGTGGTGGCTCACGCTTGTAATCCCAGCATTTGGGAGGCAGAGACAGGAGGATCGTGGTTCGTGGACAGCCTCAGCTACTTAGTGAGGCTCTCCGCAATTTAATGAGACCCTGTTTCGGAGGTAGAATGCCTCTGGGTTCCATCCTCAGACCCACAAAAAAAAATTAGACATTTTTAGTTAGGCATGGTAGTGTCTTACTACCATGGTAGGAAACAGATAGGAGGACTGCAGGTTGAAGACCAGCCCTTAGCCAATTTAGTGAGACCCTGTTTCAAAATAAAAATAAAATGGGGCCAAGGATATAGCTCAAGGTAGAACATCCCTTGGTTCAATCCCTCTCCCAGTACCACCACCACTACCACTAAAAAAAAAAAAAAAAAAAATTACTTGGTTTTGATCTTCCTATTTACTTTTAGCTATGGTGCAGAAGTAGAGGAGAAGGAAATGGAAGAATTCTAATGGTATTTTTAATGGTACTTTATATGGTACTTTATATGGTGGCACATGCTTGTAATCCCAGCATTTGAGAGGCTAAGACAGGAGGATCGTGTTTGCAGACAGCCTGAGCTACTTAATGAGGCCCTTTACAACTCAGTGAGATCTGCTTTCAAAATATAAAATAAAAAATAGAGCTGAGGGTGTAGCTTGGAGGTAGAATGCTCCTGGGTTCAGTCCTTGGTACCAAAAAAAAAAAAAAAAAAAGTATTAAGCAGTGCTCTCCAAGCCTAAAACACAACCATAGCTTCTAGAGATACATTATAACCAGCTATACATAAGGACATCCCATTGTACTTGTTTAGCACAGTATGTTTACAGTCTACATTAATTCAGTAAGAATATGTTTTGTTTTGTGGTACTGATGATTGAACTCAGGGGCATTCTAACTCTGAGCTGTACCCCAATCCCTTATTTTAATCTTACTTTAATTTGGGGGGGTACTGAGGATTGAACCCAGAGTTTATGAGAGCTACCCCAACCCTATTTTTTATTTTGAAACAGTATCTCGCTATGTTGGTAGGGTAGGCTGGCTTCCAGTTAGAGCTCCTGCTGTCTCAACCTCTCAAATACTGTGATTACAAGTATGCACTACCATGCCCAGCTGCAAAACCCTATTTCTTTTCTTTTCTTTTCTTTTCTTTTCTTTTCTTTTCTTTTCTTTTCTTTTCTTTTCTTTTCTTTTCCCTCCCTCCCTCCCTCCCTCCCTCCCTCCCTCCCTCCCTCTTTCTTTCTTTCTTTCTTTCTTTCTTTCTTTCTTTCTTTCTTTCTTTCTTTCTTTCTTTCTTCTTTCTTTTGTGGTACTAGGGATAGAGCCCAGGGGCATTTTACCTCCACGCTACATCTCTAGCCATATTTTTTATTCTATATTTTGAAACATGGTCTCACTGAGTTGCAGAGGGCCTCACTAAGTAGTAGCTGAGGCTGGCTATGAACTGTGATCCTCTTGTCTCAGCTTCCCAAATGCTGGGATTACAAGCATGCGCCACCATGCCCGACTAAGGCCCTGTTTCAAAACAAAAAATAAACTGGGGTGGGATGGCTCATGTCTGTAATCCCAGTATTTGGGAAGCTGAGACAGGAGTATTGCAGGTTCACAGCCAGTCTCCACAATCTAGTGAGGCTCTCCGCAACTTAGACTCTGTTTCAAATTAAAAAGAATAAAATAGGGCTGGGGGTGTAGCTTGGAGGTAGAATGTCCCTGGGTTCTATTCCTAGCACCTAAAAAAAAAAAAAAAAGGAAGTCTTGCTGGAGTACTGAGAATCTAAGTTGCTAGGGCTGTCCTTGAACTTGATCCTCCTGTCTTAGCCTTCCAGTGTCTAGGATTACAAACATGTGCCACCACACCCTGTTCAGAACATGTTTTTTTGGCTCCATATAATTTACTCTGGAGGTCTAAAATTTAATTTCTTAATCATTGTTAATTTTCTTTGTCTTATTCCTCATCAATCATTGTAAAACTATGCTTTTGTGAAATCATTTTAAGGAAGGTATTGCAATCATTAGTTTTCTGTACTATTACAGTGTTAGCTTTTGTTAAAATTCTCTTTAGCATGTTCAGATGTTCACTGTTGTTGTTTCTAGTTGATTGTAAGTGAAATGGACTTACATAATTTATTACATGATAGAGGATTGTGGTTTTCCCTTGTTGATGAATTATTCCCAAATTCAATGTTCCTTTTAGCCTGATTTCCGGATAGCTGCCACAGGAGTTGTTCTTGATCTGGATAAATCCATAAAAATTGTGAAGAAATTAAAGCTAACTGGTTTTCCGTATAAAATTTTCAAGAACACTTCATTTATTAAGGTTTGTATATCTATATGTTCACATTCTTATAAGTGTATATATTGTTAAAGGAAGATCACACGGTATTTATGGTATGCCTGCAGTTTGACTGCCATTTGTCATTCAAAGATGTGTGTGAAATTTCCAGTTCTGGCATCATTTCGGTGCTCAAAAGCTTCAGATTTTGGAGCATTTTAGATTGAAAATTTCACTAATGAAGATGTTTTTGTTATAAACACAGAGCTGAGCCAGGCATGGTGGCACATGCCTGTAATCCCAGTACTTGGGAGGCTGAGACAGGAGGATTGTGGGTTCAAGGCCAGCCTCAGCCATGTTAGCAAGAGTGAGCAACCTAGCCAGACCTTGTTTTAAATGGAAAATTAAAAAAAAGAAAGGGCTAGGAGTGTAGTTTGGAGGTAGAATGCCAGTGGGTTCAATCCTCAGCAACCCCTCCCCCCCCAATACACACATGCAGTTAAGATCATAAAATGAAATGTTGGTAATGGTTATCACTGGCATTTGTTTAGCTCTTTAAGTCTATGCACCCAAGTGATAGGATAGCTGCAGTCCAGCCTGCAAGATGTCCACAAACCTATCTAGCCCAGTTGCCTCCAACAAATACCTTTTGGCTCTTGTATTCTGCAAAGATGCCAGCGGTGAGCATGCTGATGAGCCACAGTAGTGTGTTGATTCATGTTATTGTGGAGAAAATAAAATAGACTTATATCCTTTTTTTTTTCTTTGTGGTACTGGGGATGGAACCTACTACTTCCAAGCTATTCCCTCAGACCAATTTTTTTTCTTTATTTTGAAACAGTGTCTCACTAAGTTGCAGAGGGCCTCACAAATTGTTGAGGCTGGCTGAGAACTTGTGATCCTCCTGTCTCAGCCTCCTAAGTACTAGGATTACAAGCATGTGCCACCATGCCTGGCTCACTTGCATTCTTTTCAAACATAGTAATTCTAGTTTTAAGGGGGAAAATACATTTTGATTATTTTATTACTCTTCAGTGAGATTTATTTATTTATTTATTTATTTATTTATTTATTTATTTATTTATTTATTGGTACTGGGGTTCCAGGAAGCCCTTCTATCTCTGGGCTACACTCCCAGACCTATTTTATATTTTTTATTTGGAAACAGGGTCTCTTAAGCCAGCGAGGCTGGCTCCGAACCAGCGTGGTCCTCCTGTCTCCGCCTCCGAAGTGCGGGGATTACAAGAGTGTGCCACCACACCAGGCTTAGTGAGTTTTTATTTAAAATGCGTTTATAAACGAAGAAGTTATAAAGGATGTAGTTTTATGTCTATTTTTATTTTCATTTGCATTTAGGGAATGTTTAATTCTGCCTTGGAAGTGGCCAAATTTGAAGGTGCTATGATTCGAACTGTCAGTGGAATAAGAGGACAAATCAAGAAAGCCCTCCGGGCTCCAGAAGGAGCTTTCCGGGCCAGCTTTGAGGACAAGTTGTTGATGAGTGGTACATATCCTTCATGATGTACTCACAACTGTCTGTTACCATTCAGTCTTTATTTCTAGCCAGTTGATTAGACATTGGAGTTTGGGTCTGTAGAAAGTTGACGTTAGTCCCAGCTCTGCCCCACTGGAGCATCTTATGCAGTGCCTGATTCATACAGCTTCTTGGGTTACACCCAGTGTTTTGTGATGTACATGAGTAGTTCACTTGGTGCAGTTTCTCTTTAAATATTGTGCAGTCAACCAGATAGAGGAGTTTGGGGTGAATGTTTAGGGACTGTATATATATATATATGTATATGTATGTATGTATGTGTGTGTGTGTGTTTTATAAGATGGATATGAATGAATCTTCTTTAGAAAACAAAGTAAATTTCCTCTTTCCAGATATCGTCTTCATGCGAACTTGGTATCCTGTCTCCATCCCAGCCTTCTATAACCCAGTAACATCTTTGTTGAAACCAGTGGGGGAGAAAGACACCTGGTCAGGAATGCGGACAACAGGTCAACTCAGGCTCGCCCATGGCATCAAACTAAAGCAAAGCAAGGATTCTCTGTACAAGGTACAGGTCATGTGAGGCTCTGTGGGTCACACAGAGGCTTTCCTATGCATTATTTCACATTCTTTAAATTTCCAGGTATACAATCTAATGTTAAATGTGACCAAACAATTGTGTGTTCAGAAAATATTTTGGAAAGGAACACAGGAAAATGATACTAGTGGTTTTCTTTGGATGAGAAAGGAAATTTAAACTTTTCTATCTTAAAAATAAGTTTAATTATGTATATTTGATATTTATAACATGTTAATGAGATATATAGATAGTAAAGTACTATACTGAAGTAAATTGGCTACATATCATCTCATATAGCTATTTTTCTGTGAGACAAGAACACAAATCTATGTAAAAGTTTGTTAAGTCTGTTTAACAAAAATCCCATATATGTTATATTCTTCTTAGCTATAATTTTCATGTCTTTAGATCTGTAGACCTACTCATCATACATAACTTCCATTTTATATCCTTTCATCTACCCTCTTTTTTTGTGTGTATGGTTCTAGGGATTGAACCCAGGGGCATTCTACCTCTGAGCTATACCTCCAGCCCCCCCCTTTTTTTTTTCCTTTTTAAAAGATTTTTTGTTTTGAAACAAGGTCTTACTAGGTTGCTGAGAGTCACTGTGCTGCTATGGCTCTCCTCATACCTGTGATCTCTTGTCTCATTCTCCCAAGTACAGAGATTACAGGCATCCATCACTACACCGATCTTACATCTCCCATTTTCTATTAGCCATTTTTATGTCACCTTTAGAGAAATGTTCAGGCTAGGCATGGTAGTGCATGCTTGTAATCCCAGCATTTGGGAGGTTGAGACAGGAGGATTGCGGTTTGTGGACAGGCTCAGCTACTTAGGCCCTTTGCAACTTTATGAGGCCCTGTTTAAAATAAATAAATAAACAAACAAATAGATAGATAAATAAACAAACAGACAGATAGATAGATAGATAGATAAAGAAAGAAAGAAAGAGACAGACAGACAGACAGACTAAAAATTAGGGCTGGGGGTATAGCTTGGAGGTACAATGCCCCTGGGTTCCATTCCCAGTACCACAAAGGAAAAAAAAAAAGTTTTTTTAGGTCCTTCATTCATTTTTAAATTGAGTTATTTGATTATTCAACTGACTGACTGACTGACTGTCTCTTTCTTCTCTTCTCTTCTTTTCTTTTCTCTTTTCTTTTCTTTTCTTTTCTTTTCTTTTCTTTTCTTTTCTTTTCTTTTCTTTCTGTGGTACTGGGGTATGGAACCCAGGGGCTTGTAATCCTTTTGTCTCAGCCTCCCAAATATTGAGGTTACAGGCATGCTGCCACCATACCCAGATTTGTGCAGAAGCTTTTTAGTTGGATATAATCCCACTCATTTATTTTTGCTTTTGTAGCCTGGGCTGTTGGTGTATTATCCAAAAAAATCATTGTCAATGCCAGTGTTGGGGAACTTTTCAGTCTATGTTCTCTTCTAAGAGTTTTAGGGTTTCCAGTCTTACATTTATGATTTTTAGACATTTTGTGTAGTTTTGTGTATGGTGTAAGGTAGGGGTTCAGTTTTATTCTTTTGTACTTGAAGATCCTGTTTTCCCAGCTCCATTTCTTGACAGTTACTGTCCCTTCCCCTGTGCATCCTCTTGGTTGCTCTTGTTGAATATTGATTCTGTGTTTGGATTTATTTATGAGTGTTCCTTCTGTACTCTGGGTATATGTTCCTGATTTTATGCCAATGACATACTGTTTTGATTACCTTTATAATTTTAAATCAGGAAATGTGATTTTTCCAGCTTTGTTTTTCTTCCTTAGTATTACTTTGGATATTTGGGATATTTTGTGATTCTGAGAACTTTAGGACTTTTTTTTTTCTTATTTCTGTGACAGCCTTGTCAGATTTAGGTATCAAGGCAAGGCTGGCTTTGTAAAATTTGCTTGGAAATATTGCCTTTATATTTGGGGAGAAGAGTTTAAGAAAGTAGTAATGCTTTGATAGTAGTAATTTTTTTTTTGGTAGAATTCAGCCAAGAAACTATATTGTACTTGGGGCATTTGTTATTGATATTGGAAGGTTTTTATTTATTTGTTGTCTATTTGTTACTGGTTTGATCAAATATTCTGTATCACCTCATTCAGTCTTGGCTAGGTTATATATTTTTCTTTTCATACTTTTTTTTTTTTTAATATTGTGAATTGAACCCAGGGGTGTTCTACCTCTGTGCTCATAACCCAGTCTTTTTTTATTTTGAAGCATGGTCTCACTAAGTTGCTGAGGGTCTTGCTAAATTGTTGAACGTGGCCTTGAACCTGGATCCTCTTCCCTCCCAAGAACTGGGATTACAGGTATGTGCCACCATGTCTGGCTTTGTTATCTGGTTTATTGGCATATACTTATTTATAACAGTCTCTCATGATCCTTTTTATTTTGTTAATGTCTTTTGTAATGTCTCTTTTCGTTTCTTATTTATTTTGAGTCTTCTCTTTTCTTTTATTAGCTAGGAATTTGTTGATCTTTTTCAAAGAACCAACTCTTGTTAACTGATATGCTTTTCCCTATGTCTTTTCTGTTTCTTATTTAATTTGATTTTATTCTGATCTTTGTTATTTCCTTCCTCTACTGACTTTGGGTTTAATTTGTTTATCTTTTTCTCACTTCTTAAGGTATACTTTGAGGTTATTTAGGATTTCTTTTTAATGTAGGCATTTATTACTGTAGACACCCCTCTTGAACTTGCTTTGGCTGCGTCCGTAGGTTTTGGTGCGCTGTCTATCATTTGTCTTGACTGGTTGGTTGCTCAGCAATGTGTCATTTTCATGTGTTCCTGGTTTTCCTAAGACAACCCCTGTGAGTGATTTCTAGAACTATTGGGTTTTTTTCTTTCTACAACTATTGTGTTTGGAAATACTACTTAGGTATGATTTTGATCTTTTTTAATTGTTTAGATTTGTTTTGTGAATTGATACATAGTCTAATAATGTCCTGTGTGGGCCAAAGAAGTATGTATGTTCTGCTGCTGTTGGATGGAAATTTCTGTGTATGTCTATTAGGTCCATTTAACCTAAAGTGCAATTCAAGTCCAGTATTTTCTTATTAATTTTCTGTTTGACCTATCTACTATTCAAAGTGGGATACTGCAGTCCCCTACTGTTTTTTTCTTTTTTTTCTTTTTAGGTAATGGGAATTGCTCCCAGGGGCATTCTACCTCTGAGCTACAACCCTAGCCTTTTTTTTTTTTTTCCCCCCTTCTTTATTTTGAAATAAGGCTTCACTAAGTAGCTGATGCTGGCTACAAACCAGCAATCCTCCTGTCTCAGCCTCCCAAGTACTGGGATTACAAGCATGCACCACCATGCCCAGCTCCCTTCTGTTAATTATATTGTTCTCTATCTCTCCTTTCATGTTCATTAATATTTGCTTCATATATTTAACTGCACCAAAGTTTATCATTCAGTAGTGATCTCTCTTGTAGCAAATTTTTAAAAAATTTTATTTAATTTTATTTTTATTGGTACATTATATTCATACAACTTATTGGGGTAAAAAACTTGTGTATACAAACATGTACTCATCGCTGATTTAACCCCTACCCAAATCCCACCCCATTCCCTCCTTGTCTCTCCCTCCCTTGCTTGGCTTAGTGATTGACTTCGATATGTTTAAGTACATTGTGAGCTTTAGAGATTTTCCTCTTCCCCCCTCAATTCTCCTCCTTTAGGTTGTCTTGTTTGCTCCTCTTTTCTCCCTAACTCTCACATAATAGGGAAAGCATCTTATTTCTTATTTTTTGTGCCTGACTAATCTCACTTAGCATAATGTCCTCCAGTTCCATCCATTTCCCTGAAAATGATGTAATTGAGTTTTTTTTTGATGGCTGAGTAAAATTCCATTGTGTACATATCCCACAGTTTTGTAATCCATTCATCTGTTGATGGACATCTTGGCTGGTTCCATAGTTTGGCTATGGTGAATTGTGCAGCTATGAACATAGATACACATGCATTAGTTTGGTAGTTTGGTTTCTTTTCTTTTGGGTAGATACCCAACAGTGGTATTGCTGGATCAAATGGTAGATTTGTTCCCATTCTTCTGAGGATTCTCCATACTGTTTTCCAAAGTGGTTGCACTAATTTGCAATCCCACCAACAATGTCTTAGAGTTCCTACTTCTCCACATCCTCGCCAGCATCTGTTGTTGTTTGTGTTTTGAATGATGGCCATTCTAGTTGGAGTTAGGTGAAATCTCAGGGTAGTTTTGATTTGCATCTCTCTGATTGCCAGTGATGTTGAGCATTTTTTCATGCATTTATTGGCCATTTGAATTTCTTCTTTTGTGAAGTGTCTATTTAGTTCATTTGCCCATTTTGTTATTGGATGCTTTGTTTTCTTAGTGTTGAGTTTCTTGAGTTCTCTGTATATTCTAGATATTAGTCCTCTATCAGTGGTGTAGGTGGCAAAAATCTTCTCCCATTCTGTTGGCTCTCGATTGAGATTCTTGATAGTTTCCTTTGCTGAACAGAAGCTCTTCAGTTTCATGCAATCCCATGTATTGATTCTCCTTTTAATTTGTTGTGCCTTTGGGGTCTTGTTGAGGAAATGTTTGTCTGTGCCTATGTGTTGTAGTGTTGGACCTATGCCATCTTCAAGGAGCTTCAAAGTCTCTGGTTTAATTTCCAAGTCTTTGATCCATCGTGAGTTGACTTTTGTACAGGGTGAAAAAGTGGGATTAACATCCAATTTTCTGCATATGGTTAACCAGTTTTGCCAACACCATTTGTTGAAGAGGCTATCTTTTTTCCAGTGTATGTTTTTGGCCTCTTTGTCAAAAATCAATTGGCTGAAAGTGTGTGGACATGTTTCTGGGTCTTCTATTCTGCTCCATTGGTCTATATATCTGTTCTTTTGCCAGTACCATGCTGTTATTACAATGGCTTTGTAGTAGTTTAAAGTCAGGCATTGTGATTCCTCCTGCGTGGTTTTTGTTGCTGAGAACTACCTTGGCTATTCTGGGCTTTTTGTTATTCCAGATAAATTTAAGGACTGATTTTTCTATGTCTGTGAGGAATGATCTTGGTAGTTTAATGGGCATTGCATTAAATCTGTAGATCACTTTTGGGAGGATGGCCATTTAAATGATATTTATTCTGCCAATCCATGAACATGGAAGGTCCTTCCATCTTCTAAGATCTTCGATTTCTATTTTCAGTATTTTATAATTTTCTTTGTAGAGATCTTTTACCTCCTTGGTCAAGTTTATTCCTAGGTATTTTATTTTCTTGTGGGAGATCCTGAGTGGAAGTGTTTTCTGAATTTCTTTTTCAGTGGATTTATGGTTGGTGTACAGGAAAGCTTCTGATTTTTTAAGATTGATTTTGTATCCAGATACTTTGCTGAATTTGTTGATCAGTTCTATAAGCCTTTTGGTTGAGTTTGTTGGGTTTTCTAAATATAGTATGTCATCTGCAAATAGTGAAAGCTTAAGTTCTTCTTTTCCTATTTGTACTCCTTTGATTTCCTTTTCTTGCCTTATTGCTCTGGCTAGAGTCTCTAGTACTATATTGAAGAGAAGTGGTGATAATAGACATCCTTGTCTTGTTCCAGTTTTTAGGGGGAATTCTTGAAGTTTTTCCCCATTTAATATGATGTTGGCAGTGGGCTTATTGTAGATTGCCTTAATAATGTTGAGATATGTTCCTTCTATTCCAATTCTCTGCAGTGTTTTTTTTTATCATTAATGTATGTTGAATTTTATCAAATGCTTTTTCAGCATCTATGGAGATGATCATGTGATTTTTGTCTTTGATTCTGTTTATATGATGAATTACATGGATTGATTTTTGTATATTGAACCAGCCTTGCATCCCTGGGATGAACCCTACCTGGTCTTGGTGTATGATTTTTCTTGATGTGGTTTTGAATGCGTGTTGCTAGTATTTTGTTTAATAGTTTTGCATCCAAGTTCATCAGAGATATAGGCCTGTAGTTTTCCTTCCTTGAACTGTCTTTATTCGGTTTGGGTATTAGTGTGATGTTGGCTTCATAGAATGTATTTGGGAGAGTCCCGGTTTTTTCTATTTCCTGAAATAGTTTGATTAGTGTTGGGATTAGTTCTCCTATAAAGGTTTTATAGAGTTCACTTGGGAAACCATCTGGTCCTGGGCTTTTCTTTGATGGCAAGCTCTTTATTGCTGTTTCAATCTCTTTGATTGTTATTGGTTGGTTTAAGTGTTCTATATCTTCTTGACTCAGTTTAGGAAGGTTGTATTTATCTAGGAAGTTGTCGATTTCCTCCAGATTTTCCATTTTGTTGGAGTATAGTTTTTCAAAGTAGTTTCTGATAATCCTCTGGATTTCTAGGCTGTCAGTAGTAATGTCTCCTTTTTCATCCCTTATCTTCATAATTTGGGTTGATTCTCTCTTTTTTTTAGGTTGGCTACTGGTTTATCAATTTTGTTAATTTTTTCAAGAAACCAGCTTTTGGTTTTGTTGATTTTCTGTATTGTTTTTTTATTCTCTATTTCGTTAATTTCTGCTCTAATTTTAATAATTTCCTGTCTTCTGCTGGCTTTGGGGTTCAGTTGTTCCTGCTTTTCAAGGGCTTTGAGGTGTGTCATAAGGCTATTTATTTGAAGATTTTCTGTTTTTCTTATGTGAGCACTCAGTGCTATAAATTTTCCTCTTAATACTGCCTTCAAAGTGTCCCAGAGGTTTTGATATGTTGTTTCTTTATTTTCATTTGTTTCTAGAAATTTCTTGATTTCACCTCTTACATCTTCTATGACCCATTCTTCATTCAGAAGTGTGGTGTTCAGTCTCCACATGTTTATGTTGTTTCTCTGGGTCTTATAGTTGATTTCTAGTTTCATTCCATTATGGTCTGAAATGACACAGGGAAGTATGTAACATTTTTTAAATTTGCTAGTGCTCATTTTGTGTCCCAGGATGTGATCTATTTTGGAGAAGGTTCCATGAGCAGCTGAGAAAAATGTAAACTCTGCTGTAGTTGGGTGAAATATTCGATATGTGTCCAACAGGTCCTTTTGGTTAATGGTGTTCTTTTAGTTCTGAGACATCTTTACTGACCCTTTGTCTGGAAGATCGGTCTAGTATTGTGAGAGGTGTGTTGAAGTCTCCCAGTATTATTGTGTTGGGATTTATGTGTGACTTCATGTCACAAAGAGTTTCATTTATGAAAGTAGCTGCCCCTATGTTTGGGGCATAGATGTTGATTATTGTTATTTCCTCTTGCTTGATTATTCCTTTTACCAGTAAAATGTGACCTTCTTTGTCTCTTCTAATAAGTTTGGGTTTGAAGTCTAACTTGTCTGATATCATAGTTGCTACTCCTGCTTGTCTTCGAGTACCATTAGCATGGATTACCTTGCTCTAGCCCTTTACCTTGAGTTTGTTCCTATCTTTACTTGTAAGGTGTGTTTCTTGTAAGCAGCAGATGGGTGGATTCTGGCTTTTAATCCATTTTGCCACTTTATGTCTTTTTATTGGGGAGTTGAGGCCGTTTACTTTCAGTGTGATTATAGAGAGATAATTTTTAATTCCCAACATGTTAAGATCTTATTTCTGTTTGAGATACTGTTTATTCTTCTTTGCTTAGTTGTCTGCTGGATGGGAATTCTTGTTTCTTTGGTTCTGGCGTGTATTACCCATTTCCTCTTTGCAGTTAATCTCCTTGAGTATTTTCTCTAGCGCTGGTTTTGAAGACATAAATTCCTTCAGTTGCTGTTTGTCATGGAAGCTTCTTATTTCCCCATCTAATTTGATGGATAGTTTTGCTGGGTAGGAAATTTTTGGCTGGAAGTTGTTTTCTTTCAGAGTTTGGAAAATATTACTCAGTGCCCTTCTGGCTTTCATAACTTGGTTTGGGAAGTCTGGAATGATTCTAATTGGTTTGCCTCTGTATGTCACGTGGCCTTTTGTTTTTATTGCCTTTAAGATTGTCTCCTTGGCTTCCACATTGGTCATTTTGACAATTATGTGGCCTGGGGATCCTCTTCTCTGATCCTGTCTAAAGGGAGTTCTATAAGTTTCCTGGACCTGTGTATCGACCTCTTGCTCTATGTTTGGAAAATTTTCTGCTATTACTTCCTTGAAGAGATTGTTGATCCCTTTGGTTTCACCTTCTTTTCCCTCCTCTATTCCAATTATTCTTAGGTTAGCTCTCTTAAAATGGGCCCATATTTCTTCAATGTCAGATTCTTGCTGTCGGTTTTTTTTTTTCTAAATTAGAAACTATGCGTTCATTTTTAGAATGATCATCTTCAAGAAGCGAGATTCTATTCTCCATGTGGTCTAATCTGTTGTTTATACTTTGAATTGAGGCCTTTACTTCATTAATTGCATCCTTTATCTCTTTTTGACTCTCTCTAAATTCTTTTCGAAAGTCCTCTATTATTTCTAAAGTTATTTTCCTAATTTGATCGTCTAGAGATCTTTGGATTTCTGTGTTAGCAGATTCTGATGTTGTGGGGTTGTTCGCATTCACTGCTCCATTGTTATTTCTCTTTCCCATGATTTTGGAAGTTTGTGCCTTCTCTGGGTTCTTCCCTGAGTCACTATGAGTTCACTTAAGATGCTCTGGATCTCGAGTCTGTGGTATCTCAGTCACCACTACTCCTTTACTGGGTTGTATCACAATGTCTCAGACCCAGGGAGTCAATCAAGGCTGCTTAGACCGTGGCAGGGTGCCAAGTTGGGCATTCTCCAGCAGGGAGTTGTGACTATGGTATGATATCTCTGCCACTGCCACTCCCACACTGGGCTGCACTGCTAAAATCTCCGACCTAGGGAGACTATCTGCGCAAGTCCCTGGGAGTGTAGTACTGGGATTTCTCCCCTAGGGGCCGCAATTTGTCTCACGGTATTTGAGTGTGTTGATGGAGCTGTAGTGAACTCGGTGGATTCGCTGCTGCCGCCACTGGCAATGTGGCACCACTGCCACGCCCTCGGCTGTGATGCGGCGTATTTCTTCTCTGGTTTTGAACTTCGTTCTGAGTCCTTGCCAGTTGTGCTGTGCCCGGCCCTTGGGAGCTTTAGATGTTCCCTGCACCAACAAAACTGCTGACTGCCGCCCGGCTGTTCAGCACCTGCTTACCTCGGCTCGTTGTCCACCCCTCCTCTCAGGCGCCTGGTGGCTGGTTGAGTGGGTTGGTCTAGGGCCGTCCGGTGAACTCGCCGCTGCCGCCAGCAGTAAGACGCTGCTTCTGCATCCTAGGCCGCGAGGCCAGAGTACCTCCTCTCTGGATTTGAGCTCTGTTTTGAGTCTCCCTCCTCTCTGGAGCCTGGTGCTGCTAGGGGAGATGTAGGCCGCGCCGCTCCGGCCGCTCTGTGCCGCGGCTCTGGCTGCTCCGCACCACGGCTCTGGCCGCTCCGGCCGCTCCGGCTGCTCCGGCCGCTCTGCACCGCAGCTCTGGCTGCTCTGCACCGCGCGTCTGGCCGCTCCGGCCGTTCCGCGACCCGGCTCTGGCTGCTCCGGCTGTTCTGGCCGCTCCGCTCCGGCTGCTCTGGCCGTCTGCTCGGCTGCTCTGGCCGCTCTGCTCAGCTGTTCTGGCCGCTCCGCTCCTGCTGCTCCAGCCGCTCCATTCCGCGGCTCCGGCCACTCCGCGCCGCCGCTCCAGCCAATCCGCGCTGCGGCTCTGGCTGCTCCGCCGTTCTGGCTGCTCTGCTTGGCTGCTCTGAACCGCGGGTCTGGCCACTCCGGCTGCTCCGACTGTTCCGCGACGCGGCTCTGGCTGCTCTGGCTGCTCAGGCCGCTCCACTCCGCGGCTCCCCCCAATCCGCGCTGCGGCTCCGGCTGCTCTGGCTTCTCTACGCCGCGCGGGTGCGGCACTTCGGGCTGGTTTTTTTCCAGTGTCTTGTTTTTCCAGCCCTTTTTCGCTGTCCCTTGTATTTACCGTTTTTATTTCTTTGCTGGTGGTGTTTTCTGGCTCTGAAAGGCGCTGGTTTTGTGGTAGTAGAGTTGGATTGTTAGAGGGACTTGTAAATGCCGCTTTCCTCCATCGCCATCTTCCCGGAAGTCTCTTGTAGCAAATTTTGACTTGAAGTCAATTTTATCAAATGTAAGTGTAGTACTCCTTTTCTGTTTTGGTTACTTTTTCCATAGACTATCTTCTTATAGCCTTTTCACTTTTAGCCTTTGTGTGTACTTAAAGCTAAATAGTTCTTTCAGGGTGGCATATAGTTGGATATTTGCTTTTAATCTATTCATCCTCTCTTTTTATTTTTTTACTTCCTTGTAGTACTAGGGATGGAACCCAGGGCATTCTACCTCTGAGCTACACCCTGGCTCTGTTTTTATTCTTTATTTGAAAAAAGGTCTCACTGAGTTGTAAAGGGCCTCACTAAGTAGCTGAGGCTGTCTCCAAACTGCGATCCTTCTGTCTTAGCCTCTTAAATGTTGGGATTACAAGCATGTACCACCATGCCCAGCTCTGTCCTCTCAGTTTTTTGATTAGAGAATTTATCCTTTTCACTCAAGGTTATTGTTGTTAGGTAAGGACTTGCTTTTGCCTTTTTGTTAATTGTTTTCTGGTTTTGTAAATCCTTTGTTCCTTTCTTCCTCTCTGAAAGTTTGGGGCCATTCTAAACTTAGAGCAGCTAAGACTCAATTCTCAGAGTTCTCAATATTTAACATCCTTCACAGTGGTTGGCATTATCAGTAGTTATTTTTTTAGGATTTCAGTGCCTATCTGGATTCTTATTTATGTGTAGATTTTGGTCTCTGAGAACACTCATTATTTTCTTTAAACTTAATAATAATGCATTTAAAAGATTTCTTTATTTTATTCTAGGATATTCAGTTGTTTTGTTTGTATTCATGGTACCATTCTGTCATTTTGTTAGAAATAGAAGTCTCCCAGGCATTACTTTTCCCATAAAACTGGTAATAATACAATTTCACATCATCTTGCATGAATTTTTATTGAAGTATGCTCAAGACATGGCGCCCTTGTTCAGCCTGTGGTGCTTCTGCTTCTTTGAGAAGCTATCTGAATTGCTTAATTTCCTAAAGTGGTTAGAGTTCTTGAACAGAGGACACTATGTTTTTATTTGTTGTTCTATGATTTGAGCCTGGGGGTATTCTACCTCTGAGCTGTACCCCCAGCCATATTGTGATTTTTTTAAATTTTGAAACAGGGTGTTAATAAGTTGCTGAAGGCCTTGAATCTGTGATCCTCCTCTCTCAGCTTCCCAGGTACTAAGATTACAGGCGATCATCACCTTGCATGAAAAGAACATCAAATATTATTGGGGATGATGACTTTAATAATAAATTTAAATAAATAGAAAAAATATTCTGTACATAGTTGGCATAAAATCTTTGGTAAAGGCCTACAGCAAAATTTCAATTTACTAACAGTATTTCCGAGACTATTTAAGAATTTTGATCATCTACTGGCAAGCCTTGAAAATTCATTGTAAAGTATTTTGCCTTCATTGTTTGTTTGTTTGTTTTTGGGTAGTACTGGGGTTCCTGAAAGCTCTTCTACCTCCGGACTACATTCCCAGACCTATTTTATATTTTTTTATTTGGAGACAGGGTCTCTTAAGCCAGCACTGCTGGCTTCGAATCTGCGTGATCCCTCTGTCTCCGCCTCCCAAGTGCGGGGATTACAAGTATGCGCCACCACGCCCGGCTTGCCTTCATTGATTGTTTAAATCTCCTTTAATTCAGCCAGCCTTCCATCAGAAACAGAATAAAGTTAACCACTTAGTTAGAATCAGGGATGGGGACACTGTGGCTATTGACTGGAGGAAGAACTATGTCTTAAATCCAGAGATTGCTATTCAAGAAGAAAAAGCCGGTGGCCCAAGAGTATCCCAGAGATGAGGCCTGAATTTTCCATTAAGAGAAATGTTGGATCCAGGTGTGGTGGTGCATGGTTGTTATACCAGCATTTGGGAGGCTGAGTCAGGAGTATTGCAGTTGCAGACAGCCTCAGCTACTTTGTGAGGCCCTTTGTAACTCAGTGAGACCCTGTTTTAAAATAAAGAATAAAAGATAGGGCCGGGGGAGTGTAGTTTGGAGGTAGAATGCCCCTGGATTCTACCCCCAGTACTGCAAAAAATAAAATAAAATGATGGATCTATTCATCTGCTCTGGTGAGAGACCCAGAGTTCCATACCATAAAAGGGGCACATTTCTTGAAAGAATTAGAAGCATAATCTCTATATTCTTTTCTTTGGCCTGGAGATGTGGATGTTCATTAAGGCAGTCCACATTCGATTGATGATTTGAATCTTCTGATGGTTAGCAGACTTGTGGAAAAGTCAGTCATTGAGAAGATTTGAAGCAAACGTTTTAAATATACATAGATCATAATTTAAATGTTTCATTGTCTTTTGTATTCCTTTTCAGCCAATCCTGAGGCAAAAGAAGCACTTTAATTCACTGCACATTCCAAAAGCCTTGCAGAAGGCCCTGCCATTTAAGAACAAGCCCAAGACCCAGGCAAAGGCAGGCAAGGTGCCAAAGGACAGGCTGAGACCGGCCGTCATACGCGAGCCTCATGAGAGGAAGGTACTGTTGACATGGCTTATTGCACATTGCATTTAGATATGAAAGTCATGCTCTCAGGAGCACCGTTGGCATTTTGATTGCATCCTCAGTCTTACCGGGAAAGGATAAAGGCCGTAGAACTAGAATCAGTGTTAGGGCCAGCATCCATTGATTCATCGTGTTCTGTGTCTGATTGGGAAATGATAGGCACACAGCTGGTGAGCCACTCTGCCTTTGCTAATTGCACACAGTATCCAAGAGTGGTGAACAGGGGTAGTTTACTTCTATCTCCATGTCGTTGTGACTTCCTAGTTCAGGCATGAATTGTCACTAGATGAATATTTATTTGGGTCATGGTTCCCAAAGGGGCCATACTGCCCCTATAGGGGTACTAGAATGAAACAGAGAGACACAAGAGAACATTAATTTATCTTTCTATTCATTTGGTTAAAGAAAGGAGATTCCTGAGGAGTGCTGAGTAATTTCTTTTTTCCTCTTTCTGGAGAGGGGGTGGTAAGCCTTATAAGTTTGGGTCATGGATTAAATCTAGTTTCAATATCAGTCCCAGTGTTAAGGCCCCTGAAATGTGGGAATTATCTGATGCTCACTGGGTCTTGTCCTTGTCAGATCCGAGCATTGCTGGATGCTCTGAGCACAGTGCACAGTCAGAAGATGAAGAAGGCCAAGGAGCAGCGGCATCTGCATAATAAAGAACATGTCAAAATGAAGCAGAAGGAAGAGGAGGAGAAACTCAAGCGACAGAAGGACCTCAGGAAGAAGCTCTTTCGAATTCAGGGGCAGAAAGAAAGAAGAAATCAGAGGTCCAGTCTCAAGGGGTCTGGGAGCAGTTGAAGTGAGTCTTCAGAATGGAGCGACCATGCTCTGATTCTGTAGAGATGGATGGCATCAAGTCTCACAGTGTTTGTAAATAATAAGATGGAACAGTAGCCTAAGAGAGACCACCAGACCGTGCCTTCAAGAGGAGAAATGGAAACTGCTGATAGGACGTGTGTTGCTTGCAGTATCCACTGATGGGGAGATTTAAACTGTTGAGACTTATGGTTTTGTGAATTATCTCATTTCATCCTGCTTAGTTTAATTATTTTGTCCTACAAAAATAATTAAAATATTTTCCATTAGTAGTTTTGGCTTAGTAGATTTCATTAGGGGTGAGTGCCTCAGTTGCTTGTGAATAATTTTAATTATTTTGCCATGTTCTTCATGATTACCATCTTCATAATAGGTTTTGGGAGGGAGGAAAACGATTTAATTTGTGTGTGTGTGTGTGTGTGTGTGTGTGTGTGTGTGTGTGTGTGTGTTACTGGGGGTGGAACCCAGGGGCTTTTCTACCTCCAGGCTA
The DNA here is from genome assembly GCF_963383645.1 of Muscardinus avellanarius. Classification (NCBI taxonomy): domain Eukaryota; kingdom Metazoa; phylum Chordata; class Mammalia; order Rodentia; family Gliridae; genus Muscardinus; species Muscardinus avellanarius. The sequence continues at coordinate 56,909,794 of NC_137793.1, read as the reverse complement.
TAATCCCAGACCTATTTTATACTTTATTTGGAAACAGGGTCTCACTAAGTTGCTGAGAACCTCACAAAGTAGCCGAGGCTGGCTTCAAACCTGTGTGATCCTCCTGTCTCAGCCACCCAAGCGCTGAGATTACAAGTATGAACCACCACACCTGGCTTGGAAAATGGTTTAATTCTCATTGTTAATGTAAAATTTTAATAAAGTCCATCCCCAGACCTGTCCCCCCCATTTTTTTTTTTTTAATGAAGGATGTGTGGTTGTTTTGTTTTTTTTATTTGAAAACAGGGTCACTAAGTTCTGAGGGCATCGCTGAGTTATTGAGGCTGGCTGTGAGCCTGTGATCCTCCTGTCTTAGCCTCCCAAGTACTGGTATTACAAATCTGCACCACCATGCCTGGCTTTTAGGTGTTTTTTTTTTTTATTGGTGGTACTGGGGGTAGAACCCTGAGGTTTTCTACCTCCGGGCTATGCTCCCAGACCTATTTTATATTTTTTATTTGGAAACAGGATCTAAGTTGCTGAGAGCCTCACTAAGTAGCTGAGGCTGGCTTTGAACCTGTGCGATCCTCCTGTCTCAGCCTCCCAAGCATGGGGATTAAAAGCATGCGCCACTAAGCCAGCCCCCCCCCTTTTTTTTAATCTGTTGTATTCTTTGATCATTGACCCTAATAGGCATTTTATATTCTCTTATATTTTGCATATTAGCATAATAGCTTGGTAAGAACAAATAAAGTATTTGTTCTTTATTTGGAAACAGGGTACTGGGGATTGAACCCAGGAGCATTCTACCTCCAAGCTACACTCTGGGCACTTTTGTTTATTTTTTTTATTTTGTAACAGTTTCTCTCTAAGTTCCTGGAAGTCTCACTAAGTTGCTGAAGTTGGTCTCAAACCTGTGATCCTCCTGTCTCAGCCTCCCAAGTACTGGAATTACAGGTATGCACCACCATGACTGACCAACAAATTCTTAAAGCTTTATATCAGGTACACATAAAGACCCAGAAAGTGAAACATATAAATGGAGTAGGCTTCTTGTAGTTTGCTCATGTATTATACCCACCTACCTGTATTTCCTGTTTGAATTGAATTTATGGACATCATAATATATTGCTATATGTGGTATATATGATTATATGATTTGTATAATTATGCATGAACTAAATTTTTTTTTATGGTACTGGGGATTGATCCAGGTATTCTGCCTCTGAGCTATATGCCCTTTTGTTTTTTATTTTGAAATGACCATGCTAAGTTTCTGAGGCTGACCTCAAACCTGTAATCCTCCTGTCTCAGCCTCCCAAGTACTGGGATTACAGATATGTGCCACTACACCCAGCTCTTATCTATGCCTATATCATACAACCATAGAGTCATATGCAGTGCACACTTTTCCCACTTTCATGCAATGCTAACAGTTTGCAAATGTCACAGTTGGGATTTTGACATTGATAGAATCAACTGATTTTTATTCATATTTTCCCAGCTTTACTATTGTGTATATCTGTGTATAGAAATATGGCACACTTTACAGATCTACATTTTTGCACGGGGACTATGCTAATCTCTGTCAGTCCAGTTATAGTATGTCTGCTGCTCTTTGAGTGCCATGTTGCCTTATTATTTTTCCTCATAGTGTTGGGGATTGAACCCAGGAGAGCATTCTACCTCTGAGCTATACCCTTAACCCTTTATTTGGAAACAGAATCACCAAGTTGTTGAGAGTCTGGCTAAGTTGCTGAGGCTGGCTTTGAACCTGTGATCCTTCTATCTCATCCTCCCAAGTACTGGGATTATAGCCATGTGCCACCGTGCCCAGCCCACATTGCCTTTTAAAACGTGATCAAAGGCCAGGCGTGGTGGCACATGCTTGTAATCCCCGCGCTTAGGAGGCGGAGACAGGAGGATCGCTCAGGTTTGAAGCCAGCCAGCCGCGCTGGCCTAAGACCCTGTTTCAAAAAATATAAAATAGGTCTGGGAGTGTAGCCCGGAGGTAGAAGGGCTTCCAGGAACCCCAGTACCACCAAAAAAATAAAAAATAAATAAAAATAAAATGTGGTCAAAGCTGGGCGTCGTGGCACATGCTTGTAATTCCCGCGCTTGGGAGGCGGAGACAGGAGGATTGCGCAGGTTCGAAGGCAGCCGCGCTGGCTGACGAGACCCTGTTTCCAAATAAAAAAGTATAAAAAATAGGTCTGGGAGTGTAACCCGAGGCAGAAGGGTTTCCAGGAACCCCAGTACCACCAAAAAAAAAAAAAGTGATCAAAGAAAATTCACCTGGTAGGTTTCCTAGTAGGATGATGACTATCTGGCCTAAGGGGGGAGGCTTTATAAAATTTTTGTGTGTGTGTGTGTGTGCTGGGTATTGACCCCAGGAATGTTCTATCTCCAAGCTACACTCTGAGCCCCTTTAAATTTTTTTTTTAAGTTTTCAAACAGGGTCTCATTAAGTTACCAAACCTGGTTTATTCTTTTTAATTTTTTTAATGGGTGCATTATATTCATACATCATATTGGTGTAAAAAAAACTTGTGTGGACATACATGTACACATCACCCATTTAGCCCCTACCCAGTTCCCACTCCATTCACCTTCCCATTGGCTTAGCGGTTGACTTTGATATGTTTAAGTACATTGTGTGCTTTAGAGAATTTCCTTCTTCCCCCTCCCATCCCCTTATTTTAGGTTGTCTTGTTTGCTCCTCTATAGGATTTCTTTTTTCATCTAGAGTTCCTCCTATGACTCATTTCTCCTTAGCTTTCATATATTATGAGAGCATTTCATTTCTTATTTTTTGTGACTGACTAATCTCACTTAGCATAATGTCCTCCAGTTCCATCCATTTCCCTGAAAATGATGTAATTGTGATTTTTTTTTTTACTGGCTGAGTAAAATTTCATTGTGTACACATCCCAGTTTTGTAACCCATTCATCTTTTGATGGACATCTTGGCTGGTTCCATAGTTTGGCTATGGTGAATTGTGTACCTATGAACTTAGATATACATGCATTCGTTTGGTAGTTTGATTTCATTTCTTTGGGTAGATACCCAGAAGTGGTATTGCTGGATCAAATGGTAGATTTGTTCCCATTCTTCTGAGGATTCTCCGTACTGTTTTCCAAAGTGATTGCACTAATTTGCAACCCCACCAACAATGTTTTAGAGTTTCCACTTCTCCACATCCTCTCCGGCATTTATTGTTGTTTGTGTTTTGAATGATTGCCATTCTGGTTGGGGTTAGGTAAAATCTCAGGGTAGTTTTAATTTGCATCTCTCTGATTGCCAATGATGTTGAACATTTTTTCATGCATTTATTGGCCATTTGAATGTCCTCTTTCGTGAAGTGTCTATATAGTTTGCCCATTTTTTGATTGGATTATTTGTTATTTTAGAGTTGAGTTTCTTGAGTTCTCTGTATATTCTAGATATTAGTCCTCTATCAGAAGAGTAGGTGGCAAAAATCTTCTTCCATTTTATTGACTCTCGATTGAGGTTCTTGACAGTTTCCTTTGCTGAACAGAAGCTCTTCAGTTTCATGCAATCCCATATATTGATTCACCATTTAGTTTCTTGTGCCTTTGGGGTCTTATTGAGAAAGTTTTTATCTGTGCCTGTGTGTTACAGTGTTGGACCTATGCCCTCTTCAAGTAGCCTCAAGGTCTCTGGTCAAATTTCCAAGTCTTTGATCCATCTTGAATTGACTCCTGTGCAGGGTGAGAAAGTGGGATTAATTTCCAATTTTCTGCATATGGTTAACCAATTTTGCCAACACCATTTGTTGAACAGGCTATCTTTTTTCCAGTGTATGTTTTTGGCCCCTTTGTCAAAAATCAATTTGCTGAAAGTGTGTGGACTTGTTTCTGGGTCTTCTATTCTGCTCCATTGGTCTATGTACCTGTTTTTGTGTCAGTACCATGCTGTTTTTATACAATGGCTTTGTAGTATAGTTTAAGGTCAAGTATTGTGATTCCTCCTGCATGGTTTTTGTTGCTGAGAACTACTTTGGCTATTCTGGGCTTTTTGTTATTCCAAATACATTTAAGGACTGATCTGTCTTATGTCTTTGAGGAATGATCTTGGTAGTTTAATGGGCATTGCATTGAATCTGTAGATCACTTGGAAGAATGGCCATTTAAATGATATTTATTCTGCCAATCCATGAACATGGAAGATCTTTCCATCTTTTAAGATCTTCGATTTCTTTTTTCAATGTTTTATAATTTTCTTTGTAGAGATCTTTTACCTCCTTGGTCAAATTTATTCCTAAATATTTTATTTTTTTGTGGGAGATATGAATGGAAGTGTTTTCTGAATTTCTTTTTCAGTGGATTTATGGTTGGTGTACAGAAAAGCTTTTGATTTTTTGAGATTGATTTTGTATCTAGACACTTTGCTGAATTTGTTGATCAGTTCTGTTAGCCTTTTGGTTGAGTTTGTTGGGTCTTCTGAATATATTATCATGTCATCTGCAAATAGTGAAAGTTTGAGTCTTTCTTTCCTATTTGTACTCCTCTGATTTCCTTTTCTTGTCTTATTGCTCTGGCTAGAGTCTCTAGTATTATGCTGAAGAGAAGTGGTGATAGTGAACATCCTTGTCTTGTTCCTTTTTTCAGGTGAGTTCTCGAAGTTTTTCCCCATTTAATATGATGTTGGCTGTAGGCTTATTGTAGATTGCCTTTAATGATGTTGAGATAGGTTCCTTCTGCTTTTATCATAAATGGATGTTGGATTTTATCATATGCTTTTTCAACGTCTATTGAAATGATCATGTGATTTATGTCTTTGATTCTGTTTATATGGTGAATTGCATGGATTGATTTTTGTATGTTGAACCAGCCTTGCATTCCTGGGAAGAACCCTACCTGGTCATGGTGCATGATTTTCTTTATGTAGTTTTGAATGCGTGTTGATAGTATTTTGTTTAGTAGTTTTGCATCCAAGTTCATCAGAGATATAGGCCTGTAGTTTTCCTTCCTTGAACTGTCTTTATTTGGTTTGGGTATTAGTGTGATGTTGGCTTCATCGAATGCATTTGGGCGAGTCCCGCTTTTTTTCTATTTCACGAAATAGTTTGAGGAGTATTGGGGTTAGCTCTTCTATAAAGGTTTTATAGAATTCACTTGGGAAACCATCTGGTCCTGGGCTTTTCTTTGATGGTAAGCTCTTTATTGCTGTTTTAATCTCTTTGATTGCTACTGGTTGGTTTATATTTTCTATATCTTCTTGACTCAGTTTAGGAAGGTTTTATTTATCTAGAAAGTTGTCAATTTCCTCCAGATTTTCCATTTTGTTGGAGTATAGTTTTTCAAATTAATTTCTGATAATCCTCTGGATTTCTACACTGTCAGTAGTAATGTCTCCTTTTTCATCTATTCATAATTTGGGTTGATTATCCCTATTTTAGGTTGGCTAGAGTTTTATCTATCTTGTTAAATTTTTCAAGAAACCAGCTTTTGTTTTTGTTGATTTTCTGTATTTTTTTTAATTCTCTACTTTGTTAATTTCTGCTCTGATTTTAATAATTTCCTGTCTTCTGTTAGCTTTGGGTTTAGATTGTTCCTGTTTTTCAAGGGCTTTGAGGTGTGTTGTTAGATATTTATTTGAAGATTTTCTGTTTTTCTTATGTGGGTACTCAGTGCTATAAATTTTCCTCTTAATACTGCCTTCAAAGTGTCCCAGAGGTTTTGATATATTGTATTCACCTCTTACATCTTCTATGACCCATTCTTCATTCAGAAACGTGGTGTTTTGTTTCCACATTTTTATGTGGTTTGTCTGGGTCTTCTTACAGTTGATTTCTAATTTCCTTCCATTATGGTCTGAAAAGACACAGGGAAGTATTTAACATTTTTTTTGAATTTTGTGGTGCTCATTTTGTGGCCCAGGCTGTGATCTATTTTGAAGAAGGTTCCATGAGCAGCTGAGAAAATGTAAACTCTGTTGTACTTTGGTGAAATATTTTATATATGTACAAGAGGTCCATTTGATGAATGGTTGTTTTTTAGTTCTGAGGCATCTTTTTTTTGTTTTTGTTTTTTTCCTTTGCGGGTCTGGGGATGAAACCCAGGGGCATTCGACCTCTGAGCTACAGCCCCTGCCCTATTTTTTATTCTTTATTTTGAAACCGAGTCTCACTGAGCTGCAGAAAGCCTCACTAAGTAGCTGAGGCTGTCCGCGAACCGTGATCCTCCGGTCTCAGCCTCCCGAATGATGGGATTATACGCATGCGCCACCATGCCCGGCTTAGTTCTGAGGCATATTTACTGACATTTTGTCTGGAAGATCTGTTTAATGGTGTGAGAGGTGTGTTGAAGTCTCCCAGTATTATTGTATTGGGATTTATGTGTGTTAATTTCACAAAGAATTTTTTTTTGGGGGGTTGTCCAGGGGTTCCTGGAAACCCTTCTACCTCTGGGCTGCACTCCCAGACACCTATTTTTTTATATTTTATTTGGAAACAGGGTCTCTTAAGCCAGCGAGGCTGGCTTCGAACCTGCGCGATCCTCCTGTCTCCTCCTCCCAAGTGTGGGGATTACAAGCGTGCGTCACCATGCCCGGTACAAAGAGTTTGTTTTATGAAAGTAGATGCACCTATGTTTGGGGCATAGTTGTTGATGATTGTTATTTCCTCCTGCTGGATTGTTCCCTTTACCAGTAAAATATGACCTTCATTGTCTCTTGTAATAAGTTGGGCTTGAAGTCTAACTTGTATGATACCATTGTTGCTACTCCTGCTTGCCTTCAAGTTTTTTTTAGCATGGATTACCTTGTTCTAGCCCTTTACCTTAAGTTTGTTACTATCTTTACTTGTAAGATGTATTTCTTGCAACTAGCAGATAGATGGATTCTGGTTTTTAATCCATTTTTCCACTTTCTGCCTTTTTATTGGGGAGTTGAGGCCATTTACATTCAGTGTGATTATTGGGAGATGATTTTTTTTTTTTTTTTTTTTTTGCGGGTCTGGGGATGAAACCCAGAGGCATTCGATCTCCGAGCTACACGCCCTGCTCTATTTTTTATTCTTTATTTTGAAATCGGGTCTCACTGAGTTGCAGAGGGCCTCACTAAGTAGCTGAGGTTGTCCGTGAACCGCGATCCCCTGGTCTCAGCCTCCCAAATGCTGGGATTACAAGCGTGCGCCACCATGCCCGGCTGAGAAATGGTTTTTAATTCCTTATATGTTAAAATTTTATTTCTGTTTGAAATATTGTTTATTCTTCTTTGCTTAGTTGTCTGCTGAATGGAAATTCTTGTTTCTCTGGTTCTGGCGTGTATTATCTGTTTCTTCTTTGTAGTTAATTTCTTTGAGTATTTTCTCTAGCGCTGGTTTTGAAGACATAAATTCCTTCAGTTTCCCTCTGTCATGGAAGCTTCTTATTTCCCCATTTAATATTTAAGATAGTTTTGCCAGGTAGGAAATTTTTGGCTAAAAGTTGTTTTCTTTCAGAGTTTGGAATATGTTACTCCAGGCCCTTCTGGCTTTCATGACTTGGTTTGGGAAGTCTGGAGTGATTCTAATTGGTTTGCCTCTCAATGTCACCTGGCCTTTCAATTTTGTTGCTTTTAAGATTTTCTCTTTGGCTTCTACATTGGTCATTTTCACAATTATGTGGCATGGGGAACCTTTTCTCTGGTCTTGTCTAAAGGGAGTTCTGTAAGTTTCCCGAATCTGTGTATCGATTTCTTGCTCTATGTTTGGAAAATTTTCTATTACTTCTTTGAAGAGATTATTGGTCCCTTTGGTTTCACCTTTTCCCTCCTGTATTCTGATTATTCTTAGGTTAGCTCTCTTAAGATGGACCAATATTTCTTCAGAGTCCAATTCCTGCTGTTGAATTGTTTTGTCTAAGTTATAAACTATCTGTTCGTTTTTGGAATGATCATCTAGGAGCAAGATTCTATTCTCCATGTGGTCTAAGTTTATAGTTTGAATTGATGCCTTTACTTCAATGATTGCATCCTTTATTTCTTTCAGACTCTCTCAATTATTTTCGAAGTTCCCATATTATTTCTACAGTTATGTTCCTGATATGATCTTCTAGAGATCTTTGATTTTCTGTGTTATCAGGTTCTGATATTGTGGGGTTGTGGGAGCTCCTTGCTCCATTGTTGTTCCTCTTTCCCATGATTTCTGAAGTTTGTGCCTTCTCTTGGTTCTTCTCTGGGTCACCACGACTTCACTTATGCTCTGGAGTTTGTGGTAATCTCGGCCAGCACTAATCCTTTACTGGGTTGTATCACAAAGTCTCAGACCCAGGGAGTTAGTTGAGGCTGTGTGAGACCCTGGGGGCACAGGGCTGGGCGTTTTCCCACTGGGAGCTGCAACTAGGGTGTGGTATCTCTGCCACCACTACTCCTTTACTGGGTTGAATTGCAATATCTCATACCCAGGGAGTTTATCAAAGCTGCAGGAGTCCCTAGGGGTGTAGTTCTGGGACTTCTGTAGGAGCTGCAATTTCACTTACATTTTTGGTGCACACTGGTCTGGAGCTCTCATGGGCATGGTGAACTTGCCCCTGCTGCTGGTCATATGGCACTGTCTCCACATCCTTGGCCTGAGGCTGACATATTTCTTTTTTGGTTTTGAGCTCCGCTCTGAATCCTTGGGGGGCGTGATCAGTTTGGCCGTTGGAAGTTTTAGAAGTTTTAGACGGTCTTTGCTCTGAAAGAACTGCTGAAGTACAACAAATTGATCTGCAGGTGCTCACTTCAGCTCCTTGCTTACCTTTTCCTCTCTGGAGCCTGGTGCTGTGAGGCAAGATGGTGCAGGTGTGGTCCCGCTGCCTCAAGGCAAGCCAGTTTCTTTTCTCCTTTCTGGTTGTTTTTCTAGTCTTCTTTTTCTTTGTCCCTTGTATTTATAGTTTTTATTTCTCTTTTGATACTGTTTTCTGGCTGTGTAAAGCTCTGATTTTGTGGCAACTCATAAATGCAGCTTTTCTCGGTTGCCCTCTTCCTGGAAGTCCCCATAAAATTCTTTTTTTTTTTTTTTTTTTGGTGGTACTGGGGTTCCTGGAAGCCCTTCTACCTCCGGGCTGCACTCCCAGACCTATTTTTGCATTTTTATTTGGAAACAGGGTCTCCTAAGCCAGCGCGCGGGGCTAGCTTCGAACCTGCGCGATCCTCCTGTCTCTGCCTCCCAAGCGTGGGGATTACAAGCGTGCGCCACCACGCCCGGCGTCCCCATAAAATTCTTAATAGGCCTTGTGTCTTCATAAGTGAAGCGGATATGAGAATCCTGCTAAGGCTGGTTCTACCTAGGAAATGATAGTTGGAACATGCCCAGGATTTCTGAGGAACTTGGCTGTAAATTTTCTTCTATTCCTCAGGAGAAATTGGAAATGTCAATAGCCAATGTAATTCAATTAAAGTATACAAAACACTCTGTGTCATACCATAATTTTCAGTTTATAGCTTACCCCAAATAGACAAAACCTAGTTTTTTTTTTGTTTGTTTGTTTGTTTGTTTGTTTGTTTTTGCGGTACTAGGGATCAAATCCAGAGGTATTCTACCTCCGAGCTATACCCCAGCCCTCATTGAGGGTCTCACTGTGTTGCAAAGGGCCTTACTAAGCAGCTGAGACTGGCCGTGAACTATGATCCTACTGTCTCAGCCTCCCAAATGCTGGGGTTACAAACGTGCGCCACCATGCCTGGTTCAAAACCTAGTTTTTAAAGTATCATATTGCCAGGTATGGTGGTACAAACTTATAGTCTCAGGACTTGGGAAGCTGAGAGGAAGATTGCAGGCTCAAGACCAGCCTCAGCAACTTAGTGAGACCCTGTTTCAAAATAAAAAATAAAAGTTGGGCTGGGGATATAGCTCAGAGGTAGAATACTCCCGGGTTCAGTCCTCAGTACCACAAAAGAAAATAGAAAATAAGTATCTTATACAGCAGGTAACATTTGTTTAAAAGTAAGCCTTGCAAATAATCTAGTATATGTAGCTATAAAGTCTCTAGTACTTTGTGAAGTCATACAACAATGGAGAGGCAAAAGTATATTTAAACACAATTGCAGATTATTGTCTGCAAGGTTAAAAACCAAGGTTAAAATCTTGGTCTGTCAAAGTTGGAGAACAAAGAAATAAAAAGTTTGCGTATTTAAAGCCAGGAGTGTGGTACACGTGTAATTCCTGCATTTGGAAGGATTGTGGTTCGTGGACAGCCTCAGCTACAGCTACTTAGCGAGGTCCTTTGCAACTCAATAAGACCCGGCTTCAAAAATAAAAAGACTAAAAAAATAGGGATGGGGGTGTAGTTCAGAGGTAGAATGCCCCTGGATTCCATCCCCAGTACCCCCCCCCCCAAATTTAAGCCAGGCGTGGTGGCGCACGCTTATAATTTCAGCATTTGGGAGGCTGAGACAGGAGGATCCAGGTTTGCAACCAACCTCAGCTACTTAGTGAGGCCCTCTGCAACTTAGACCCTGTTTAAAAATAAAGAATAAAATAAAAATGGGCTGGGGTGTAGCTTAGAGGTAGAATGCCCCTGGGTTCAATCTCTAGCACCACACACACACACACACACACACACACACACACACACACGAAAAAAAAGAATTAAGACTAGATTCAGAAACCTCTTACACCTGAAAGTAGCCAGAATGTTATTTTCCATGTAGAATTTTTACTGTGTAAGGTTTCAGCTGACTTAGCAATATATATATTAATAGTTTTTTTTTTTTTTTTTTTTTTTGCGGGTCTGGGGATGGAACTCAGGGGCATTTGACCTCCAAGCTACACCCCCTGCCCTATTTTTTTATTCTTTATTTTGAAACAGGTTCTCACTGAGTTGCAAAGGGCCTCACTAAGTAGTAGCTGAGGCTGTCCTTGAACCACGATCCTCTGGTCTCAGCCTCTCAAATGCTGGGATTACAAGCTTGCGCCACCATGCCCGGCTTAATAGTTTTTATAACTTAAGTGTGTATCCTTTTTGACTTGCCTAGGAGAGTTTGGAATTTTTTTTTCAGTAATAATGCTTTAGTCATTTGACATTGCCAGAAAGATATTTTTAATGAAAGTAAAACCCTACTAGAATGTGAGTTCTATGAGAGCAGAAACTGGATTGTTTACCCCCTTGGCACTGAGCATAAAACAGGTGCTTAGTGAATATTGCTCTGGAAGTAGGAACAAGGAGAAGGTACCACAGACAGTGAGCTGTGCAAAGTATGCACTTACCCTATAAACACACTAAAAATGCACGGGTCTTTCTCAGTTTCATTCAACGTTAAATTGTATAACTTAGCTGGGCATGGTGGCACACACTTCTAATTCCAGTACTTGGGAGGCTGAGACAGAAGGATCGCAGGTTCACGGCCAACCTCAGCTACTTATTGAGGCCTGCTGCAACTTAGGGCCATGTTTCAAAAATAAAGAATAAAAAATGGGGCTGGGGGTATAGCTCAGAGGAAGAATGTTCCTGGGCTCAATCCCCACTTCTGCAAAAAAAAAAAGAAAAAATGTATAGCTTATTATTTTTTTTGTGTGTGTGGTACTGGGGGTGGAACCCAGAGGCTTTCTACCTCCGGGCTATCCTCCCAGACCTATTTTATATTTTATTTGGAAACAGGGTCTCACTAAGTTGCTGAGAGCCTCACTAAGTAGCTGAGGCTAGCTTCGAACCTGCGCGATCCTCCTGTCTTAGCCTCCCAAGCACGGGGATTACAAGCATGCGCCACCACACCCGGCTTGTATAGCTTATTTTTGTAAAGTATTACATTTGATAAAAATTGGAGATTGAGATAACCACTCATTTTTATACTTTTTGTTATACAGCCTTTGGTTTGGGATAATATCTTAAATTAATACTGGTTTGTAGGGTACCTAAATTGTATGCTATTAGAATATTTGTATTAACAGCTAGTCTGAGTATCTTTGGTTTTCTGTTGGTGTACATGTTACATTATTATTATTTTGTTTACTTTCTTTAAATATGGGAATTTGCTTTATTTAAAACTACTGTGTTACCACCTGTGAGATGCCTGCCATTTTTACAAGTGTTTGAGTAAAGAAGAAAGCCATCTGGATGCTCCAGAAAAAAAAAAATCAACAGGCACGTGAAGAACTCTTTGAGGTTCTCGGTCATTTTTAGGAGTGTGAAGGTATCTAGTCATTTTGCCATCACCACAGTCAAGATCCAGAGAGTCACATACTTGACTGTACTTCCTCATGTCCCAACCCTCCTCAGCCACAATCCCTGCTAACTGATGAGATTTTCATCATCATGGTCTTGTTTGAGAATGTCAGGTGAATATAAACATGCACTTCCATAAGTGGCTACTTCCACTACTGCGTGTAATGACTTGAGATTCATCCTGGTTGCTTTGCATATCAGTGGTGGTCCTTTTTGTGTGTGTGTGTGTGGTACTCTGGATTGAACTCAGAGGCATTCTACCATTGAGCTACACACCCAGCCTGATTTTATTTTTTTATTTGGAAACAGTCTCGTTAGGTTGATGAGAGTTTCACTACTTGCTGAGGCTGTCCTTGAACCTGCAATCTTGTCTCAGCCTCCCAAATGCTGGGATTACAGGTGCTCACCAGTATGCCCGGCTTGGTGAGTTCCTTTTGATTGCCGAGTAGTATTCTACTATACCAGGAGACCTCAGTTGGTTACCTTTTCACTTACCTTTTGGTTGTTCCCAGATTTTGGTGATTATATTTGCTATAAACATTCTTGTAGAAGTTTCTTGTAAACATAGTTTTTTCCTTATTCCCAGGGTATTTGGGAATAAGGCAGCTGAACTGCACTTTTTTTTTTTTTTTTTGGTGGTACTGGGGTTCCTGGAAGCCCTTCTACCTCCGGGCTACACTCCCAGACCTATTTTTATATTTTTATTTGGAAACAGGGTCTCTTAAACCAGCATGGCTGGCTTACAACCTGTGTGACCCTCCTGTCTCCGCCTCCCAAGCACGGGGATTACAAGCGTGCACCACCATGCGCAGCAGGATCACACATTTTTAATAGAACCATTAGTATGTTTTCCAGAGTGGCTATTTCTTTTTGTATTCCCACCAGCAACCATTGAGAGTTCATGGACTTTGCCTCTTCACCAGAAGATACTCGGTATTGCCAGTATTTTTTACTTGCTATTCTAGTGTGTTGTGTCTCTCACTATGCATTTTCTCCCCATTTCCCTAATGACTAATAATATTGAGCATCTTTTCATTTGTTTTCGTGTGTGTGTGTGTGTGTGTGTGTGCGTGTGCATGCGTGCGTGTGTGTGTGTGTGTGTGTGTGTGTATTTTGGTGGTACTAGAGTTCCTGGAAGCCCTTCTACCTCTGGGCTACACTCCCAGACCTATTTTATATTTAATAAACACACACACCTCCCAAGCGCGGGGATTACAAGCATGCGCCATCACACCCGGCTTTCTATCTCTGAGCTATTCTCTAGCCCTTTTTTTTTTTTTTTTTTTTTAATTTTGAAAATCTCACTAAGTTGCTGAGGCTGGCCTGGAACCTGTGATCCTCCTATCTCAGTCTCTCAAGTACCAGTATTACAGGTATGTACCACTGAGTCTGGCTTTTTATGTAATTTTTGCCTGTATGGCTTGTACATTTGATTTCATGTCTATGAACTCATTCTCTTACCTCCTTATGATTTCCTCCTGGCTTCTAAAACTCTTTGCTTGTGTGTAAGTTTGTGGGTGTAGAGAGAGACCTATATATACATAGGTAAATATGGATACCAAGTAGGGAGGAAATGCTTATGACCATTACAGTCCTCACTTGGTCATATAACTACCTTCTCCTTTCTGCCTGTGTTCTTGCCTTCAGCAAACCTCTGCTTGTCATGGCCCTTCACTGGTGACCATCATGACCTAAACCTTTCCTGATGGCTCTGGACTCTTACTAATCCCATGTGGATTGGGTTATAGTTTTCCATTGATATTAATAAAAAGGTAAGACTAAAAGACGCACTAAGGGGTCTTTTGCACCCTTTAGTTGTAGACATACCTTCCCTTACCTTTCTATATATGTTGATTCAGAAGCATGAGGAGCCCAAATGTCCATGTAGGAGTCTATACTTACATGCAAGAGTCTGTAGTTAAGTGAATCAGTGTTATATCTTCTGGTGGAAGCATCTTCCCTCTCTGTAACTAAGACTTCTAGCTTGGCAGAGCATAAGGTAAAAGGGTCAAGAAGCAAACATTTTGTTAGTGGGCACTAACGGTGTTACTCATATCCCTTGATTATTAGACTTGTGATTCGTGGCCATAAGAGAAATGGTACTTGTTGCGAGCATATCCAGTCTTCTGGAGGGCCTTGCCCTAGCCCTGTGGGGCATTGTCCTTGGACTTGTACCATAACTCAGGCCACCAAAGTATTCCACTATCAAGCCAGCTGCCTCAGGGTGGCGGAAACATGGTAAGGCCACTGAATTCCACAAGCCTTGAACCAGAGTGGTACTCCATTTGATGCAAGGTGAGTTCCTGCTCAAGCATGCTGTGTGGGAAGCATGATTGTGGGTATGGCCTTCTGAAAACTGATGGATGCTAATTTTGGCAGAAGCATTGCATTCAGGAAAGGTCATTTTATCTCCAAAGTAAGTGTCTATTCCAGTTAGGACAAAATGCTTCCCCTTCTACAATGGAAACACCTAATGTAATTAGCCTGCCACTGGAGGGTCTGACTGGTCACTCCAGGGAATGGTGACATACTGTGGGCTCAGTGTTGGTCTCTGCTGCTGGCAAATTGGTCACTTGATTTGGCCACACAGTAGTAGTGGCTGTAGCCAGGCTGGCCCTGAGCGAACTCCATGTTGCTGAGCTTAGGCATATTCTCCATGGTCTCCACAGTCTCCATGGCTCATGTGCCCATTGGCTCGCCATGGTCACTCACCTTATGAGCCCATTGGGTAAGGCTGACTGGTATCCATCTCATGGATCATCCTAGCCACATATTGAAGTCCTCTGCAGAGGTCGCATTTACATGAGACACAAATATCTTTATATTTTCCACCCATTCAGAGATTTGTCTGTATACCTCTTCCTCAGATTTGTCACTAATTTTTCAATTATGTCTCCTTCAAGTCCCTGATAATCCAGCCAAATCATTGGCTACAGCTCATTAATCACATTTGGCTATTTCTCCTTCCAAGCAATGTGTACAGCCAGCTGTGCTGCCGGAAGTCCTGCCTACGGGAGGGTTCTTGTTCACCGCTATCCTACAGGGATGCCCCAGAAGGTGGCATTAGTGCTGTAGCTCTCTAGTTTGGAGCAGTGCCTGCATATGTGTAGACCCATCTGTAAACGTGTCCCAAGTCTTCTTTCTCACCATCAGTTGTGAAGGAGTCATGAAGTCATGGCACAGAAGAGGAGCAGCAGGAGTTGAGACCATGGACATATGGTCCACTTCATGCCACATTTTTGTGTCTAAAGGGCCTGCTCACACCTGATCTCATATATACCACTTCCATTTGATAGAGGGGCCGATACTGTGCATGGCCAGCTATATGGCTCGGTAGGTCAGAGAACACCCAGCTCATGATGGCAAAATTAGGCCACATGGTAACTTGGTGGCCCATAGTTAAGATTCTGTCTCTACTAAGGTCCAATAGCAGGCCAAGAACTGATTCTCAGAAGGGAAATAGCTATCTGCAAAAGATTGCAAGGCTTCATTCCTACACATCCAACAGACTTGTGCTGTGATTCACCTGTAGGTGTAGCTTTCTTATCCCGTAGTGTCTCTGCTTACTGCTGACACACTGGGCACCATTAGACCTGCAGGATCCCATGGCCTGGGGTACAGAGGAGATTGCCCCTTTTCCTGGACCTATAGTAGAGCCTCTTCCTGTTCTGGACTCCATGCAAACTAGCAGCTTTGGGGGGGGTACTCATTGCATGAGCCAGAGTAACAGATCCAAATGAGGAATATGCTTTCTCAAAAATTCAGAGAGCCCTACTATGCATTGTGTCCCTTCCTAACCAGGAACAGGGGGAGGGGGGGCAAGAGGGATGGATGCAAGTGCAGCAGCTATCTTTCACCAGAGAGGGCACATCTTTCCATGTCGCACATCACCCTAGGAAGTTTACTGAGGTAAGGCCCTGAACTGTCAGAGTAATTTCCCACTCTCTGACACCCATACCTGTTCTCCCAGTGGTTCCAAAGTAGTTACTGCTTGTTGCTCTCTGGGTCCAGTCGGCAGAACATCATCAGTGTAATGAAGCAGTGTGCTGTCTTGTGGTAGCACACGGTGGGTTAGATCACTGGAACTAAATTAAGACAGTGCCCGAGAGCTGTTCACTGCAGAGGTACAATGTAAAGGTGTGTCGCTGGCTTCTGGTGGGCCTTGTGACTAGGCGTGGAGAAAAGTGAGTCGACCAGCCAGTAGCTGCACTCCGTGCGCCTGATTT
This sequence comes from Muscardinus avellanarius, assembly GCF_963383645.1. Lineage (NCBI taxonomy): Eukaryota > Metazoa > Chordata > Mammalia > Rodentia > Gliridae > Muscardinus > Muscardinus avellanarius. The sequence goes on along the minus strand of NC_137793.1, from coordinate 56,893,439 downwards.
GCTTGGTTGCCACATCTGGTGCAGCAGATGCGTTTGGAGTAATAATCTGGTCAAGCTCATAAGAATCTAGAGTGGTTCTCAAGGTCCTGCACAGGACCCATCTTCTGCACAGGCCAGCTAGGCGAGTCAAATGGCCTGATAACCCCACTCCTGCCTCTTTCAGGTTTCCATCAGGGGCTCTAATCTCTTCAATCCTTCCAGGACTATGTGTGTTACATTTGGCTTGTTATCCTTCTAGGCGGAAGTAGATCTGTGGGCTGAAAGATTCTCGGGGTAGAGCATGGCAGGGCCGGGCTGGGAGGAGAGGCCTGGTCCAGGTGGCAGTGGTACACACACATGTGGGCCCAGGCTAGTATGGTTCCTCTGCCACCTGATTGGGATGGACAAGGAGGACCCAGTTATTTTGCCATAGGCTCTGTAAAAGGAGCACCTGCCTGTCCTGGAATAGACCTGGAAGGAGTCAGCTCCTGCCCAAGGCACTCTGCCAGGTGCAGTTGTTCTCCTAATCCACAGGTTCTACAACCCAGAATTTAATCACAGATTGAAAATACTTTTAAAAACTCCATCTGCACTGGACTGTATAGACTTTTTTTCTGCATTCCCCAAACAATACAACATAATTGTCTACACAGCATTTACATTGTATTGGGTGTTATAAGTCATCTGGAATGCCAGGCGTGGTGGTGCATGCTTGTAATCCGAGCATTTGGGAGTCTGAGACCGGAGGATTACGGTCCATGGACACAGCTACTTACTGAGGCCCTCCATAACTTAGTGAGAGCCTGTTTCAAAATAAAGACTAAAAACAGGGTAGGGGGTGTAGCTTGGAGGTTGAATGCCCTTGGGTTCCATCCCCAGACCTGCAAAAAAAAAAAAAAAGTCATCTGGAGATGATCTAAAGTATACAGGATGATCGGTTCCACAGAGGAGCCTGGCTACCAAGGGCTGACCATATGCCTGACCAGTGAAGGTGGTGGACCTTGCTCAGGGGAAGGGAGTGGCTATGTGGAACCTGAAGCCTGTGGAGAGATGCTTGGAGAGGGAAAGACCTGGGGTTCAATCCCTATTGCCACCGGGGGTGGGGGACGACACAGAAGAAGGCAAGGAGACTATTACTTTCATCTGAAAGTCTTGTGCTAAAGTTCCTTGTATCTTCACTCCAAGCCAAGCCAATGTTTCTCCCAGGCTTGTCACTATATTTAAATCATATTTGCCATCATGACTGGCATAGATGTTATAAATTAGAATTCATGTGTCCTTTGTATACACAAAGTCAATCAATACCCAGACAGAAGCATGGCTGCAAAGCCATGTTCTCCTTCCTGAATCAGCACAAATATAACAATGTGTACTGCTCAGAGGAGAGATCGGCTCATTCACAGCTATGTGCTGTAGGAGTGCGGGGTTGGGGGAATGGCATGCCAGGCACACTTCTAGCTCACGGATTTGTGATCTTGCCAGTCAGCTGGTCTCTATCTGTTCTGGGCTCCCAAGCCAGCTCACCACACAGACATGAGCCTCACAGGAACGGAGTCCTCTCTGGTAGAGATCCCCATGGGCTACTGCTCTGATGGTGTCCGAGTCCCCAGCTGCAAGGAAATGCCCTTGTGGGTTTCCTCCTCTCTCGGGCTCTCCGGCACCCTGCCTGCAGCCCTGGGTTCCCTGCCTAGTGTCCAGCCTGGTTCCCTCGCCTCCTCCCACTCCACTCTGGGTCACTTCATGTTATGAGCAGGGACACAAGGTCCTAAGACCAGTAAGTCACATCACACATGATTCGTGTCTTTCCACAGTGTCCTGTCCTTCAGCTGTCTTCGTACTTCCAAGAAAGGCAGGTTCTGTCCATTCTAACATTTCATTGTGTTTTTTTCTGAAACATCTGCTCCTCCAGGGATCCCCAGGCGGAGGGCAAGCCTAGGCTGTGACTGACTGAGGCCGGGGGCTGGCAGGACGCCTGCCCTGGCTGAGCTCCTGGAGCAGGGTGGCAGATGCTGGGTGGGAGCAGCCTGTCTCCGCTCAGTGCCATTTCCTGTCAACAGCATGAGGGCAGCACACTAGGCCAAGTGCCTTTTTTTAAGTTTGTTTTTGTTTGTTGTTTATTTGGTACTGGGGATGGAACCCAAGGGTGCTACACTTCCAGCCTTTATTTATTTATTTATTTATTTATTTATTTATTTATTTATTTATTTTGCAGTACTAGGGATGGAACCCAGGGGCATTCTTTATTTTGAAACAGCATCTCATTTGCAAAGGGCCTCGCTAAGTAGCTCAGTGTTTGCGAACCATGATCTTCGCCTCAGCCTCCCAAATGCTGGGATTACAAGCATGCGCCACCACACCTGGCTCCTATTTATTTGTTATTTTGAAATGGTATCGCAAGGTTGCTGAAGGCCTCTGTTGCTGAATCTGGACTCGAACCTGAGATCCTCCTGTCTCAGCCTCCCAACTACTGGGATGATAGCCATGCCTAGCAGCTCTGTGCCTTTGTGATGGGATACACAGCTCCTCACACTTGGGTGTGAGAGGGAGGAAGGGAGCAGTGGTGTGTGTGCATCTTGAGTGTGAGTGAGGGTACATGTGAGTGAGGGTGCAGGATCCTCGTGAAGGTATCTGTGCATGTGTTCACCCACATGTGAGGGTGTCCACGCTGCTCAGAGGACAGCTCTGGTCTGTTTTTTTCTTAGGATTCCGGGGATTAAGGGATGAGCAAGAAAGAGTCCCTGTCCCTGGGTGGAACTCACCGCAGTTCAGCTCAGCAGACACGAGGTGGTGCCACAAACAAGCATCTGCTAGCGGGAGGCCCGTGCTCTTGGGCTCTGCTGGCCTCCGCCTCCAGGGGGGGGGATGGCTGGACTGTGCAGGGCTCTGATCCAGACCTAACCGAGACCGCTGACCACGCAAATAACTGTTAGCCACCACAGTTTCTGCTTATTAATTGTTCAGCTCCCAGGGCTGACCAGATAACGTGCAGTCTCTCATTTTATTTCTCTAATATTTGAAACCTTGTGTTAAAATAAATCAGTCTTTTAAAAACAGTGTTGACCAGCTGAATGTGGCAGTGCAGGTTTGTAACCCCAGTACTTGGGATGCTGAGATGGGTGGATCACAGGTTGACAGGTTTGAGGCCAGTCTCAGCTATTTAGTGGCTCTGCAACTTTGTGAGACTCTGTTTCAAAATTAAAAATAAAAAATAGGACTGGGGGTGTAGTTCAGAGGTAGAATGCCCCTGGATTCAATCCCCAGTACTGCAAGCAAGCTAAGAAACAAACAACAAAACAAAACAAAACAAAACAAAAAACCCAGTGTTGACCAAAAGACTAAGATGTGAGTTTTGCCAGTGGGTATTTGTGTGATTTTGGCCATGTCTTTGAGCCTTAGGTTCTACATAAAATAGATTTTTTTTGTGGATACATGTGTGTGTGTACAAGTTGTGAGAATGTGTATGTGAGGGTTGCATGTGTGTATGTGTGCCTGTATATGTGTGTGCTTGTGTGTCCCTGTGAGTGTGTGTTTTCATGCATGGTTGTCTGTGGGACACACATCTGCATGTGTATGCATGTGTGTATGTGTTTATGTCTCTGCCTGCTTGCATGCATGTATGTGAAGGCCCTGGGTGGAGCTGGGGAGTAAAGCTGCTGCCCAGATGCAACCTGAGGGTCATCTTTTGGGGAGACAGGAATGCCGGGGACATACCAGGGCCACCCGGGCTTCATCCTATGCTTCAGGGCAGGAATAGGAAGCACAGCTAAGAAGAAGGAGAGTGGGAGAGAACTGGAAGGAATCAGAGGCATGGAGGTTCCTCTGGCTACAGAGAAGCCCACCATAGGTGGCCGGAAAGCTGGACAAGCAGGTGCTTGACAGGGTGGAGACTAAAGGCACTCTGCCATGGGAAAGATGAGCAGGACGGCTGTTATAGTTCTCTGTCAAGAAAGCATCAAGTCACTACCCCACAGTATGCTTTACAATAAATTCCAGATGGATTAGAATTTAAACTGAGGGAAAAAAATAGGTGGTTAATGTGAGGCAAGTCCAGGAAGCAGGAGTGAGGGAGTGGACACAGGAGGGTATCCAGGCTGCTGGCCTAAGGCTCTGAAGACCAGGCAGAGGACTAGCAATGACTGCGTGTCCTGAGCCCAGGATCTCCTCCGTGGTACAGACTCGCACATCCAGCTCCTGAGCCAGCAAGAGAATCACTCAGGTGAGATAGCATCAAAAGCCCTAGCCCTGAGCTGGGCGTGGTGGTGCACGCTTGTAAGCTTGTAATCCCAGCATTTGGGAGGCTGAGACAAGAGGATTGCGGTTTGTGGCCAGCCTCAGCTACTTAGTGAGGCCCTTTGCAACTTAGTGAGACCCTATTTCAAAATAAAGAATACAAAATGGGCCTAGGGATGTAGCTCGGAGGTAGAATGCTCCTAGGTTCCAACCCCAGTACCTCAAAAACAAAATAAAAAACAAAAAATCCCTATCCCTGTGGCAGACACAGTGGCACATGCCTGTAATCCCAGTACCTGGGAAGCTGAGACAGAAGGATCACAGGTTTGAGGCCAGACTCAGCAATTTAGTGAGACCCTCAGCAACTTGGTGCAACCCTGTTTCCAAATAAAAAAGGGCCGGGGTTGTATCTCAGAGGTAGAATGTCCCTAGGTTAAATCCTTAGTACAGAAATAAAAATCAATCAATCAATCAATCAATCATGGGTACAAAGGGCCCAGACGCAACGGTTCAGGTCTCCAGGAGAGAGAAGCTGCAGGGCAGCAAAGGACTCCTAGGGTCCCAGGTCAGGAGGAAGAACCAAGTGGAGAGGGCCGTGAATGGGAGGTGGAGGAAGCGGCCCAGGCCAGAGACTGAGGCTGCCTCTGGGCAGCTGGAGTCCTGCCTGGTGGAGGCCATACAGACCGCCTCATGAACACCAGAGGGCGCCTGAGCTGTGCTTCATCCTTGCATTTGTACATTTCTCAATAAACTTCTTGAGAAACTCCCAAATATATTTTCTCTCTGGGGTCAGCACTTAGGAATGTAACTAACTTACCTGGGAAATGTTATTAAAATATCCTTAGACAAGGACCAGGAGGCATCCTTGTGGGTCGTCAGCTGTGGGTGTACCGCTTGGTCAAAGGACAGGTTAGTAGGAATTGTGTCCTCGGGGCTGGGACTGCAAAGTCAAGAAGTGACTTGGAGGCTCCCTCCTGCCCAGCCCAGCTCCCAGTGGGGAAGGTCCTGTCTTCTCTAAGAATGGGCTCAGTCACGGCTGGTCTCTGGTGCTCTCTCATGCCAGGCTCTGTGTTTAGAGTTTTACAAACATTCTCATAATTGAACCACAAGATAAGGGAATCCAGACAGGCAGAGTAGACATCCCAAGGTCCCTTACCCAGCAGGTGGCAGAGCAGAGGTTGGGTCCAACCACAGACTCCAGAGAAAACACCTGTGTGCCCTGTGCCACGCTGTCTGCCAGTTCCCTGTGGCCCTCACAGCTTCCTCTGGGGAGCCTGGCCCTACCAGTGAGGAGGCCAACTTAGACCCTGCTCTCCTTAGCCCTGCGGTTTCTAGGCATCTTCCTGACCTGTAAAATCCACAGGGCTTGAGACACAGGGCCTCCAAGCACATACCTGGGGATGGAGCATGTCAGGGGTCTACAGTGACCCCTAGGAGGGCTGGTTCTGGGGTAAGCCGACCAGCAATGCCAGCCGCCCTCTGGCCCTGTGGGGCGGCCTTCCCGCAGCCCTCTGCCTCCCACCCCTCCCACCGTGGGGACTTCCCTCCCTCTGATCTTGGCCCCGGACGCCCTAATTCTGCCATGCATAAGCAGCAGTCCTTCCGGAAGCCCAGTCCTCCAGAGAGATTTGATTACGTCCTGGTGGTGTGGCCTCGTTAATGCAATCAGGAAGTCCCCTCCAGGCTTCAGCTGCCCAAGGCAGGCGGCCGAGCTCCCCCACGAGGGCGCCAGCTCCTCTCCATGGAAGCCCGCCAGGCTGTGCTCCTCCTTTCCACTTTAGCTCTGATTTTGTTCAGAATCAAGTCAGTATCTGTTTGGGAAAAGTGCCCAGGAACAAAGAATCAGCACTTTGTAGAAAGTGGCTATCAAGGTTAAGCTCTTAACTGAAAAAAAAAAATTTTTTTGTGGTACTGGGAGTGGAACTCAGGGTTTTTTCTACCTCCGGGCTACACTCCCAGACCTATTTTTTATATTTTATTTGGAAACAGGGTCTCACTAACTTGCTGAGAGCCTCACTAAGTAGCTGAGGCTGGCTTTGAACTTGTGCGATCCTCCTGTCTCAGCCTCCCAAGTGCTGGGATTATAAACATGCGCCACCATGCACGGTTTAACTGAAAATTTATTTAAAAGACATTTGGGGAGAGTCCGGAAATTGTCTCCATTATGTTAACAGGGTGTACCCAGAGCTGAGGGGAGAGTGTGTTGTACCAGAGCTGTCTCCCCAGGCTGTCCAGGGTGTGGCCCGGAGTCTGGGGAGGAGACCAGGGAGGCCATCCTGCTCCCGCGCCCCTGCACCCAGGTGGAACCTGAGGAAGGCTTCCAGGCAGGCGCAGGTGCCGGCAGGCCCGGGAAGGCCCCGCTGGCTCCCTGCCTTCTAGACCGTGCCTGTGGATCCCTGCGAGCAGAGTGGACAGGAAGGAGGTGCCCACTGATGTCAGCCATCCCCGCAGGCCGGCGAAGACCCCAAGGTGCAATCCCTGCCCTGGGCTCTGGCAAAATCCCACCTCGCCGTCCACAGTCCCCACGGAACGGCTGCTGTGCAGATGGCAGAGCTTGGAATAGGGCTTTGGAAACCTCCGGGACATGGACCCCTGGGGAGATGATGTCTGGGAGGATGGTGACCCAGTGGGCGGGGTCTGTGGTTCCCATCGTGGCTGCCCACATCTCACTCCTGACTTTTCTGTTTAAGGATTTGGAGACACCCAGGCTGACAGGAGAGGTGGGATGTTTGCTCTCTGGGGGGTTAAGGTGCAACCCAGGCAATTAGAAAAAACACAGCCAGTGTTTTGCACAGTCACTCCCAGGAGCTTTACACATCGCTGCATCTAAGCCTGCCACTGTGCTGGTCACCCAGAGGTGACCCGAGGAGCGAGGAGGCCTGTTCCAGGTAACCCCTGTCCATGGACCTGTGCTGTGAGAGTGAGGGGGTGTTGGAGGAGGAGAGGAGCAGCTCCCCATGTCATGTTGGGGCCCGTGATGGAAGCCATAACCTTGCAGGAATTAGGAACCAGGCTGAGATTGCCATTCACATCTGACCATGCTCAAGCCTGGACTAGTTCAGGTGATCTCCCTTGATGACACCGTAATGTTCTCCACAGAAATGTCAGAGCCAGAACCTAACATGGTATTTTTTTTTTTTTTTTTTTTGGTGGTACTGGGGTTCCTGGAAGCCCTTCTACCTCCGGGATACACTCCCACGGGCTACGCTCCCAGACCTATTTAACATTTTTATGTGGAAACAGAGTCTCTTAAGCCAGCGAGGCTGGCTCCGAACCAGCGCGATCCTCCTGTCTCCGCCTCCCAAGCGCGGGGATTACAAGCGTGCGCCACCACGCCCGGCCCTAACATGGTATTTTGATGGGACTGGTGTGAGACTGGGTCACCTAAACAAGGTTCCCCTACTAGAGGGTTACCATGGAGACCCTGGGATATCTTTGGGATGTTTATATTTGCCAAAAATAAAAAATGATGCTCCATCTCTTAGACAATAGTTAAGAAAACATTAGTTTTGCCCACAAATGATTATGGCTTCTTGTCTTGAATTTTCTTTTTACCTTGGCTTACAGGAAGCTCAGTTCCAACTCCAGATGTGTTTTTCTCAGGCCGGCTCCCTGTGACAGCCCTGGTCTCTCTCTCTCCTCTGCACTGCATGGGCCTCTTGTTCAATTCTACATTTTGCCCCATTATTGCCCGTTGCTGGATATCTTTTCTGGAAGGAGTTCAGGCATAAAGAGTAAGTAAGCGATGATGGGCTGTGGAGGGGCTTTCAGCCAGGCAGGCTGTGAGTTGTGGGGGTGGCTTAGAAGGAATAGCAGACCCTACTCAGGGGCCCACCAGGGGGTGAGCAGCCAGGGAAAGAACCAAGGAAACACCCCTGAGAATACAAATGTGGTCCCGCCCCCAGTGGGATGGCCCGTGAGCCGACCAGCTTGGCTGGGCGAGGTCTTTGGTCTTTGGGGGCAGGTCTGGTGATCTGTGACAATTACCTGAACTCCCCTTTATGCCTTATTCCCACTCAGGACTCCTTTCCCTGGGAAGCACAGGAGCTGGGAGACTGGTCCAACATCTGAGGGAAAGTAGGGAAACAACATCGGGCAGCACCCAGGTCTGCTGGTCTTGGTGGAAACATCTGATCCCAGCCCTGGTGGGTGCCATGTTGGGGTGGGTCTGGCAGGGGCACGGTGCCCAGCCTTCATGCAGCAGCAGAGATGGGGCCAGATGGGTGAATACAGCCCTTCAGGTGCTGTATTCAGGTAGGTGCTGAGAAAGATCCTTCCCAGCTCCTGCCAACCCTCCAGACCCACAGCCCGTGTCTGCTGGGCGTCCTCTCCTTGCACAGCACCCTGAGCATCTGCCTTCTGTCACAGTGCCCGGTCCTTTGCCCAGTCTTTCCTCTCCCCAGCCTCCCCCTGCTGACTGCTGCCATCAGTCACCAGCTTGCCAGCAGCCATTCCTGATAGCACATCCTGGAGGGCTTTGGGCAGAGGGGTCCTGCAGGCGCGGGCCTGGGGGCTGCTGGTGGGAGTCAGAGTGAGGTCATTGCCTCGTCCCCATGGATCCCCTCCCCCTCCTGATGTGAATGTGGAGATTAGGGGTGCTCTGAGGAGATGGGAGGTCAAGAGGCACGTGGCTCACCTCACTGGAGCCGGGCGCCGCTGAGCAGGCAGCCAGCTCCCTGTCTCCCTGTCTCTTGCCTCCAGCCTCCTTTGTGTGTGAGTCACCATGGAAGTCGCCTGCATTTGTTTTAACTCAAGCTGAGCACTGCCACCAGACTGGCTGTCCGTTCCCACTGTAGGGGGAGGGGGAGGGGCGCAGAGCCTTTGCACTAAAGCACTTTGCCTTCATCATCTTAAAATATATTTTTTTTCTTAGCAGAAGCAATGGGAGAAATTTACTAGCCTGTCAGAAAAGCCATTGCTCGTCCAACGGGAGACAGGAAAAGCAAAGGTCATCAATTCATGAGCCGTGTCTCAGGAAGGGATTAAATCATTTAGGAACGCGTCCTTAAGAAATCATTGAGGCCTCACGCCTCTCTCTTCCTTTGCTTTCCCATCTGATCCATTTTCCGAATGCAGAGCCAGTCAGATGCAGGTGGCCACCGCCCCACTATTCAGGGGCTCTGCTGGTCTGTCTTCTTCCCTCCCTCCCTCCCTCTCTCCCTCCCTCCCTCCCTTCCTCCTCCTCCTCCTCCTTTTCTTTCTTTCTCTCTTTCTCTCTCTCTCTCTTTCTTTCTTTCTTTCTTTCTTTCTTTTCTTTCTTTCTTTCTTTCTTTCTTGTACTGGGAATTGAACCTAGAGGCATTCTACCTGCGAACTCCACCCTTAGTCCTATTTTATTCTTTTTAAAAATTTTTTTGGTGGTACTAGGGATGGAACCCAGGGGACTTTTACCTCCGGGCTACACTCCCAGACCTATTTTATATTTTATTTGGAAACAGGGTCTCCCAAGCCAGCGTGGCTGGCTTCGAACCCGCGTGATCCTCCTGTCTCCGCCTCCCAAGTGCGGGGATTACAAGCATGCACCACCACACCTGGCTTTATTTATTTATTTATTTATTTATTTATTTATTATTTATTTATTTATTTATTTTGCGGGTCTGGGGTTGGAACCCAGGGACATTTGACCTCTGAGCTATACCCCCTGCCCTATTTTTTTTTAATTCTTTATTTTGAAATAGGGTCTCACTAAATTGTGGAGGGCCTCACTAAGTAGCTGAGGCTGTTCACAAACCTCCGATCCTCCTGTCTCAATCTCCCAAGTATTGGAATTTCAAGTGTATGCCACCATGCCTGGCTTTGGTGCCAATTTTTTTTTTTTTTTTTTTTTTTTGCAGTACTGGAAATGGAACTCAGGGGCATTCTACCTCTGAGCTATGCCCCCATCCCTATTTTTTAATTCTTTATTTTGAAACAGGGTCTCACTGAGTTACAAAGGGCCTCATTAAATAGCCAAGGCGGTCCTTGAACAGAGACCCTCCTGTCTTAGCCTCCCCAATTCTGGGATTATAAGTGTTTGACACCATGCCTGGCTTTGATGCCAGATTTAATAGAAGATTTTTTTTGGTGGTACTGCGGTTCCTGGAAACCCTTCTACCTCTGGGCTATACTCCAAGACCTATCTTATATTTTTTTAAATTTGGAAACATGGTCTCTTAAGCCAGAGAGGCTGGCTTCAAACCTGCGTGATCCTCCTGTCTTCTTTGCCCAAGCCCAGGGTTTACAAGCGTGCGCCACCATGCCCAGCCTTTAATAGAAGATTTTTGATAGATGTTTGAGCAGAGCTATTCATGTGGATGTGTGTTTGCCTACACATAGGTGTTTATGTGACACAGTTATGTAAACCCACACATAAACACTGCCTAGTGGGGATGGTATTCCATTTTCTTTGTTTTTCTGTATTGTGAGTTCCATCCAGAAAAGTAACTCAGAGGTATGATGCCCCTATGTTCCATCCCATTGCCACAATGATTACTTGCTACAGAATTGCAGCAGGCATGTGGATTCCCCTGGGACGGGGTCATTCCTGTCCCTTGAAGTGCTCCGCAGCACCTGACCTGTTCTCGTTCCCTTGGCAATCGGTGACCCAGTGTCTGGGAACCGTCATCATCTGGGACTGGAACATCCCCCCAAAGGCTCGTGTATTGAGAGCAAGTCCGGGAGGTGGGCCTGCTGTGGAGCAGAGTCCCTTTGCCCTGTGATTCTGCCTGGACCAGGCGACTAGACGGAGCCTCTGAGCTGTGAGCCCAAATAGACTCTCCTCCTCTAAGTTGTTCTTGTTGTGTCTTCTAGTCACAGCAATGGAAAAGCTAACTTGAACTGATGCGTTGAAGCTGGGCGGGCCTGGATTCAAATCCCAGCTTCCCTCAGCCAGCTGTGTGGCTTACCTACCTCAGCCTTTCCTCTCAGCGCCTGTGAGCTGGCCCCTGTGGCGCTTGTCTGATGCCTGGATGAATGGGTGAAGGTTCGTGGGGTCACTGATGATGTGCCTAATGCTGGGGCAGTCCGTCCCAGCAGCCAGGGGTTCCAGGGGGCATGAGGTGTGGTAAGATGCTGTGGTAGTTAGTCTTACGTGCATTATTCTAGGCAAGTGTATGAATTGGTGACTTAGGAAGTGCATTGTCCCGAGGAGGTGAAGGCTCCACTAATCAGTTGAGGGACAAATCAAAAGGGCAGAAGGAAGGAGGGATTGCTCCTGATCTACCTTTTGGGGCTGAGGCCTGGCTCTTCTCCTGTCCCAGCACTGTGGTTCACACTGCGGGTTTCCCTGGTGCTTAGATTGAACCTGCGCCACCTGCTCCCTTAGGCCTTCAGTTTGCAGACAGCGAGTATGGAGCTGTTCAGCCTCCAGGATTCCCTTGACACATTTAAAACACATACGTATATCTTCTACTGTTTCTGTTCTGTATCTCTGGAGAACGCTGACCGATACAGCTATGAACACAGTTAATACAGTCTAGCCCATCCTGAATAGCAAAACACACAGAAAATCTTTGTTATAATTAAATAGGCAGCCTTTGGCAGCCCTGGTCACGCCCTTTTGTCCATCCCACAAACACCAGCTGAGCATTGCCCCACACAGGCCCTGGTCCCAGGATCCAGTGGACCAGCCCATCTCTCTCCTCCCGGGCTCACATTCTTGGGGGCGGTGGTGGCAAGCTGTCAGGTGGGTGCAGGCATTAGGGAACACGGCAGGGTGGTGCCTGGGTGCAGAGAGCCAGCGCCCCTTGTACAGAGCTTCCAGCAACGACAGAGATATGTGGGTTTTGCTCCCGTTCCCCAGGAGAGGAAGATTGGCAAGTCCATGGAACCAAAGGGAGCCGGAGAGGTACCAGGTTCTGCCAGGAAGCCACTGCAGACAGAGCCGAGCTCGGCCGGGCAACGCTGCAGCCCAGGTCCTCTTCCTTCCTGCTAGGAAGAGGTAGCAAGGCAGGAACCATGAAGGGTGAGTGGCAGCACTGCTGCTTGCAGGATTGGGGGCCCTGAGGTTTCCAGCGTATCTGTTCCTCAGTACCTTCCCACCTCTTCTGCACAGAAGGACACCAGCCTCCCCAGGCAAGGCCTGTCATCCTACCTGGTGCCTGGCCTCCCCATCTGGTCACCTGTGGCCTGGATGGCACTCAGCCTTCAGGTCTGGCAGCCACACGGAGGGCCTGGGAAGCCATGTATGGCCTCAGCCACAGGAATCAAGGGTAACTGAGGCTGGACATTCACCTCGTGCTGCTGGGGGCTGTGTCAAGGGTGCTGCTGGTAGAGGCTGTAGAGCAGTGTCCTTTCGCATGAGCAGAGACATCATCTTGTGGACAAAGTTGGTGGCCAGTGGCCAGAGGCTGACCATGGGGTCCCTCTGTGCTGCCCCCAGTCTCCATTCGGACTTGTCTCAGCATGGCTGGGGACCCTCCTGCTGCAGCCCTGGGAATCTGTGCCACTGAGTTCTTGGGGCTTTCTGGAGAGGCAGGTGACCTATTTCAGCGTGCACGTCACGCAGGATACCTGGCCCACACCACACCTGAAGAGTCATGGCTGATCCTGCCGCTCTGCAGTTCTGTCCTCCTCACCTCTCCTGGGGACCTCATTGGCTCCAGGCAGTGGCCCTGGACCCTTCTCACCCCTGGGGGGGCAAAAGGTATAGGTCTCTCATTGAGCTTGCTCTTCAAAGAGAGATGGAGAGCTCAGGTTGGAAGCACAGCAAACTGTGTGGAGATCTTCCCGGGCCACAGGTATGAACTGGACGAAAGATGTCCAGTTACAGCCCAGGCTCCCTCTCTGCAGGAGCCAGACTTGTGGACGAGGGGTGTGCGGGGCATGGCGTGGGAAGTACATGGCAATTATAGGAGGGCAGCAGGCTCCCCTCAGTACGACCGGGAGCAGGAGGGTCATCCTGAGGCAGAGTGAAAGGGCCATGTTATGATTTGGATCCAGAATGCCTCCAGAAAACCCCAGATGGCGGGAGGAGATGAGTCACTGGCGCATGGCCCTGGGGGCTTTGTCTGACCCTCACCTCTCTCTGCTGCTGGCAGCCATGAGTTGGGCGGCCCTCCCCCGCCACCCCACCATCATGATCTCTGCCTTGGAGCCAGCCAACCAGGGACTGAACCTCTGGAACCTTTCCTCCTCTGAGTTGTTCTTGTCAGGTCACCATGACTAAAAGCTGACTAAACTAATACAAAACTGGAATTGAGGAGTGGAGCCATTGCTCAGTCTAACCCTGACAATGGTGTTCAGAAGCCTTTGGAACTGGTTTGCAGGAGGAGCTTGGAAACACACAGCAGTGAAAGTTAAAAAAATGCAGGGCGTCCGGGCCGAGGAGGCAATAGTGTGCACAGACAAGGGTCACAGGTGACCAACTTGCTCTATGCAGGACTATCCTGATTTTAACATCAAAAATCCCATGGCTGGTAAAGGGCTCCATCCTGGCCAAGATGGGAGACGGGTCGTTAATCGTCTCTATACTAAGTGCAGGGTCCAATGAGGGGCCAGGAAAGCAAGTGGAGCTCAAATGGCAATAAACACACCCAGGAGTTTGAACTTGGTGGTGTGGAGCCACAGAAAGTTTTGATCCAGGAGGAAGACTGCCGACAGCATCTCGTGCAGACCTTGAACAAAAGCTTGGCTGGGGAACACACAAAGGCTGGAGTCCCCCGTGACGAAAACTGGCCCTTCCCCCTTCAAAAGAAATATTTTAAAATTATTTGAATTAATATGTGAAATTGGAATTTTGTGTATAAGCATTATAACTAAAATAGATAGGCAGCGACATGTGAGAGACTGAGTCAGCAAAGATCTTTTTTTCCCAAGGATAAAGTTTGGGCCAAAGATTAAGTTCAAGCTGACCTTAGTTTGGGCCAACATGTAAGATTAAGTTCAAGCTGGCCTTGTGATATGAGGCAAAGCATACTTTCTATGATTTATTAAATGTCTAGCACCCTGCCCTGAAGTCTGTTAAAGACTTTATCTGTCTAATCCTGAATAAAGTTGGAGAAGCTGCCATCTGGTCTCGTGTGTCAGAGTCTTCTCTCACTCGACCTCGACCTCGACTCTTCTCTCACCAACACACGACCCCCGACTCCTGCTAGGGCTGGACCCCGGCAGAAGACCCTCAGGCTGCGGCTCCAAGGGGCCAGGCGGGTGGGATGCATGGAGGACTCTGTGTCATGGATTCTGTTGGAGCCCTGCAGGCAGGCTGCGGGGTGGTGGGTAGATGACAATCCATACCTCCTGGGGAAGCTGACCAGCTCCATGTTGACCTGGGTCCAGGGGCTGCATCATCTATCAGGGGCGGGACTTGAGGGCCAGGGAACCCCAGATGCTGCCATCAGGTCTGGAGGGAACCCAGTGAGCTGGCCGAGGGTTACGAGTCAGTTGGGTGCAGTGGCACACACCCGTCATCCAGTACTTGGGGAGCTGAGAAGGGAGGGTCACAGGCTTGAGGCCAGCATGTCGTAGCTTAGGGTGACCCTTTCTCAACAAACAAAATAGGGCTGGATGTGCAGGGCGTGGTGGCGCATGCTTGTAATCTCTGCGCTTGGGAGGCAGAGACAGGAGGATGGCGCTGGTTCAAAGCCAGCCTCTCTGGCTTAAGAGACCCTGTTTCCAAATAAAAATATAAAATAGGTTTGGGAGTATAACCCGGAGATAAAAGGGTTCCCAGGAACCCCAGTACCACACACACACAAAAAAAATAGGGCTGGATGTATTTCAGAGGTAGAAAGCACCTGGGTTCAACCCCAGCATAAAATAAATGAATAAATGAATAAATACATAATAGGAAATGAAACTGCTGAGTTCCCTGGGAGTGCTTAGTGCAGGGAGGATAGAGGGCTGCCAGAGGGAGGGGATGACAAAGAGCCCCAGGGGCCCTAGAGCCCAGGGCACAGTCACCAGGACGTTCATGGTGCCCTGCAGAGTGGCTGTCAGGGCCCTGGAGGGGATGGTGATGGAAGCATCCTTCTAACTGGGTTCTTCACAGGGAGACCCCCATGAACCATGGTGGGGGACATGGAGCAGTCACCAGTGCTGCAGGAGAGATGGTCTCCTGGGCATTTGAATGTGAACTTCTCATGTCCAACCAGCCCCTCAGTGGTTGGATATGAAAAGTTCAAACTCTGAGCCAATCCCCGAACTTGCCATAGGCCTCCTTGGGGGCCAGGGTAGCGGCTGCTCAGGACCCAGGCGGGAAGGGCCGTGGAGGCCCCTGAGGGGATGATGCATCAGGAGGCAGCCAGAGCCTGGAAGCATCATGGGGCTAAGGGAGCCTTCCTATTTCATTTCAAAAAACATTTATTTATTTAGTGGCAGTGAGAATTGAACCCTGGGGTGTTCTACCACTCAACTATACCCCAGCTCATTTATTTATTTGTTTATTTTTATAGCACTTGGAATTTAACCCAGGGGAATTCTACTCTGACCTAAACCCTAGACTGGTTTTATGTTTTATTTTGAATCAGGGTCTTACTAATTTGCTGAAGCTAGTGTTGAACCTGTGATTCTCCTGTCTCAGCCTCTCAAATCCTGGGATTACAGGCATGCACCATCACACCCAGCTTATTTTTTAAATTTTGAGACAAGGTCTCACTAAGTTGCCCAGGCTGGCCTCAAACCTGTGATTCTCTTAACCTCCTGCATAGCTGGGATTACAGGTGTGTGTCATTGTGCCTGGCTTGTAAATATTCTTTGTAAAAAAAAAACAACAGTAAACAATTGTTTCCTTGAGTTCTGTAAACTACTCTAACAAATTAATTGGACTTGAAAAGGGATCACAGGAGCACCAATTTATAGCCAGTTGCTCAGAAGCACAGGTAGGAAACCTGGGCTGGCATCTGGAGAGCGAGGGCAGCCCTCTGGAACTGAACCCGGAGCTGTGGAAACAAACCTGGTGAACCCAGCTGGAGGCCGCAGTGGATCTGCGTGCTTGGGGGCGACACCGCGGAGAGTAGTGAAACACTTTGGTATTTTGCTTTTTTTTTTTTCCTGTCTCAAAGAGGTGGACACTTCCAAAAATTAAAGAAAAAACATAAGACTTCAGGTAGAAATGTTCACATAGTGGCAAGCACACAGACACACACACAAATACACAAACACACACATGCACATGCACACCCGCCAGAAGAGGTAGAATTCCAGGGGTAAAACGATGGGAGGTGGGATGCAGCTAAAAAACAACAAGAATCAGAATAAAACTACAACCCATACAAGCTCATGTAAATGGTGCTTGTATTTTTCCTATCTACAAATATATGTCAATAAATAAGTAGTACGTAGCTAGGCATGGTGGCACACACCTGTAATCCAAGTATGTGGGAGGCTGAGACAAGAGGATCACAGGTTTGAGGACAGTCTCAGCAACTTAGGGAGACCCTGACAACTTAGCAAAACACTGTTTCAAAATAAAATAAAGAAAAAGCACTGGAGGCATAGCCAGAAGTAGAATGCTTCTGGGTTCAAACCCTAGTACCGCACCAAACCAAACCAAGTAAGTGGCAGGTGGCCTGGGAAGCTCATGTCACCTGCAAGGAGGGCTGGGGGCAGAGGGATGGGGCAGACCAAGCAGTGACAGGCATCCCTGAGTGGGGCACCGCCAAGTGTGTGGCTTCTGCTTCATGCACCAGAAAGCTGCTAAATGCTAAAAGTCAAGTGGTACTAAAACCAAGACAGATTTTATCACCTATCAGTCAAGGAGGGGGAGAGAATAGAAAACTCAGTCCACTGGGGATGAAGGAAAAAGCAGGAGATAGAAAGTAAGCTGGGAATTTCACTTAGCAGATGCTCTCCAGTTCCATTCACTTTTCTGCAAATGACATAATTTCATTCTTTATGGCTGAGTAAAATGCTCTTGTGTGTATATACCGCAGTTTTGTGATCCATTCATCTGTTGACCAACACCTAGGCTGGTTCCGTAATTCGGCTATTGTGAATTGTGCTGCTACAAACATGGATATAAAGCAGCATGGTGGCACACTCCTGTAATTTGAATACTTGGGAGGCTGAGACAGTTAAGATTGCAGGTTCACGGCCAGTCTCAGAAACTTAGCTAAGCCCTCTATAACTTAGTGAGACCCCATTTCAGAAATAAAAATAAAATAGGGCTAGGAATGTTGCTCAGAGGCAGAATGCCCCTGGGTTCTTTCTCCAGTGCCAAACCCCAACCAAAGGCAATAACAAAAACATGGCTACGCGTGATCACTATAATATTATAGAAAGCGAAGGGTCATATGTTTTCTCTCCTATGTGGAAGCTAGAGGGAAACATTAGAGACTTGAGATACATGAGGAGAGTGTCTAGTAAAATAGTGGAAAGGGATTAAGGGAGAAAAGGGAGGTGGGGAGGAGCGTCAGTGAAGGAAACAGTTCAAATAATGCTCTGTACATATACAAAATTATCAACACACTCTCAACAAAACATGTAGTGGGATGGGGAAGGAGGTGAGATCTTGAGGGGAATATGCCAACTGCTGTGCATGTAGGTTTCTAGTGCTCTGCACTTCATTATGATCTCTAATTCTAGTGCACCAATAAAATACATTAAACACGAAAGTGAGCTGGGAAAAATCTATCAAAATTATGTCATTGGAAGATTAATATGTCAAGAGATTAAACTCATTTATTCATAAGACAGATGTTCAGGCCATGTTTTGGAAAAGCAAGCAGTCTGATAGTAACTGCTAACGGAAAGAAAGCAAGTGTAGAAAACGACTATTAAGGCAGGAAACAGTGCAGGGATAATGGCCGTGGCGACGAAGTGCTCACGTGGACAGAGTGGCAGTGCACCTGGGAACCCTAACCAACGGACATGGCCCCACCTCAGAGTGACGGAGCAGCCTCACCACTCACATCCCACCAGCACAGTGGGGTGTGCTACCACATCTCCCTCAGAGAGCCGTGCCTCAGGCAGAACAAATGCCACGGAAACATGCATGGAGATTTAAGATACGCAGTACTGAGTGATCTTTGGGGCAAATATAGAATTCTGCACCCAACATGGAAGGCATTCTCATTTTTCTAGCACAGATGGAACATTTACAATATTGACTGCATTCTTGGCTACAAAGGCAGCTCTGACACATACCAAAGACAATATGCAGGACACACTATCTAATCACAGTGCAATAATGTTAGAAGTCAATCATGGAGAGATGATCCCGAACCCAGATACATCTGGAAAACGGAAATGAGAATGGAGAATACAAAAGACACAAACCAAGCAATAAAAGCAGTAGCATACATTGTCTCCCCTGGGTGCAGGTAAAATGGCACTAGAGGGAAATTTATAACCTTAAGTGTTGCAAGAGATAATGAGATAGAATGAAAATTAACAAGCTCTATGTTCAAAACCAGATGTTAGGAAAAGATGCATAAAATAAATCCATTAAAAAAAACTGACAGAGGGAAAGTAAATGAGGAAAAGAGTCCAGTAAGGCTGAGTACCGTGTGGTAAGGGGAAGGGGCCTGGAGTCAGCCGACAGGAGGGGATAGTGGGGTTGGGCTTTGGAGAAGGGGCTGTTGCTGTGTTAGATCCATACAGACATCAGGCTCCCCAAGGATTCTGCAGGGATTGGGGAAGAGCTGAGGAAATCCAGTGCCCTGGGCTGTTGCTAGGGGTGGCACTGATGATGAGAGCTATCTAGACCACATGGTTATCAGAGGCTGGTGTGTGCCCCCAGCTCACAGGGAAGAGCCACCATGGCTTAGGGGTAAGAGGCTTGAGGCAAAGGAGCAGGTAGCCTGGGGGGGGGGCTGCCTTGGATTTAAGTCAGATGAACCTGCAGAGCTGAATGAAGGGGGTACAGGACGTTTGTTATGTGCGTCTCAGGAGAAGGTTGACTGAGGACCAGGTGGCTGGTGCTGGTATCTCTGGCCAAACACAGTAGGGCTAGAGTGGGGAGGCCCTTTGGCATTGGAAGTCCAGTGCCTGGGGACTTTGTTGTGGGACTGTGCAGCTCCCAGTGCTTCAAGCGAGGCATGCAGGATGATGCTCTACCTGGCTGGCCCCTCTCCTTCCTCAAAGCCAGCAGGGTCTGTCTGAGCCTGAGGTCCCAGAGCAGGTGTCCCCAGAGCCTGTTGAAGGGCTGGGCTGTCCTGCTCTCTACTCTTCCTGCTGTCTCTGGAACTTCCTTTTTCTTTTTCTTTCTTTTTCTTTTTCCTTTTCTTTTTCTTTTGTACTGGGGATTGAATTCAGAGGCATTCGACCTCTGAGCTTCACCCCCAGATTGATTTTATTTATTTGGAAACAGAGTCTTGCTAGGTTGACGAGAGTCTCACGACTTGCTAAGGCTGTCCTCGAACTTGCAATCCTCTTGTCTTAGCCCCCCAAGTACTAGGATTACAAGTGTGCGCCACCATGCTCAGCTCTGGAACTTCCTTGTAGAGTCCTTAGGATTTTCTAGATAGACAATCACATCATCTTCAAGTAGGGACTGTTTATTTCTTCTTTTCTAATTGGGATGCTTTCATTTATATTTATTTTCTTATTAGGGGCTAAAACTTGCAGTAGTATGTGGTGAAAGTAGACTTTGTTTCTGATACGAGGAGGAAAGAGCTTAGTCTTTCAACATTAGGTGATCGTAGCTGCATGTTTTCACAATGTTGTGTCACACAGAGGCAATCACTTTCCATTCCTAACGTTCTTAGGGTTTATCATCATTACCATCAACACCATCATTAAGAATGGGTGTTGGATTTGTTGTATGCTTTTCTTGCATTAATTGATATGACCACATGACTTTTCTTTAATCTGTTGATATAATCAATTACATCACATACCTGGAATAAATTCTACTTGGCAATCTTGTTAAAATTGGTTTGCTAATAATCAGTTGAGGAATTTAAGCTTATGAGAACTAGTCACCTGTGTTTTTCTTTATGTGTAGTCGCCATGAGATAATATTGTCCTTCGTAAAATGAACTGGGAAGTGTTACCGCTTCTAATTTTTGGAGGACATTGTGCAAAATTGATGTTATGTCTTCACTAAATGTTTAGATGAATTTTATAGTGAAATTGCATGGACTTAAAGTTTTTTGTTTAGGTGTTTTTAAATTATGAATTTAAATTATAGTTTTTTTTTGTGTGGTACTGGGGGTGGAACCCAGAGGCCTTCTACCTCTGGTCTATACTCCTAGACCTATTTTATATTTTTATTTGGAAACAGGGTCTCACTAAGTTGCTGAGAGCCTCACTAAGTAGCTGAGGCTGGCTTCGAACCTGCGCGATCCTCCTGTCTCCGCCTCCCAAGTGTGGGGATTACAAGCATGTGCCACCACGCTCGGCTAAATTATAGTTTTGTTAATGGTTATTATTCCATAACAGTTATCTATTTTATCTTTGTTAAATTTTGGTAGTTTTTGGTTTTTGTGATAACTTTCCTCATTAGAAAAATGAGATCTTTCCCTATTTCCTTTTTTGGTGGAGGGGAGGGTTACTGGAGATTGAACCCAGGGACATCATCACATATTTTGATATGCTGTATCTTCACTTTCATTAAGTTCTATATATTTTACTTCTTTTGTTGTGGCATTGTGGATTGGACCCAGGGGAATTCTACCTCCAAGCCATACCCCCAGCCCTATTTTATTTTGAAACAGGGCTCCCTAAGTTGTGGAATGCCTCACTAAGTTGTTGAGGCTGTCCATGAACCTGCTATCCTCCTGTCTCAGGCTCCCAAGTAGTGGTATTCCAAGTGTGTGCCACCACTCCTGACTGTTACATTCTTTGTATTTTAAAGTTTTATTTTGTCAGGCACGGTGGTGCACGCTTGTAATCCCAGTACTTGGGGGACTGAGACTGTAGAATCACAGGTTCACAGCCAGCCTCGCCTATTTAGTGAGGCCCTCTGAAACTTAGTGAGAACCTGTTTCAGTATAAGATAAAATAATAAAATAAAATGACTGGGGATGTAGTTTGGGGATAGAATGCTCCTGGGTTTTATCCCTGATAAGTTTTATTTATCAGGGATTTTTCATTTATTTATTTAACTTATCCCTGATAAGTTTTATTTAAAGACTTATTCTTTGGCTTATTTCTTCTAGGTTGTTGAGTTTATAAGCAGAAAATTGGTCGTTTGTAAGTAGCCGAGGCTGGCTTTGAACCTGTGGGATTCTCCTGTCTCAGCCTCCCAAGCGCAAGGATTACAAGTATATGCTGCCATGCCCAGCTTAATTTTGTTGATTTTTTAAAGAAGAATCTGGCCGGGTGTGGTGGTTCACGCTTGTAATCCCTGCGCTTGGGAGCCTGAGACAGGAGGATTGCACAGGTAGAAAGCCAGCCTCAGCTACTTAGTGAGTCTTTCAGGAACTTAGTGAGACCCTGTTTCCAAATAAAATATAAAATAGGTCTGGGAGTATAGCCTGGTGGTAGAAGGCCTCTGGGTTCCACCCCCAGTACCACACACACACAAAACCTATAATTTAAATTCATAATTTAAAAACACCTAAACAAAAAAATCTTCAAGTCCATGCAATTTCACTATAAAATTCATCTAAACATTTAGTGAAGACATAACATCAATTTTGCATTTAGCCTGGCGGTAGAAAGCTCCTGGGTTCCGCCCCCCCAAAAAAAAAAAATTAGATTTTAACTCTTTTTTTTTTTTTTTTTTGGCGGTACTGGGAATAGAACACAGGGGCATTCTACCTCTGAGCAATACTCCCAGCCCTATTCCTTTTTAAAAAAAATTCTTTATTTTGAAACAGGGTCTCACTGGGTTGCAAAGGGCCTAAGTAGCTGAGGCTGTCTGTGAACTGTGATCCTCCTGTCTCAGCCTCCCAAATGCTGGGATTACAAACATGCACCACCACACCCGGCTAGATTTTAACTTAAAAAATTTATTCTTTGGCTGGGCATAGTGGCACATGCCTGTAATCTCTGTACTTGGAAGGCTGAGACAGAAAGATCACAGGTTTGAGGACAATCTCAGCAAGTAGTGAGACTTTTCAACCTAGCAAGACCCTATATCCAAATAATAAATATAATTGGGCCGGGATATAGCTTGAAGGTAGAATGCCATTGGGTTCAATCTCCAGTACCACAAAAAATAAATCTATCTTCTAGCTACCATCTAGCTATTATCTATCTATCATCTATCTATCTACCTATCTATCTATCTATCTATCTATCATCTATCTATCATCTATCTATCTATCTATCTATCTATCTATCTATCATCTATCTATCTATCATCTATCTATCTATCTATCTATCATCTATCTATCTATCTATCTATCTATCTATCTATCTATTATCTATCTATCATCTATCTATCATCTATCTATCATCTATCTATCTATCTATCTATCTATCATCTATCTATCTATCTATCTATCTATCTATCTATCATCATCATCATCTATTTTTTTTGTATGTGTGGTACTGGGGATTGAATCCAGGGGTGTTCTACTTTCAAGGTACACCCCTAGCCCTTTTTATCTTTTGTTTTGAAACAGGGTCTCACTAGGTTGCTGAGAGTCTTGCTAATTTTCTGAGGCTGCCCTCCAATCTGCCATCCTCCTGTCTCACCCTCCCAAGGACTGGGATTACAGGCATAAACTATCATGCCTGGCTCTTAGTTTTTGTTTTGAAACAGGGTCTCACTAGGTTGCCGAGAGTCTTGCTGTGTTGCTGAGGTTGTTCTTCAACCTGTGGTCCTCCTGTTTCAGCCTCCCAAATTCTGGGATTACAGGTGTGTGCCACCACACCCAGATAGACTTTTACTTTATTAGCCTTCTCCTTTGCTTTCTGCTTTTCCGTTTTATTGATGTTTGCTCTTATCATCACGATTTATTTTGTTCTTCTTGCTTTGAGTTTATTTTGCTCTTCCTTTTTTGGTTTCTTAGATGATGATGATGATGATTACTATTATTATTTTTTACTGGGGATTAAACTCAGGGCATTCTACTTCTGAGCTACACCCTCTACCTTTTTTTTTTTTTAAGTGGTACTGGGGTTCCTTCTACCTCCGGGCTACACTCCCAGACCTATTTTATGCTTTTTTAAAATTTGGAAACAGGGTCTCTTAAGCCAGGGTGGCTGGCTTCGAACCTGCGTGATCCTCCTCCCAAGCGCGGGGATTACAAGCGTGTGCCACCACACCCAGCTTACCCTCTGCCCTTTTTCCTGTTTTTATTTTGAAACAGGTTCTCATCAGGTTTCTCAATGTCTCTCTAAGTTGCTTAGGCTGGCCTCAAACCTGCAATTCTCCTGTCTCAGCCTCCCAAATACTAGAATTACAGGCCTGCACAACCACACCCGACTCTATGCATTTTTAAATTTTTACTTTGAGACTTCTTTGCCCCATGAACTGTTTAGAATTAGGTTACTTAATTTGAATGTGTTGAGAGATTTTCCTGTTGTCTTTATGTTATTCATTACTAGTTTGATTGTTGTATGGTCAGAGAAAATAATCTGTGTGACACCTATTACTTTAAATTGGTGGTGGCTTGTGTTCTGACCCTGAATAGTGTCTATTTTGGTGACTGTGTCATGGATACTTGCTGACAAGGTGTTTCCTGCTTGTCCTTGGGTGGAATGTTCTGTATATGCCAGCCAGCTCCTGCACTCACAGTGCTATTCAGGCCTTCTGTGTCCTGCTGACTTTCTATGAACTCTATTAGTTGCTGAGATGGAGGTGTTGAAGTCTCTGCCTATAATTGTGGATTTATATCTTTCTCCTTATTTCTCTATTTTAGTCTGCCTTTTCATCGCGGTGACTAAAATATCTGACAAGAACAACTTACAGGAGGAAAGGTTTGTTTGGCTCATGGTTCAGAGGCTTAGTCCATGGTCAGCAGGCTCCAAGGCAGAAACATCATGGCGGCATGAGGAAAGCTGCTCAGCTCATGGCAGCTGGCAGCTGATAGAGACTGGAAGGGACCCATGTGATTCCCAAGGCCATGTCCTCAGTGACTCCCCTCCTGAGCAATGTTCCATCTCTGAACCTTGCTACACTGGGGACATTTTTTTTTTTTGTTTTGGTGGTACTGGGGTTCCTGGAAACCCTTCTACCTCTGGGCTAGACTCCCAGACTGATTTTTATATTTTTATTTGGAAACAGGGTCTCTTAAGCCAGAGAGGTTGGCTTTGAACCTGTGCGATCCTCCTGTCTCCACCTCCCAAGCGCGGGGATTACAAGCGTGTGCCACCACGCCTGGCTGGGGACATCTTTTAATTGATGAGCTTTGGGACATTCCAGACTCAACCACAACAGCTCAACTGGGTTTTACTTCACGAACTCTGAGGCACACTTTTTGGTGTGCATACACTTAGAACTGTCATTACTTCCTTGTGGATGGATGATTTTATTATGTTCTCATGTTTCTCTTTGTTTCTAGTAATTCTCTGCTCTGAAGTCTCCTTCATTGGAAAACATAGCCATTTCTATTTTCTTTATATTAATGTCTGCATGACAATTTTCTTTTCCATGTTTTTATTTTCAATTGACCTGGGTCATTGAATTTGAAGTATCTTTCTTATAAACAGTATATAGCTCAGAGGGGGGAGGGGCAGAGAGAGAGAGAGAGAGAGAGAGAGAGAGAGTGAATGGAAAGAATATTAATCTCCTGATCTCTGTGTTTGAATATTTAGGCCATTTACTTTTTTTTGGTACTGGGGATAGAGCCCAGGGGCATTCCATCTTTGAGCTACACCCCAGCCCTATTTTTTATCCTTTATTTTGAAACAGGATCTCATGGAATTGCAAAGGGCCTCACTAAGTAGCTGAGGCTGTCCTCAAACTGCCATCATCCTGTCTCAGCCTCCCAAATGCTGGGATTACAAGTATGTGCCACCACTCCTGAGAGGCCATTTAGTTTTAAGGTAATCAATCATTGATGTGTTAGAGCTTACACTGGTCATCACTTCATTTGTTTTCTGTCTGTTTCCTCTGGCTATACTTTCTGCTTATCTTCCTGTGTGTTACCTGAATAATTTTTAGTGTTTTATTTTGACTTACGTTTAGTGTTTTTTGAGTCTGTTTCTTTTTTAGAGTTTTTATTTTGGTTGTTTTGAATGTTTCAATACATATATGTGACATCATAGTCTACTACATCAAGATTTTGCCACTTTGAGTAAAGATATTCTGTTTAAAAAACTACTAAGTTATTTTAGTCATATTGCCACCTCCAAAACAAGCATGCTAATTTATATTTTCCCTAAAAGTGTAGTATGCCCGTGATGGTTAATCTGACCTGATTGCATTAGGAAACACCTAAGATTATGTGATGCTGGGTGTGTTGATGTGATGATTGGTTTATGTAATGGCAGATTGTAGGGGAAGTCCTGCCCTGAATGCATCAGCACTGTTCTTATAGGCACAGGACCTGGATTTTAAAAAAAGAGAAAGCTGTGGGAATGCACATGTGGTTCTTTCTGAACGTATGTCTGCTCTCGACTGGGGTACTGGCCTTTAGCTCTTTTAATTGGACTTTCACCAGGATTTCTCCAGAGAGTTTCCTAGCCTTTCCATCTTGAATTGGGACTGCATTACTGGATGGTCCTATCCTGAGACTCCAGCTCTTTGAGCAGGATCAGCTACCGGGTCCTCTGGCTCTTCACATGCAGGTGGCCACTTGGAACTACATTGCTTTGAATTGTAAACTGATTTGATAAACCCCCCCCCCCCACATTTTTTTGTGGTACTGGGGATGGAACCCAGGGGCTTTCTACCTCAGGTCTACTTTATATTTTATTTGGGAATAGGGTCTCACTAAGGTGCTGAGAGCCTCACTAAGTAGCTGAGGCGGCTTCGAAACTGTGTGATCCTTTTGTCTCAGCCTCCCAAGTCCTGGGATTACAAGCATGTGCCACCACACCTGGCTGATAAATCTCCTCTTACCATACACATATCCTGTGAGTTCTGTTACTGTAGTGAAGCCTGACTAATACAGAGTTTGGTTCTGGGGTGGTTCTAGAGAAACAGAATTGTGAGGATGAATTTTCTTAGTTGATTTTGTGATTTCTGGATCTGGGTTTCCAGTTTGGTTTGACTTAAATTTGCTAAAGGCTTTCCTGCTTATAGTACAGAGAGTGTTGATAATCCATGGTATGAACTGCTTATAGAGATATGCAAAGTGGATGCATTCAATGCTCCCAATTCGCCCCTTGTGAGAGTTCAGTGACTCTATCTACACTATTTTTGAACATTTCTGGAAAACTAAGGAATATATGGTGTTGCATAGTTGCTTCTGGCATCACTGAACAAATTGACACAAGAGAAAGATGAACTCCAGGAGTGCGTAGATACCGGAGGCTTCTCAGTGGGCTTTGAAGGAGAGCCTTTGTCTGTCATAGTCATAGGGTTGAAGTTGCTGAAAACCAAACACGGTATCTCTTATGAAAGAGAATTAGATCATTTTCCTGTCCTGCTGTTGAAAACATGTTGTAACAGCCACTTCACACAGGAGCAAATCTGTTTGTGAGACCAACAAGCAGACCTGCTGGGTTACAGTGTGTGCATGACCTTTGAGCATTACAAACAAAGTATTCACAAGGCTCTCCAGACACCCATCACCCAGAGGGATCCCCACCGTATGGATGCAGGCGGTTCTGGGAAGTTGGGAATTTCCCTAGTCTAAAGCTGGAAAATGGTATCTTACTGTTTTAGTGAAGAGTTTCCTTTTGTGTGTGTGTGTGATACTGGGGATAGAACCCAGGGTCATTCTACCTCTGAGCTGTCTCCCTTGGGAGGCGCTTGGGAGGCAGAGACAGGAGGATCGTGCTGGTTGGAAGCCAGCCTCGCTGGCTTAAGAGACCCTGTTTCCAAATTAAAAAAAAAATATATATATATATGGTCTGGGAGTGTAGCCCAGAGGTAGAAGGGTTCCCAGGAACCCCAGTACCACCAAAACAAACAAACAAACAAACAAACAAACAGACAGACAAACAGACAAACAAACATTTGAAACAGGGTTTTACTAAGTTTCTGAGACTGACCATGAACCTGTGATCCTCCTGTCTCAGCCTCCCAAGTACTTAGTTTTCTTATTATAAATGAGGTAAAGCATCTTTTATATGCTCAATGTCCTAACTGGATTTCCTGTATGTCCTTATATTTTCCCAAGGTTCTGTCTACCTGTCCATATGTAGATACATTTGTATATATACATACATATATACATATATATACACACATATAGCTATATATAAAAACATCAAGTCTGTACATTTGATGATCTCTCCATGAGTTGTGTTACACATATCACTTTCTAATTGACCATTTATTTTCTGAGTTGTGATAAACAGTAAAGAGTAAAGAGAATGAAGACCTTTCATTGCCCTTGTTTCTTGGTGGCCTAAAACTTTCATTTGCTGTAAAAATAAATAAATTGAGGGGCGCCTTGCTCAGGAGGAGACTACCTTGGTCCAGTCAGCCCCAGGGCTTGTTTTGGGAGGTGACACCCTTTGTACGAGAGGTAGATGCACCATCCAGGAGTTGGTCTTTCTCTGGGAGAGCATGTCCTTTCCAGGTAACAAAAGGTCTTCTTTGTTTCTCCTCTTCTTGTGCCTTAACCTTGACAAGTGTGCAGTGCTAAGAATAATACGTACGTTTTAGAGAGAAGGAAGGATATATTTTGTTTTATTTGTTTACTTATTAACTTATTTATTTATTTGGTGGTACTGGGGTTCCTGGAAACCCTTCTACCTCCGGGCTACACTCCAGACCTATTTTTATATTTTTATTTGGAAACAGGGTCTCCTAAGCCAGCGCAGCTGGCTTCAAACCTGCGTGATACTCCTGTCTCTGTCTCCCAAGCATGGGGATTACAAGCGTGCACCACCACGCCCGGCAAGGATATATTTTAAATGTTTTTAACATAGCTATCCTTGCTACAAACTCTTTCATGTATTTCAGGGAAACAGGGTTTCAGTCTGGAGGATGGGGACTGTGTGGTGTGGTTTGGGTTCATCTTAGCCTGAGAGGCGTAGGCATGTGCTTATGCTTGCTGGATATGTTCATAGCAAGAGGAAAAACACGAGCTTGGCACAGTGGCACTGCCTGCAGCCCCAGTACTTGGGAGGCTGAGACAGGATCATAGGTTAGAAGCCAACCTCAACAATTTAGTGAGACCCAGTTTCAAAATAAAAAAAACCCACAAAAATATACAACCCCCCCAAAAAAAAACAAAAAGAAAGAAATCAAATAGCATGTTCTTACTTATGTGTAGAGTATAAAAAGTTGATCTCCTGGAAGCAGAGAGGAGCCCAGTGGTAACCAAGGGCTGAGGCTGGTCAATGGGACCACGTCACAGTCAGCAGAGGAAGAGGTGCTGGTGTTTCACTGCACAGCAGCATGAACATATCAATAATACTGTCTTATGTATTTTAAAAAAGCTAGACTAAAGGATTTTGAATGTTTCATCGCAAAAAATGACACCTATTTGAGGTGGTAGGCATGCTAATTACTCTGGCTTGATTGTTACATGGGCACATGTATTGCCACCGCATGTGTTACCCATGTGTATAATTATGTGTCAAAGAGAAATCTAAAAATCCCCCTGTGATGTACATTTTGTTTATTTCTCATAGGTGGAAGATCGCCTGACCAAGCAGGCCTGTTCAGAGCCCATGGTGCCCAATCTCACGTGCTGTGGCCGCCAAGTGTGCCGGGATGAAGTGTGAGGCAGTCAGCTGTTCACCCCAGCAAGGGGCGCTGGGACAGTGGGAAGCACAAGTTCCTTCCCATTCCGGCTTCCTGACCCTTGCCACACTCCCTTGACTCTTCCTATAAATGCACAAGATCGGCTTCTCCTAAAGGGAACAATTAAAATTGAAATGGCTCTTGCCCATGAAGGAGGCCTCTGCAAATTTAGACCTGGGGATTGGACCCAGGGGCATTCTACCTCTGAGCTACACCCAAGCCCTTTTAAAATTTTTATTTTAATTTTATTATTTATTTATTTATTTATTTATTATTGGTGCATTGTAATCATACATCACATTGGAATACAAGACTTGAGAGGATATACAAGCACACATCATCCAATTAGCCCTCATCCAGCCCCCATCCCATTCCCTCCCCCTCCCTCGATCCCATGCTTGTTTGGTGATTAACTTTGGTGCATTTGTTTGTGTATGGTACTGGGGATTGAACCCAGAGGCATTCTACCTTTGAGCTATACCCCCAGCCCTATTTTTTATTCTTTATCATGAAACAGGGTCTCACTAAGTTGCTGAGACTAGCTGCAAACCTCGATCCTCCTGTCTCAGCCTCTCAAGTACTAGGATTACAAGCATGTATCACCATGCCCGGCTAAGTTTTTATTTTGAAACAGGGTCTTGCTAAGTTTCTGAGAGTCTCTCTGGGGTGCAGGACCCACATGGTGCTGAGCGCTAATCCTAAATCCAGGGTGGAGATGACTCAGGACTGTCTGGGAATTATGACTGTGTCTAGCTCAGTGGCTTCTGGTTGCTTTTGAAATCAAGGACGGCTAGAGTCTGTGTCTTCAGTCCTGCTTTTTCTTCCCGTCATTAGTTAAAGAAATTCGGTGAAGAGAGCCACTTCAGTGCTGACTGCTAACCCTGGAAAAGGAAGTGAATTCCCCAGTTCTTGGAAAAGGAGATAGAAGAAGGCCAGGCAGGAGTATAAGCTGTTGCAGTCTGGCTCTGAGGCCAGCTCTGCCATCTACCTTGCTCCATCCAGTGGAGTGGGCCCCAAAGGAATAAAAAGGTGAGTCTCACAAAAATAGAAGGGAGGCCAGTAGAGGAGGGGACTTGATGGGCAGGGAGAAAAGGAGGGAGAGGAACAGTGGGGGGGGGATTACACTATGTGTAGGTATGACTGTATCACAGTGAACCCCACTTTGGTGTACAATTATAATGTATTTATGTATTTATTTATTTATTATCTATTTGCAGTACTGGGGATGGAACCCAGGTGCATTGTACCTCCTAGCTACACCCCCGGCCCTATTTTTAATCTTTTTATTTTCTGAAGCAAGGTCTCACTGAGTTGTTAAGGGCCTCACTAAGTAGCTGAGGCTGACTGCGAACTGCGATACTTTGGGATTACAAGCGTGTGCCACCATGCCTGGCTCATAATGCACCAATTAAAAAAAAAAAAAGAAGGTACCTACCTGGGTGTGGTGACGCATACCTGTAATCCTGGTACTTGGGAACCTGAGATGGGAGTATCTCAGGTTTGCGGCCAGCCTCAGCAACTTACTGAGACCCTCAGCAAGTTAGTGAGACTCTGTTTAAAAAAAAAAAAAGTTGAGTTTGATGGCCTATTCCTGTAATCCCTGTACTTGGGATGCTGAGATAGGAGGATCACAGGTTCAAGACCAGCCTCCGCAACTCAGTGAGACCCCATTTCAAAATAAAAAGAGCCAAGCTTGGCTTACACACTTGTAATCCTAGCACTTCAGAGGCTGAGACAGGAGGATCACAGGTTTGCAGCCAGCCTCAGCTACTTGGTGAGACCCTGTTTCAAATGAAGAATAAAAGGACTGGGTGTGTAGCTCAGAGGTAGAGTGCCCCTGCGTTCAATCCCCAGGACCAAACCAATCAATAAATGAATGAGTAAATAAATAAACTTCCCTAAGAGGGCTTAGGTATTGCTTATAGGTAGAACCCCTTGGGTTACATTCCCAGTACCCACCCCCTCCAAAGAGGAAAAGAAAATAAAAGTAGAGGAAGGTAGAAGGGAAGGCAGGAGGACCAGGGAAGGTGCCAGAAATTAAATGATGTCTATGTAAATGATGTATATAGCAACGAGTCCCGCTAGTCTGTATAATCACGGTGCACTGAACAGTAGAGAGTGGCTCTGGCCAGGTGAGGAGGGTGCTCTGGGAAGAGGAGAGTGGGTGCTGCGTCTTCCTTTAGCTGTGGGGCTGATTGGGTCACGAAGGAAGAGCAGTGGTGTGTGGGTCACAGTCCATCAGTCTCTGGGCTTTGGGTGGGGAATTTCAGAGACCCCCTGGTCAGGGCTGAAAAGTGCCTGTGCTTTCAGATCTGAGCCCAGGTGCTGACTCTGAGGCCTTTCCCTTCTCCCCTTGACCCCACTCCACAGTGTGGCCACAGCCGCTGAGCTCTAGGGTTCTCTGCTTGCCTCTCTGGCCGCAGTAGCACACACCTGTAATCCCAATACTTGGGAGG